>NC_079887.1:25311649-25625434 GCF_029227915.1 Hydractinia symbiolongicarpus | reverse complement strand
ATTGTTTTCATTTTTGATGAAACGCTTAATGAAAGGGGTTTAATCGCCGGCAAATGAAAACCCGCGATTTCTTGTAAATCACGGGCTTGGCCCGTATAGTCGAATATATACAAAGAAAGTACCCTGTGAGTAAACTCATTTCCAGAACGATTTTTTAAATTATTTTTTCACCACTAAAACGCATAAGACTTGTAGTTTTCAAAAATGTTTTCATTTGTGATGAGACGCTGAATAAAAGAAGTTTAATCGCCGGCAAACGAAAACCCACGATTTCCCGTAAATCCCGGGCTTGGCCCGTATAGTCAAAAGTATACAAAGAAAGTACCCAGGGAGTAAACTCCTTTCCCAAACGATTTTTTAAATTATTTTGTCACCACTAAAACGCATGAGACTTGTAGTTTTCAAAAGTGTTTTCATTTTTGATGAGACGCTGAATAAAAGAAGTTTAATCGCCGGCAAACGAAAACCCGCGATTTCCCGTAAATCCCGGGCTTGGCCCGTATAGTTAAATGTATCTAAAGAAAGTACCCAGGGAGTAAACTAATTTCCAGAACGATTTTTCAAATTATTTCTGCACCACTAAAACGAATGAGACTTGTAGTTTTCAAAAATGTTTTCATTTTTAATGAGACGCTTAATGAAAGAGTTTTAATCGCCGGCAAACGAAAACCCGCGATTTCCCGTAAATCCCGGGCTTGGCCCGTATAGTTGAATGTTTATAAAGCAGGTACCCAGGGAGTAAACTGATTTCCCGAACGATTTTTCAAATTATTTCTGCACCACTATAACGAATGAGACTTGTAGTTTCCAAAAATGTTTTCATTTTTAATGAGACGCTTAATGAAAGAGGTTTAATTGCCGGCAAACGAAATACCACGATTTCCCTAAATCCCGGGCTTGTCCCGTATAGTCGAATGTTTACAAAGAAAGTACCCTGTGAGTAAACGCATTTCCAGAACGACTTTTTAAATTATCTTTTCACCACTAAAACGCATGAGACTTGTAGTTTTCAAAAATGATTTCATTTTTGATGAGACGCTGAATAAAAGGAGTTTAATCGCCGGCAAACGAAAACCCGCGGTTTCCCGTAAATCCCGGGCTTGGCCCGTATTGTTGAATGTATCTAAGGAAAGTACCCAGGGAGTAAACTGATTTCCCGAACGATTTTTCCAATTATTTCTGCACCACTAGAACGAATGAGACTTGTAGTTTTCAAAAATGTTCTCATTTTTAATGAGACGCTTAATGAAAGAGGTTTAATCGCCGACAAACGAAAACCCGCGATTTCCCGTAAATCCCGGGCTTGGCCCGTATAGTCGAATGTATACAAAGAAAGTACCCAGGGAGTAAACTCATTTCCCGAACGATTTTTTAAATTATTTTTTCTCCACTAAAACGCATGAGACTTGTAGTTTTCAAAAATGTTTTCATTTTTGATGAGACACTTAATGAAAGGGGTTTAATCGCCGGCAAATGAAAACCCGCGATTTTCCGTAAATCACGGGCTTGGCTCGTATAGTCGAATGTATACAAAGAAAGTACCCTGTGAGTAAACTCATTTCCAGAACGATTTTTTAAATTATTTTTTCACCACTAAAACGCATAAGACTTATAGTTTTCAAAAATGTTTTTATTTTTGATGAGACGCTGAATAAAAGAAGTTTAATCGCCGGCAAACGAAAACCCACGATTTCCCGTAAATCCTGGGCTTGGCCCGTATTGTTGAATGTATATAAAGAAGGTACCCAGGGAGTAAACTGATTTCCCGAACAATTTTTCAAATTATTTCTGCACCACTATAACGAATGAGAGTTGTAGTTTCCAAAAATGTTTTCATTTTTAATGAGACGCTTAATGAAAGAGGTTTAATCGCCGGCAAACGAAATACCACGATTTCCTTAAATCCCGGGCTTGTCCCGTACAGTCGAATGTTTACAAAGAAAGTACCCTGTGAGTAAACTCATTTCTAGAACGATTTTTTAGATTATCTTTTCACCACTAAAACGCATGAGACTTGTAGTTTTCAAAAATGTTTTCATTTTTGATGAGACGCTGAATAAAAGGGGTTTAATCGCCGGCAAACGAAAACACGCGGTTTTCCGTAAATCCCGGGCTTGGCCCGTATAGTTGAATGTATCTAAAGAAAGTACCCAGGGAGTAAACTAATTTCCCGAACGATTTTTCAAATTATTTCAGCACCACTAGAACGAATGAGACTTGTAGTTTTCAAAAATGTTTTCATTATTAATGAGACGCTTAATGAAAGAGGTTTAATCGCCGGCAAACGAAAACCCGCGATTTCCCGTAAATCCCGGGCTTGGCCCGTATAGTCGAATGTATACACAGAAAGTACCCAGGGAGTAAACTCATTTCCCGACATTTTTTTAAATTATTTTTTCTCCACTAAAACGCATGAGACTTGTAGTTTTTAAAATTGTTTTCATTTTTGATGAAACGCTTAATGAAAGGGGTTTAATCGCCGGCAAATGAAAACCCGCGATTTCTTGTAAATCACGGGCTTGGCCCGTATAGTCGAATATATACAAAGAAAGTACCCTGTGAGTAAACTCATTTCCAGAACGATTTTTTAAATTATTTTTTCACCACTAAAACGCATAAGACTTGTAGTTTTCAAAAATGTTTTCATTTGTGATGAGACGCTGAATAAAAGAAGTTTAATCGCCGGCAAACGAAAACCCACGATTTCCCGTAAATCCCGGGCTTGGCCCGTATAGTCAAAAGTATACAAAGAAAGTACCCAGGGAGTAAACTCCTTTCCCAAACGATTTTTTAAATTATTTTGTCACCACTAAAACGCATGAGACTTGTAGTTTTCAAAAGTGTTTTCATTTTTGATGAGACGCTGAATAAAAGAAGTTTAATCGCCGGCAAACGAAAACCCGCGATTTCCCGTAAATCCCGGGCTTGGCCCGTATAGTTAAATGTATCTAAAGAAAGTACCCAGGGAGTAAACTAATTTCCAGAACAATTTTTCAAATTATTTCTGCACAACTAAAACGAATGAGACTTGTAGTTTTCAAAAATGTTTTCATTTTTAATGAGACGCTTAATGAAAGAGTTTTAATCGCCGGCAAACGAAAACCCGCGATTTCCCGTAAATCCCGGGCTTGGCCCGTATAGTTGAATGTTTATAAAGCAGGTACCCAGGGAGTAAACTGATTTCCCGAACGATTTTTCAAATTATTTCTGCACCACTATAACGAATGAGACTTGTAGTTTCCAAAAATGTTTTCATTTTTAATGAGACGCTTAATGAAAGAGGTTTAATTGCCGGCAAACGAAATACCACGATTTCCCTAAATCCCGGGCTTGTCCCGTATAGTCGAATGTTTACAAAGAAAGTACCCTGTGAGTAAACGCATTTCCAGAACGACTTTTTAAATTATCTTTTCACCACTAAAACGCATGAGACTTGTAGTTTTCAAAAATGATTTCATTTTTGATGAGACGCTGAATAAAAGGAGTTTAATCGCCGGCAAACGAAAACCCGCGGTTTCCCGTAAATCCCGGGCTTGGCCCGTATTGTTGAATGTATCTAAGGAAAGTACCCAGGGAGTAAACTGATTTCCCGAACGATTTTTCAAATTATTTCTGCACCACTAGAACGAATGAGACTTGTAGTTTTCAAAAATGTTTTCATTTTTAATGAGACGCTTAATGAAAGAGGTTTAATCGCCGACAAACGAAAACCCGCGATTTCCCGTAAATCCCGGGCTTGGCCCGTATAGTCGAATGTATACAAAGAAAGTACCCAGGGAGTAAACTCATTTCCCGAACGATTTTTTAAATTATTTTTTCTCCACTAAAACGCATGAGACTTGTAGTTTTCAAAAATGTTTTCATTTTTGATGAGACACTTAATGAAAGGGGTTTAATCGCCGGCAAATGAAAACCCGCGATTTTCCGTAAATCACGGGCTTGGCTCGTATAGTCGAATGTATACAAAGAAAGTACCCTGTGAGTAAACTCATTTCCAGAACGATTTTTTAAATTATTTTTTCACCACTAAAACGCATAAGACTTATAGTTTTCAAAAATGTTTTTATTTTTGATGAGACGCTGAATAAAAGAAGTTTAATCGCCGGCAAACGAAAACCCACGATTTCCCGTAAATCCTGGGCTTGGCCCGTATAGTCAAAAGTATACAAATAAAGTACCCAGGGAGTAAACTCATTTCCCGAACGATTTTTCAAATTATTTTTTCTCCACTAAAACGCATGAGACTTGTAGTTTTCAAAAATGTTTTCATTTTTGATGAGACGCTTAATAAAAGGGGTTTAATCGCCGGCAAATGAAAACCCGCGGTTTCCGGTAAATCACGGGCTTGGCCCTTATAGTCGAATGTATACAAAGAAAGAACCCTGTGAGTAAACTCATTTCCAGAACGATTTTTTAAATTATTTTTTCACCACTAAAACGCATAAGACTTGTAGTTTTCAAAAATGTTTTCATTTTTGATGAGACGCTGAATAAAAGAAGTTTAATCGCCGGCAAACGAAAACCCACGATTTCCCGTAAATCCTGGGCTTGGCCCGTATAGTCAAAAGTATACAAAGAAAGTACCCAGGGAGTAAACTCATTTCCCGAACGATTTTTCAAATTATTTTTTCTCCACTAAAACGCATGAGACTTGTAGTTTTCAAAAATGTTTTCATTTTTGATGAGACGCTTAATAAAAGGGGTTTAATCGCCGGCAAATGAAAACCCGCGGTTTCCGGTAAATCACGGGCTTGGCCCGTATAGTCGAATGTATACAAAGAAAGAACCCTGTGAGTAAACTCATTTCCAGAACGATTTTTTAAATTATTTTTTCACCACTAAAACGCATAAGACTTGTAGTTTTCAAAAATGTTTTCATTTTTGATGAGACGCTGAATAAAAGAAGTTTAATCGCCGGCAAACGAAAACCCACGATTTCCCGTAAATCCTGGGCTTGGCCCGTATAGTCAAAAGTATACAAAGAAAGTACCCAGGGAGTAAACTCATTTCCCGAACGATTTTTCAAATTATTTTTTCTCCACTAAAACGCATGAGACTTGTAGTTTTCAAAAATGTTTTCATTTTTGATGAGACGCTTAATGAAAGGGGTTTAATCGCCGGCAAATGAAAACCCGCGATTTCCGGTAAATCACGGGCTTGGCCCGTATAGTCGAATGTATACAAAGAAAGTACCCTGTGAGTAAACTCATTTCCAGAACGATTTCTTAAATTATTTTTTCACCACTAAAACGCATAAGACTTGTAGTTTTTAAAAATGTTTTCATTTTTGATGAGACGCTGAATAAAAGAAGTTTAATCGCCGGCAAACGAAAACCCACGATTTCCCGTAAATCCCGGGCTTGGCCCGTATAGTCAAAAGTATACAAAGAAAGTACCCAGGGAGTAAACTCATTTCCCAAACGATTTTTTAAATTATTTTGTCACCACTAAAACGAATGAGACTTGTAGTTTTCAGAAGTGTTTTCATTTTTGATGAGACGCTGAATAAAAGAAGTTTAATCGCCGACAAACGAACCCCGCGATTTCCCGTAAATCCCGGGCTTGGCCCGTATAGTTGAATGTATATAAAGAAGGTACCCAGGAAGTAAACTGATTTCCCGAACGATTTTTCAAATTATTTCTGCACCACTATAACGAATGAGACTTGTAGTTTCCAAAAATGTTTTCATTTTTGATGAGACGCTGAATAAAAGAAGTTTAATCGCCGACAAACGAAAACCCGCGAGTTCCCGTAAATCCCGGGCTTGGCCCGTATAGTTGAATGTATCTAAAGAAAGTACCCAGGGAGTAAACTGATTTCCCGAACGATTTTTCAAATTATTTCTGCACCACTAGAACAAATGAGACTTGTAGTTTTCAAAAATGTTTTCATTTTTGATGAGACGCTGAATAAAAGAAGCTTATTCGCCGGCAAACAAAAACCCGCGATTTCCCGTAAATCCCGGGCTTGGCCCGTATAGTTGAATGTATATAAAGAAGGTACCCAGGGAGTAAACTGATTTCCCGAATGATTTTTCAAATCATTTCTGCACCACTATAACGAATGAGACTTGTAGTTTCCAAAAATGTTTTCATTTTTAATGAGACGCTTAATGAAAGAGGTTTAACCGCCGGCAAACAAAAACCCGCGGTTTCCCGTAAATCCCAGGCTTGGCCCGTATAGTTGAATGTATCTAAAGAAAGTACCCAGGGAGTAAACTAATTTCCCGAACGATTTTTTAAATTATTTTTTCTCCACTAAAACGCATGAGACTTGTAGTTTTCACAAATGTTTTCATTTTTGATGAGACGCTTAATGAAAGGGGTTTAATCGCCGGCAAATGAAAACCCTCGATTTCCCGTAAATCACGGGCTTGGCCCGTATAGTCGAATGTATACAAAGAAAGTACCCTGTGAGTAAACTCATTTCCAGAACGATTTTTTAAATTATTTTTTCACCACTAAAACGCATAAGACTTGTAGTTTTCAAAAATGTTTTCATTTTTGATGAGACGCTGAATAAAAGAAGTTTAATCGCCGGCAAACGAAAACCCACGATTTCCCGTAAATCCCGGGCTTGGCCCGTATAGTCAAAAGTATACAAAGAAAGTACCCAGGGAGTAAACTCATTTCCCAAACGATTTTTTAAATTATTTTGTCACCACTAAAACGAATGAGACTTGTAGTTTTCAGAAGTGTTTTCATTTTTGATGAGACGCTGAATAAAAGAAGTTTAATCGCCGACAAACGAAAACCCGCGATTTCCCGTAAATCCCGGGCTTGGCCCGTATAGTTGAATGTATATAAAGAAGGTACCCAGGAAGTAAACTGATTTCCCGAACGATTTTTCAAATTATTTCTCCACCACTATAACGAATGAGACTTGTAGTTTCCAAAAATGTTTTCATTTTTGATGAGACGCTGAATAAAAGAAGTTTAATCGCCGACAAACGAAAGCCCGCGAGTTCCCGTAAATCCCGGGCTTGGCCCGTATAGTTGAATGTATCTAAAGAAAGTACCCAGGGAGTAAACTGATTTCCCGAACGATTTTTCAAATTATTTCTGCACCACTAGAACAAATGAAACTTGTAGTTTTCAAAAATGTTTTCATTTTTGATGAGACGCTGAATAAAAGAAGCTTATTTGCCGGCAAACAAAAACCCGCGATTTCCCGTAAATCCCGGGCTTGGCCGTATAGTTGAATGTATATAAAGAAGGTACCCAGGAAGTAAACTGATTTCCCGAACGATTTTTCAAATTATTTCTCCACCACTATAACGAATGAGACTTGTAGTTTCCAAAAATGTTTTCATTTTTGATGAGACGCTGAATAAAAGAAGTTTAATCGCCGACAAACGAAAGCCCGCGAGTTCCCGTAAATCCCGGGCTTGGCCCGTATAGTTGAATGTATCTAAAGAAAGTACCCAGGGAGTAAACTGATTTCCCGAACGATTTTTCAAATTATTTCTGCACCACTAGAACAAATGAAACTTGTAGTTTTCAAAAATGTTTTCATTTTTGATGAGACGCTGAATAAAAGAAGCTTATTCGCCGGCAAACAAAAACCCGCGATTTCCCGTAAATCCCGGGCTTGGCCGTATAGTTGAATGTATATAAAGAAGGTACCCAGGGAGTAAACTGATTTCCCGAACGATTTTTCAAATCATTTCTGCACCACTATAACGAATGAGACTTGTAGTTTCCAAAAATGTTTTCATTTTTAATGAGACGCTTAATGAAAGAGGTTTAATCGCCGGCAAACGAAATACCACGATTTCCTTAAATCCCGGGCTTGTCCCGTATAGTCGAATGTTTACAAAGAAAGTACCCCGTGAGTAAACTCATTTCTAGAACGATTTTTTAAGTTATCTTTTCACCACTAAAACGCATGAGACTTGTAGTTTTCAAAAATGTTTTTATTTTTGATGAAACGCTGAATAAAAGGAGTTTAATCGCCGGCAAACAAAAACCCGCGGTTTCCCGTAAATCTCGGACTTGGCCCGTATAGTTGAATGTATCTAAAGAAAGTACCCAGGGAGTAAACTAATTTCCCGAACGATTTTTCAAATTATTTCTGCACCACTAGAACGAATGAGACTTGTAGTTTTCAAAAATGTTTTCATTTTTGATGAGACGCTTAATGAAAGAGGTTTAATCGCCGACAAACGAAAACCCGCGATTTCCCGTAAATCCCGGGCTTGGCCCGTATAGTCGAATGGATACAAAGAAAGTACCCAGGGAGTAAACTCATTTCCCGAACGATTTTTTAAATTATTTTTTCTCCACTAAAACGCATGAGACTTGTAGTTTTCACAAATGTTATCATTTTTGATGAGACGCTTAATGAAAGGGGTTTAATCGCCGGCAAATGAAAACCCGCGATTTCCCGTAAATCACGGGCTTGGCCCGTATAGTCGAATGTATACAAAGAAAGTACCCTGTGAGTAAACTCATTTCCAGAACGATTTTTTAAATTATTTTTTCACCACTAAAACGCATAAGACTTGTAGTTTTCAAAAATGTTTTCATTTTTGATGAGACACTGAATAAAAGAAGTTTAATCGCCGGCAAACGAAAACCCACGATTTCCCGTAAATCCCGGGCTTGGCCCGTATAGTCAAAAGTATACAAAGAAAGTACCCAGGGAGTAAACTCATTTCCCAAACGATTTTTTAAATTATTTTGTCACCACTAAAACGAATGAGACTTGTAGTTTCCAAAAATGTTTTCATTTTTGATGAGACGCTGAATAAAAGAAGTTTAATCGCCGACAAACGAAAGCCCGCGAGTTCCCGTAAATCCCGGGCTTGGCCCGTATAGTTGAATGTATCTAAAGAAAGTACCCAGGGAGTAAACTGATTTCCCGAACGATTTTTCAAATTATTTCTGCACCACTAGAACAAATGAAACTTGTAGTTTTCAAAAATGTTTTCATTTTTGATGAGACGCTGAATAAAAGAAGCTTATTCGCCGGCAAACAAAAACCCGCGATTTCCCGTAAATCCCGGGCTTGGCCGTATAGTTGAATGTATATAAAGAAGGTACCCAGGGAGTAAACTGATTTCCCGAACGATTTTTCAAATCATTTCTGCACCACTATAACGAATGAGACTTGTAGTTTCCAAAAATGTTTTCATTTTTAATGAGACGCTTAATGAAAGAGGTTTAATCGCCGGCAAACGAAATACCACGATTTCCTTAAATCCCGGGCTTGTCCCGTATAGTCGAATGTTTACAAAGAAAGTACCCCGTGAGTAAACTCATTTCTAGAACGATTTTTTAAGTTATCTTTTCACCACTAAAACGCATGAGACTTGTAGTTTTCAAAAATGTTTTCATTTTTGATGAGACGCTGAATAAAAGGAGTTTAATCGCCGGCAAACAAAAACCCGCGGTTTCCCGTAAATCCCGGACTTGGCCCGTATAGTTGAATGTATCTAAAGAAAGTACCCAGGGAGTAAACTAATTTCCCGAACGATTTTTCAAATTATTTCTGCACCACTAGAACGAATGAGACTTGTAGTTTTCAAAAATGTTTTCATTTTTGATGAGACGCGTAATGAAAGAGGTTTAATCGCCGACAAACGAAAACCCGCGATTTCCCGTAAATCCCGGGCTTGGCCCGTATAGTCGAATGGATACAAAGAAAGTACCCAGGGAGTAAACTCATTTCCCGAACGATTTTTTAAATTATTTTTTCTCCACTAAAACGCATGAGACTTGTAGTTTTCACAAATGTTATCATTTTTGATGAGACGCTTAATGAAAGGGGTTTAATCGCCGGCAAATGAAAACCCGCGATTTCCCGTAAATCACGGGCTTGGCCCGTATAGTCGAATGTATACAAAGAAAGTACCCTGTGAGTAAACTCATTTCCAGAACGATTTTTTAAATTATTTTTTCACCACTAAAACGCATAAGACTTGTAGTTTTCAAAAATGTTTTCATTTTTGATGAGACACTGAATAAAAGAAGTTTAATCGCCGGCAAACGAAAACCCACGATTTCCCGTAAATCCCGGGCTTGGCCCGTATAGTCAAAAGTATACAAAGAAAGTACCCAGGGAGTAAACTCATTTCCCGAACGATTTTTTAAATTATTTTTTCTCCACTAAAACTCATGAGACTTGTAGTTTTTAAAAATGTTTTCATTTTTGATGAGACACTTAATGAAAGGGGTTTAATCGCCGGCAAATGAAAACCCGCGATTTTCCGTAAATCACGGGCTTGGCTCGTATAGTCGAATGTATACAAAGAAAGTACCCTGTGAGTAAACTCATTTCCAGAACGATTTTTTAAATTATTTTTTCACCACTAAAACGCATAAGACTTATAGTTTTCAAAAATGTTTTTATTTTTGATGAGACGCTGAATAAAAGAAGTTTAATCGCCGGCAAACGAAAACCCACGATTTCCCGTAAATCCTGGGCTTGGCCCGTATAGTCAAAAGTATACAAAGAAAGTACCCAGGGAGTAAACTCATTTCCCGAACGATTTTTCAAATTATTTTTTCTCCACTAAAACGCATGAGACTTGTAGTTTTCAAAAATGTTTTCATTTTTGATGAGACGCTTAATAAAAGGGGTTTAATCGCCGGCAAATGAAAACCCGCGATTTCCATTAAATCACGGGCTTGGCCCGTATAGTCGAATGTATACAAAGAAAGAACCCTGTGAGTAAACTCATTTCCAGAACGATTTTTTAAATTATTTTTTCACCACTAAAACGCATAAGACTTGTAGTTTTCAAAAATGTTTTCATTTTTGATGAGACGCTGAATAAAAGAAGTTTAATCGCCGGCAAACGAAAACCCACGATTTCCCGTAAATCCTGGGCTTGGCCCGTATAGTCAAAAGTATACAAAGAAAGTACCCAGGGAGTAAACTCATTTCCCGAACGATTTTTCAAATTATTTTTTCTCCACTAAAACGCATGAGACTTGTAGTTTTCAAAAATGTTTTCATTTTTGATGAGACGCTTAATGAAAGGGGTTTAATCGCCGGCAAATGAAAACCCGCGATTTCCGGTAAATCACGGGCTTGGCCCGTATAGTCGAATGTATACAAAGAAAGTACCCTGTGAGTAAACTCATTTCCAGAACGATTTCTTAAATTATTTTTTCACCACTAAAACGCATAAGACTTGTAGTTTTTAAAAATGTTTTCATTTTTGATGAGACGCTGAATAAAAGAAGTTTAATCGCCGGCAAACGAAAACCCACGATTTCCCGTAAATCCCGGGCTTGGCCCGTATAGTCAAAAGTA
Source organism: Hydractinia symbiolongicarpus (assembly GCF_029227915.1). NCBI lineage: Eukaryota > Metazoa > Cnidaria > Hydrozoa > Anthoathecata > Hydractiniidae > Hydractinia > Hydractinia symbiolongicarpus. The sequence continues at coordinate 25,614,171 of NC_079887.1, read as the reverse complement.
TACAAAGAAAGTACCCAGGGAGTAAACTCATTTCCCAAACGATTTTTTAAATTATTTTGTCACCACTAAAACGAATGAGACTTGTAGTTTTCAGAAGTGTTTTCATTTTTGATGAGACGCTGAATAAAAGAAGTTTAATCGCCGACAAACGAACCCCGCGATTTCCCGTAAATCCCGGGCTTGGCCCGTATAGTTGAATGTATATAAAGAAGGTACCCAGGAAGTAAACTGATTTCCCGAACGATTTTTCAAATTATTTCTGCACCACTATAACGAATGAGACTTGTAGTTTCCAAAAATGTTTTCATTTTTGATGAGACGCTGAATAAAAGAAGTTTAATCGCCGACAAACGAAAACCCGCGAGTTCCCGTAAATCCCGGGCTTGGCCCGTATAGTTGAATGTATCTAAAGAAAGTACCCAGGGAGTAAACTGATTTCCCGAACGATTTTTCAAATTATTTCTGCACCACTAGAACAAATGAGACTTGTAGTTTTCAAAAATGTTTACATTTTTGATGAGACGCTGAATAAAAGAAGCTTATTCGCCGGCAAACAAAAACCCGCGATTTCCCGTAAATCCCGGGCTTGGCCCGTATAGTTGAATGTATATAAAGAAGGTACCCAGGGAGTAAACTGATTTCCCGAATGATTTTTCAAATCATTTCTGCACCACTATAACGAATGAGACTTGTAGTTTCCAAAAATGTTTTCATTTTTAATGAGACGCTTAATGAAAGAGGTTTAATCGCCGGCAAACAAAAACCCGCGGTTTCCCGTAAATCCCAGGCTTGGCCCGTATAGTTGAATGTATCTAAAGAAAGTACCCAGGGAGTAAACTAATTTCCCGAACGATTTTTTAAATTATTTTTTCTCCACTAAAACGCATCAGACTTGTAGTTTTCACAAATGTTTTCATTTTTGATGAGACGCTTAATGAAAGGGGTTTAATCGCCGGCAAATGAAAACCCTCGATTTCCCGTAAATCACGGGCTTGGCCCGTATAGTCGAATGTATACAAAGAAAGTACCCTGTGAGTAAACTCATTTCCAGAACGATTTTTTAAATTATTTTTTCACCACTAAAACGCATAAGACTTGTAGTTTTCAAAAATGTTTTCATTTTTGATGAGACGCTGAATAAAAGAAGTTTAATCGCCGGCAAACGAAAACCCACGATTTCCCGTAAATCCCGGGCTTGGCCCGTATAGTCAAAAGTATACAAAGAAAGTACCCAGGGAGTAAACTCATTTCCCAAACGATTTTTTAAATTATTTTGTCACCACTAAAACGAATGAGACTTGTAGTTTTCAGAAGTGTTTTCATTTTTGATGAGACGCTGAATAAAAGAAGTTTAATCGCCGACAAACGAAAACCCGCGATTTCCCGTAAATCCCGGGCTTGGCCCGTATAGTTGAATGTATATAAAGAAGGTACCCAGGAAGTAAACTGATTTCCCGAACGATTTTTCAAATTATTTCTCCACCACTATAACGAATGAGACTTGTAGTTTCCAAAAATGTTTTCATTTTTGATGAGACGCTGAATAAAAGAAGTTTAATCGCCGGCAAACGAAAGCCCGCGAGTTCCCGTAAATCCCGGGCTTGGCCCGTATAGTTGAATGTATCTAAAGAAAGTACCCAGGGAGTAAACTGATTTCCCGAACGATTTTTCAAATTATTTCTGCACCACTAGAACAAATGAAACTTGTAGTTTTCAAAAATGTTTTCATTTTTGATGAGACGCTGAATAAAAGAAGCTTATTCGCCGGCAAACAAAAACCCGCGATTTCCCGTAAATCCCGGGCTTGGCCGTATAGTTGAATGTATATAAAGAAGGTACCCAGGAAGTAAACTGATTTCCCGAACGATTTTTCAAATTATTTCTCCACCACTATAACGAATGAGACTTGTAGTTTCCAAAAATGTTTTCATTTTTGATGAGACGCTGAATAAAAGAAGTTTAATCGCCGACAAACGAAAGCCCGCGAGTTCCCGTAAATCCCCGGCTTGGCCCGTATAGTTGAATGTATCTAAAGAAAGTACCCAGGGAGTAAACTGATTTCCCGAACGATTTTTCAAATTATTTCTGCACCACTAGAACAAATGAAACTTGTAGTTTCCAAAAATGTTTTCATTTTTAATGAGACGCTTAATGAAAGAGGTTTAATCGCCGGCAAACGAAATACCACGATTTCCTTAAATCCCGGGCTTGTCCCGTATAGTCGAATGTTTACAAAGAAAGTACCCCGTGAGTAAACTCATTTCTAGAACGATTTTTTAAGTTATCTTTTCACCACTAAAACGCATGAGACTTGTAGTTTTCAAAAATGTTTTCATTTTTGATGAGACGCTGAATAAAAGGAGTTTAATCGCCGGCAAACAAAAACCCGCGGTTTCCCGTAAATCCCGAACTTGGCCCGTATAGTTGAATGTATCTAAAGAAAGTACCCAGGGAGTAAACTAATTTCCCGAACGATTTTTCAAATTATTTCTGCACCACTAGAACGAATGAGACTTGTAGTTTTCAAAAATGTTTTCATTTTTGATGAGACGCTTAATGAAAGAGGTTTAATCGCCGACAAACGAAAACCCGCGATTTCCCGTAAATCCCGGGCTTGGCCCGTATAGTCGAATGGATACAAAGAAAGTACCCAGGGAGTAAACTCATTTCCCGAACGATTTTTTAAATTATTTTTTCTCCACTAAAACGCATGAGACTTGTAGTTTTCACAAATGTTATCATTTTTGATGAGACGCTTAATGAAAGGGGTTTAATCGCCGGCAAATGAAAACCCGCGATTTCCCGTAAATCACGGGCTTGGCCCGTATAGTCGAATGTATACAAAGAAAGTACCCTGTGAGTAAACTCATTTCCAGAACGATTTTTTAAATTATTTTTTCACCACTAAAACGCATAAGACTTGTAGTTTTCAAAAATGTTTTCATTTTTGATGAGACACTGAATAAAAGAAGTTTAATCGCCGGCAAACGAAAACCCACGATTTCCCGTAAATCCCGGGCTTGGCCCGTATAGTCAAAAGTATACAAAGAAAGTACCCAGGGAGTAAACTCATTTCCCAAACGATTTTTTAAATTATTTTGTCACCACTAAAACGAATGAGACTTGTAGTTTTCAGAAGTGTTTTCATTTTTGATGAGACGCTGAATAAAAGAAGTTTAATCGCCGACAAACGAAAACCCGCGAGTTCCCGTAAATCCCGGGCTTGGCCCGTATAGTTGAATGTATCTAAAGAAAGTACCCAGGGAGTAAACTGATTTCCCGAACTATTTTTCAAACTATTTCTGCACCACTAGAACAAATGAGACTTGTAGTTTTCAAAAATGTTTTCATTTTTGATGAGACGCTGAATAAAAGAAGCTTATTCGCCGGCAAACAAAAACCCGCGATTTCCCGTAAATCCCGGGCTTGGCCCGTATAGTTGAATGTATATAAAGAAGGTACCCAGGGAGTAAACTGATTTCCCGAACGATTTTTCAAATCATTTCGGCACCACTATAACGAATGAGACTTGTAGTTTCCAAAAATGTTTTCATTTTTAATGAGACGCTTAATGAAAGAGGTTTAATCGCCGGCAAACGAAATACCACGATTTCCTTAAATCCCGGGCTTGTCCCGTATAGTCGAATGTTTACAAAGAAAGTACCCTGTGAGTAAACTCATTTCTAGAACGATTTTTTAAATTATCTTTTCACCACTAAAACGCATGAGACTTGTAGTTTTCAAAAATGTTTTCATTTTTGATGAGACGCTGAATAAAAGGAGTTTAATCGCCGGCAAACAAAAACCCGCGGTTTCCCGTAAATCCCGGGCTTGGCCCGTATAGTTGAATGTATCTAAAGAAAGTACCCAGGGAGTAAACTAATTTCCCGAACGATTTTTCAAATTATTTCTGCACCACTAGAACGAATGAGAATTGTAGTTTTCAAAAAAGTTTTCATTTTTGATGAGACGTTTAATGAAAGAGGTTTAATCGCCGACAAACGAAAACCCGCGATTTCCCGTAAATCCCGGGCTTGGCCCGTATAGTCGAATGGATACAAAGAAAGTACCCAGGGAGTAAACTCATTTCCCGAACGATTTTTTAAATTATTTTTTCTCCACTAAAACGCATGAGACTTGTAGTTTTCACAAATGTTTTCATTTTTGATGAGACGCTTAATGAAAGGGGTTTAATCGCCGGCAAATGAAAACCCGCGATTTCCCGTAAATCACGGGCTTGGCCCGTATAGTCGAATGTATACAAAGAAAGTACCCTGTGAGTAAACTCATTTCCCGAACGATTTTTTAAGTTATCTTTTCACCACTAAAACGCATGAGACTTGTAGTTTTCAAAAATGTTTTCATTTTTGATGAGACGCTGAATAAAAGGAGTTTAATCGCCGGCAAACAAAAACCCGCGGTTTCCCGTAAATCCCGGACTTGGCCCGTATAGTTGAATGTATCTAAAGAAAGTACCCAGGGAGTAAACTAATTTCCCGAACGATTTTTCAAATTATTTCTGCACCACTAGAACGAATGAGACTTGTAGTTTTCAAAAATGTTTTCATTTTTGATGAGACGCTTAATGAAAGAGGTTTAATCGCCGACAAACGAAAACCCGCGATTTCCCGTAAATCCCGGGCTTGGCCCGTATAGTCGAATGGATACAAAGAAAGTACCCAGGGAGTAAACTCATTTCCCGAACGATTTTTTAAATTATTTTTTCTCCACTAAAACGCATGAGACTTGTAGTTTTCACAAATGTTATCATTTTTGATGAGACGCTTAATGAAAGGGGTTTAATCGCCGGCAAATGAAAACCCGCGATTTCCCGTAAATCACGGGCTTGGCCCGTATAGTCGAATGTATACAAAGAAAGTACCCTGTGAGTAAACTCATTTCCAGAACGATTTTTTAAATTATTTTTTCACCACTAAAACGCATAAGACTTGTAGTTTTCAAATATGTTTTCATTTTTGATGAGACACTGAATAAAAGAAGTTTAATCGCCGGCAAACGAAAACCCACGATTTCCCGTAAATCCCGGGCTTGGCCCGTATAGTTGAATGTATCTAAAGAAAGTACCCAGGGAGTAAACTGATTTCCCGAACTATTTTTCAAACTATTTCTGCACCACTAGAACAAATGAGACTTGTAGTTTTCAAAAATGTTTTCATTTTTGATGAGACGCTGAATAAAAGAAGCTTATTCGCCGGCAAACAAAAACCCGCGATTTCCCGTAAATCCCGGGCTTGGCCCGTATAGTTGAATGTATATAAAGAAGGTACCCAGGGAGTAAACTGATTTCCCGAACGATTTTTCAAATCATTTCGGTACCACTATAACGAATGAGACTTGTAGTTTCCAAAAATGTTTTCATTTTTAATGAGACGCTTAATGAAAGAGGTTTAATCGCCGGCAAATGAAATACCACGATTTCCTTAAATCCCGGGCTTGTCCCGTATAGTCGAATGTTTACAAAGAAAGTACCCTGTGAGTAAACTCATTTCTAGAACGATTTTTTAAATTATCTTTTCACCACTAAAACGCATGAGACTTGTAGTTTTCAAAAATGTTTTCATTTTTGATGAGACGCTGAATAAAAGGAGTTTAATCGCCGGCAAACAAAAACCCGCGGTTTCCCGTAAATCCCGGGCTTGGCCCGTATAGTTGAATGTATCTAAAGAAAGTACCCAGGGAGTAAACTAATTTCCCGAACGATTTTTCAAATTATTTCTGCACCACTAGAACGAATGAGACTTGTAGTTTTCAAAAATGTTTTCATTTTTGATGAGACGTTTAATGAAAGAGGTTTAATCGCCGACAAACGAAAACCCGCGATTTCCCGTAAATCCCGGGCTTGGCCCGTATAGTCGAATGGATACAAAGAAAGTACCCAGGGAGTAAACTCATTTCCCGAACGATTTTTTAAATTATTTTTTCTCCACTAAAACGCATGAGACTTGTAGTTTTCACAAATGTTTTCATTTTTGATGAGACGCTTAATGAAAGGGGTTTAATCGCCGGCAAATGAAAACCCGCGATTTCCCGTAAATCACGGGCTTGGCCCGTATAGTCGAATGTATACAAAGAAAGTACCCTGTGAGTAAACTCATTTCCCGAACGATTTTTCAAATTATTTCTGCACCACTAGAACAAATGAGACTTGTAGTTTTCAAAAATGTTTTCATTTTTGATGACACGCTGAATAAAAGAAGCTTATTCGCCGGCAAACAAAAAACCGCGATTTCCCGTAAATCCCGGGCTTGGCCCGTATAGTTGAATGTATATAAAGAAGGTACCCAGGGAGTAAACTGATTTCCCGAACGATTTTTCAAATCATTTCTGCACCACTATAACGAATGAGACTTGTAGTTTCCAAAAATGTTTTCATTTTTAATGAGACGCTTAATGAAAGAGGTTTAATCGCCGGCAAACGAAATACCACGATTTCCTTAAATCCCGGGCTTGTCCCGTATAGTCGAATGTTTACAAAGAAAGTACCCTGTGAGTAAACTCATTTCTAGAACGATTTTTTAAATTATCTTTTCACCACTAAAACGCATGAGACTTGTAGTTTTCAAAAATGTTTTCATTTTTGATGAGACGCTGAATAAAAGGAGTTTAATCGCCGGCAAACAAAAACCCGCGGTTTCCCGTAAATCCCAGGCTTGGCCCGTATAGTTGAATGTATCTAAAAAAAGTACCCAGGGAGTAAACTAATTTCCCGAACGATTTTTCAAATTATTTCTGCACCACTAGAACAAATGAGACTTGTAGTTTTCAAAAATGTTTTCATTTTTGATGAGACGCTGAATAAAAGAAGCTTATTCGCCGGCAAACAAAAAACCGCGATTTCCCGTAAATCCCGGGCTTGGCCCGTATAGTTGAATGTATATAAAGAAGGTACCCAGGGAGTAAACTGATTTCCCGAACGATTTTTCAAATCATTTCTGCACCACTATAACGAATGAGACTTGTAGTTTCCAAAAATGTTTTCATTTTTAATGAGACGCTTAATGAAAGAGGTTTAATCGCCGGCAAACGAAATACCACGATTTCCTTAAATCCCGGGCTTGTCCCGTATAGTCGAATGTTTACAAAGAAAGTACCCTGTGAGTAAACTCATTTCTAGAACGATTTTTTAAATTATCTTTTCACCACTAAAACGCATGAGACTTGTAGTTTTCAAAAATGTTTTCATTTTTGATAAGACGCTGAATAAAAGGAGTTTAATCGCCGGCAAACAAAAACCCGCGGTTTCCCGTAAATCCCAGGCTTGGCCCGTATAGTTGAATGTATCTAAAGAAAGTACCCAGGGAGTAAACTAATTTCCCGAACGATTTTTCAAATTATTTCTGCACCACTAGAACGAATGAGACTTGTAGTTTTCAAAATTGTTTTCATTTTTGATGAGACGCTTAATGAAAGAGGTTTAATCGCAGACAAACGAAAACCCGCGATTTCCCGGAAATCCCGGGCTTGGCCCGTATAGTCGAATGGATACAAAGAAAGTTCCCAGGGAGTAAACTCATTTCCAGAACGATTTTTTAAATTATTTTTTCACCACTAAAACGCATAAGGCTTGTAGTTTTCAAAAATGTTTTTATTTTTGATGAGACGCTGAATAAAAGAAGTTTAATCGCCGGCAAACGAAAACCCACCATTTCCTGTAAATCCCGGGCTTGGCCCGTATAGTCAAAAGTATACAAAGAAAGTACCCAGGGAGTAAACTCATTTCCCAAACGATTTTTTAGTTTATTTTGTCACCACTAAAACGCATGAGACTTGTAGTTTTCAAAAGTGTTTTCATTTTGGATGAGACGCTGAATAAAAGAAGTTTAATCGCCGGCAAACGAAAAACCGCGATTTCCCGTAAATCCCGGGCTTGGCCCGTATAGTTGAATGTATCTAAAGAAAGTACCCAGGGAGTAAACTGATTTCCCGAACGATATTTCAAGTTATTTCTGCACCACTATAACGAATGAGACTTGTAGTTTCCAAAAATGTTTTCATTTTTAATGAGACGCTTAATGAAAGAGGTTTAATCGCCGGCAAACGAAATACCACGATTTCCCTAAATCCCGGGCTTGGCCCGTATAGTCAAAAGTATACAAAGAAAGTACCCAGGGAGTAAACTCATTTCCCAAACGATTTTTTAAATTATTTTGTCATCACTAAAACGCATGAGACTTGTAGTTTTCAGAAGTGTTTTCATTTTTGATGAGACGCTGAATAAAAGAAGTTTAATCGCCGACAAACGAAAACCCGCGAGTTCCTGTAAATCCCGGGCTTGGCCCGTATAGTTGAATGTATCCAAAGAAAGTACCCAGGGAGTAAACTGATTTCCGGAACAATTTTTCAAATTATTTCTGCACCAACAGAACAAATGAGACTTGTAGTTTCCAAAAATGTTTTCATTTTTAATGAGACGCTTAATGAAAGAGGTTTAATCGCCGGCAAACGAAATACCACGATTTCCTTAAATCCGGGGCTTGTCCCGTATAGTCGAATGTTTACAAAGAAAGTACCCTGTGAGTAAACTCATTTCTAGAACGATTTTTTAAATTATCTTTTCACCACTAAAACGCATGAGACTTGTAGTTTTCAAAAATGTTTTCATTTTTGATGAGACGCTGAATAAAAGGAGTTTAATCGCCGGCAAACAAAAACCCGCGGTTTCCCGTAAATCCCAGGCTTGGCCCGTATAGTTGAATGTATCTAAAGAAAGTACCCAGGGAGTAAACTAATTTCCCGAACGATTTTTCAAATTATTTCTGCACCACTATAACGAATGAGACTTGTAGTTTCCAAAAATGTTTTCATTTTTGATGAGACGCTGAATAAAAGAAGTTTAATCGCCGACAAACGAAAACCCGCGAGTTCCCGTAAATCCCGGGCTTGGCCCGTATAGTTGAATGTATCTAAAGAAAGTACCCAGGGAGTAAACTGATTTCCCGAACGATTTTTCAAATTATTTCTGCACCACTAGAACAAATGAGACTTGTAGTTTTCAAAAATGTTTTCATTTTTGATGAGACGCTGAATAAAAGAAGCTTATTCGCCGGCAAACAAAAACCCGCGATTTCCCGTAAATCCCGGGCTTGGCCCGTATAGTTGAATGTATATAAAGAAGGTACCCAGGGAGTAAACTGATTTCCCGAACGATTTTTCAAATCATTTCGGCACCACTATAACGAATGAGACTTGTAGTTTCCAAAAATGTTTTCATTTTTAATGAGACGCTTAATGAAAGAGGTTTAATCGCCGGCAAACGAAATACCACGATTTCCTTAAATCCCGGGCTTGTCCCGTATAGTCGAATGTTTACAAAGAAAGTACCCTGTGAGTAAACTCATTTCTAGAACGATTTTTTAAATTATCTTTTCACCACTAAAACGCATGAGACTTGTAGTTTTCAAAAATGTTTTCATTTTTGATGAGACGCTGAATAAAAGGAGTTTAATCGCCGGCAAACAAAAACCCGCGGTTTCCCGTAAATCCCGGGCTTGGCCCGCATAGTTGAATGTAGCTAAAGAAAGTACCCAGGGAGTAAACTAATTTCCCGAACGATTTTTCAAATTATTTCTGCACCACTAGAATGAATGAGACTTGTAGTTTTCAAAAATGTTTTCATTTTTGATGAGACGTTTAATGAAAGAGGTTTAATCGCCGACAAACGAAAACCCGCGATTTCCCGTAAATCCCGGGCTTGGCCCGTATAGTCGAATGGATACAAAGAAAGTACCCAGGGAGTAAACTCATTTCCCGAACGATTTTTTAAATTATTTTTTCTCCACTAAAACGCATGAGACTTGTAGTTTTCACAAATGATTTCATTTTTGATGAGACGCTTAATGAAAGGGGTTTAATCGCCGGCAAATGAAAACCCGCGATTTCCCGTAAATCACGGGCTTGGCCCGTATAGTCGAATGTATACAAAGAAAGTACCCTGTGAGTAAACTCATTTCCCGAACGATTTTTCAAATTATTTCTGCACCACTAGAACAAATGAGACTTGTAGTTTTCAAAAATGTTTTCATTTTTGATGAGACGCTGAATAAAAGAAGCTTATTCGCCGGCAAACAAAAAACCGCGATTTCCCGTAAATCCCGGGCTTGGCCCGTATAGTTGAATGTATATAAAGAAGGTACCCAGGGAGTAAACTGATTTCCCGAACGATTTTTCAAATCATTTCTGCACCACTATAACGAATGAGACTTGTAGTTTCCAAAAATGTTTTCATTTTTAATGAGACGCTTAATGAAAGAGGTTTAATCGCCGGCAAACGAAATACCACGATTTCCTTAAATCCCGGGCTTGTCCCGTATAGTCGAATGTTTACAAAGAAAGTACCCTGTGAGTAAACTCATTTCTAGAACGATTTTTTAAATTATCTTTTCACCACTAAAACGCATGAGACTTGTAGTTTTCAAAAATGTTTTCATTTTTGATGAGACGCTGAATAAAAGGAGTTTAATCGCCGGCAAACAAAAACCCGCGGTTTCCCGTAAATCCCAGGCTTGGCCCGTATAGTTGAATGTATCTAAAGAAAGTACCCAGGGAGTAAACTAATTTCCCGAACGATTTTTCAAATTATTTCTGCACCACTAGAACGAATGAGACTTGTAGTTTTCAAAATTGTTTTCATTTTTGATGAGACGCTTAATGAAAGAGGTTTAATCGCAGACAAACGAAAACCCGCGATTTCCCGTAAATCCCGGGCTTGGCCCGTATAGTCGAATGGATACAAAGAAAGTTCCCAGGGAGTAAACTCATTTCCAGAACGATTTTTTAAATTATTTTTCCACCACTAAAACGCATAAGGCTTGTAGTTTTCAAAAATGTTTTCATTTTTGATGAGACGCTGAATAAAAGAAGTTTAATCGCCGGCAAACGAAAACCCACCATTTCCTGTAAATCCCGGGCTTGGCCCGTATAGTCAAAAGTATACAAAGAAAGTACCCAGGGAGTAAACTCATTTCCCAAACGATTTTTTAGTTTATTTTGTCACCACTAAAACGCCTGAGACTTGTAGTTTTCAAAAGTGTTTTCATTTTGGATGAGACGCTGAATAAAAGAAGTTTAATCGCCGGCAAACGAAAAACCGCGATTTCCCGTAAATCCCGGGCTTGGCCCGTATAGTTGAATGTATCTAAAGAAAGTACCCAGGGAGTAAACTGATTTCCCGAACGATATTTCAAGTTATTTCTGCACCACTATAACGAATGAGACTTGTAGTTTTCAAAAATGTTTTCATTTTTAATGAGACGCTTAATGAAAGAGGTTTAATCGCCGGCAAACGAAATACCACGATTTCCCTAAATCCCGGGCTTGGCCCGTATAGTCAAAAGTATACAAAGAAAGTACCCAGGGAGTAAACTCATTTCCCAAACGATTTTTTAAATTATTTTGTCATCACTAAAACGCATGAGACTTGTAGTTTTCAGAAGTGTTTTCATTTTTGATGAGACGCTGAATAAAAGAAGTTTAATCGCCGACAAACGAAAACCCGCGAGTTCCTGTAAATCCCGGGCTTGGCCCGTATAGTCGAATGGATACAAAGAAAGTTCCCAGGGAGTAAACTCATTTCCAGAACGATTTTTTAAATTATTTTTCCACCACTAAAACGCATAAGGCTTGTAGTTTTCAAAAATGTTTTCATTTTTGATGAGACGCTGAATAAAAGAAGTTTAATTGCCGGCAAACGAAAACCCACCATTTCCTGTAAATCCCGGGCTTGGCCCGTATAGTCAAAAGTATACAAAGAAAGTACCCAGGGAGTAAACTCATTTCCCAAACGATTTTTTAGTTTATTTTGTCACCACTAAAACGCCTGAGACTTGTAGTTTTCAAAAGTGTTTTCATTTTGGATGAGACGCTGAATAAAAGAAGTTTAATCGCCGGCAAACGAAAAACCGCGATTTCCCGTAAATCCCGGGCTTGGCCCGTATAGTTGAATGTATCTAAAGAAAGTACCCAGGGAGTAAACTGATTTCCCGAACGATATTTCAAGTTATTTCTGCACCACTATAACGAATGAGACTTGTAGTTTTCAAAAATGTTTTCATTTTTAATGAGACGCTTAATGAAAGAGGTTTAATCGCCGGCAAACGAAATACCACGATTTCCCTAAATCCCGGGCTTGGCCCGTATAGTCAAAAGTATACAAAGAAAGTACCCAGGGAGTAAACTCATTTCCCAAACGATTTTTTAAATTATTTTGTCATCACTAAAACGCATGAGACTTGTAGTTTTCAGAAGTGTTTTCATTTTTGATGAGACGCTGAATAAAAGAAGTTTAATCGCCGACAAACGAAAACCCGCGAGTTCCTGTAAATCCCGGGCTTGGCCCGTATAGTTGAATGTATCCAAAGAAAGTACCCAGGGAGTAAACTGATTTCCGGAACAATTTTTCAAATTATTTCTGCACCAACAGAACAAATGAGACTTGTAGTTTCCAAAAATGTTTTCATTTTTAATGAGACGCTTAATGAAAGAGGTTTAATCGCCGGCAAACGAAATACCACGATTTCCTTAAATCCCGGGCTTGTCCCGTATAGTCGAATGTTTACAAAGAAAGTACCCTGTGAGTAAACTCATTTCTAGAACGATTTTTTAAATTATCTTTTCACCACTAAAACGCATGAGACTTGTAGTTTTCAAAAATGTTTTCATTTTTGATGAGACGCTGAATAAAAGGAGTTTAATCGCCGGCAAACAAAAACCCGCGGTTTCCCGTAAATCCCAGGCTTGGCCCGTATAGTTGAATGTATCTAAAGAAAGTACCCAGGGAGTAAACTAATTTCCCGAACGATTTTTCAAATTATTTCTGCACCACTATAACGAATGAGACTTGTAGTTTCCAAAAATGTTTTCATTTTTGATGAGACGCTGAATAAAAGAAGTTTAATCGCCGACAAACGAAAACCCGCGAGTTCCCGTAAATCCCGGGCTTGGCCCGTATAGTTGAATGTATCTAAAGAAAGTACCCAGGGAGTAAACTGATTTCCCGAACGATTTTTCAAATTATTTCTGCACCACTAGAACAAATGAGACTTGTAGTTTTCAAAAATGTTTTCATTTTTGATGAGACGCTGAATAAAAGAAGTTATTCGCCGGCAAACAAAAACCCGCGATTTCCCGTAAATCCCGGGCTTGGCCCGTATAGTTGAATGTATATAAAGAAGGTACCCAGGGAGTAAACTGATTTCCCGAACGATTTTTCAAATCATTTCGGCACCACTATAACGAATGAGACTTGTAGTTTCCAAAAATGTTTTCATTTTTAATGAGACGCTTAATGAAAGAGGTTTAATCGCCGGCAAACGAAATACCACGATTTCCTTAAATCCCGGGATTGTCCCGTATAGTCGAATGTTTACAAAGAAAGTACCCTGTGAGTAAACTCATTTCTAGAACGATTTTTTAAATTATCTTTTCACCACTAAAACGCATGAGACTTGTAGTTTTCAAAAATGTTTTCATTTTTGATGAGACGCTGAATAAAAGGAGTTTAATCGCCGGCAAACAAAAACCCGCGGTTTCCCGTAAATCCCGGGCTTGGCCCGTATAGTTGAATGTATCTAAAGAAAGTACCCAGGGAGTAAACTAATTTCCCGAACGATTTTTCAAATTATTTCTGCACCACTAGAACGAATGAGACTTGTAGTTTTCAAAAATGTTTTCATTTTTGATGAGACGTTTAATGAAAGAGGTTTAATCGCCGACAAACGAAAACCCGCGATTTCCCGTAAATCCCGGGCTTGGCCCGTATAGTCGAATGGATACAAAGAAAGTACCCAGGGAGTAAACTCATTTCCCGAACGATTTTTTAAATTATTTTTTCTCCACTAAAACGCATGAGACTTGTAGTTTTCACAAATGATTTCATTTTTGATGAGACGCTTAATGAAAGGGGTTTAATCGCCGGCAAATGAAAACCCGCGATTTCCCGTAAATCACGGGCTTGGCCCGTATAGTCGAATGTATACAAAGAAAGTACCCTGTGAGTAAACTCATTTCCCGAACGATTTTTCAAATTATTTCTGCACCACTAGAACAAATGAGATTTGTAGTTTTCAAAAATGTTTTCATTTTTGATGAGACGCTGAATAAAAGAAGCTTATTCGCCGGCAAACAAAAAACCGCGATTTCCCGTAAATCCCGGGCTTGGCCCGTATAGTTGAATGTATATAAAGAAGGTACCCAGGGAGTAAACTGATTTCCCGAACGATTTTTCAAATCATTTCTGCACCACTATAACGAATGAGACTTGTAGTTTCCAAAAATGTTTTCATTTTTAATGAGACGCTTAATGAAAGAGGTTTAATCGCCGGCAAACGAAATACCACGATTTCCTTAAATCCCGGGCTTGTCCCGTATAGTCGAATGTTTACAAAGAAAGTACCCTGTGAGTAAACTCATTTCTAGAACGATTTTTTAAATTATCTTTTCACCACTAAAACGCATGAGACTTGTAGTTTTCAAAAATGTTTTCATTTTTGATGAGACGCTGAATAAAAGGAGTTTAATCGCCGGCAAACAAAAACCCGCGGTTTCCCGTAAATCCCGGGCTTGGCCCGTATAGTTGAATGTATCTAAAGAAAGTACCCAGGGAGTAAACTAATTTCCCGAACGATTTTTCAAATTATTTCTGCACCACTAGAACGAATGAGACTTGTAGTTTTCAAAAATGTTTTCATTTTTGATGAGACGTTTAATGAAAGAGGTTTAATCGCCGACAAACAAAAACCCGCGATTTCCCGTAAATCCCGGGCTTGGCCCGTATAGTCGAATGGATATAAAGAAAGTACCCAGGGAGTAAACTCATTTCCCGAACGATTTTTTAAATTATTTTTTCTCCACTAAAACGCATGAGACTTGTAGTTTTCACAAATGATTTCATTTTTGATGAGACGCTTAATGAAAGGGGTTTAATCGCCGGCAAATGAAAACCCGCGATTTCCCGTAAATCACGGGCTTGGCCCGTATAGTCGAATGTATACAAAGAAAGTACCCTGTGAGTAAACTCATTTCCCGAACGATTTTTCAAATTATTTCTGCACCACTAGAACAAATGAGACTTGTAGTTTTCAAAAATGTTTTCATTTTTGATGAGACGCTGAATAAAAGAAGCTTATTCGCCGGCAAACAAAAAACCGCGATTTCCCGTAAATCCCGGGCTTGGCCCGTATAGTTGAATGTATATAAAGAAGGTACCCAGGGAGTAAACTGATTTCCCGAACGATTTTTCAAATCATTTCTGCACCACTATAACGAATGAGACTTGTAGTTTCCAAAAATGTTTTCATTTTTAATGAGACGCTTAATGAAAGAGGTTTAATCGCCGGCAAACGAAATACCACGATTTCCTTAAATCCCGGGCTTGTCCCGTATAGTCGAATGTTCACAAAGAAAGTACCCTGTGAGTAAACTCATTTCTAGAACGATTTTTTAAATTATCTTTTCACCACTAAAACGCATGAGACTTGTAGTTTTCAAAAATGTTTTCATTTTTGATGAGACGCTGAATAAAAGGAGTTTAATCGCCGGCAAACAAAAACCCGCGGTTTCCCGTAAATCCCAGGCTTGGCCCGTATAGTTGAATGTATCTAAAGAAAGTACCCAGGGAGTAAACTAATTTCCCGAACGATTTTTCAAATTATTTCTGCACCACTAGAACGAATGAGACTTGTAGTTTTCAAAATTGTTTTCATTTTTGATGAGACGCTTAATGAAAGAGGTTTAATCGCAGACAAACGAAAACCCGCGATTTCCCGTAAATCCCGGGCTTGGCCCGTATAGTCGAATGGATACAAAGAAAGTTCCCAGGGAGTAAACTCATTTCCAGAACGATTTTTTAAATTATTTTTTCACCACTAAAACGCATAAGGCTTGTAGTTTTCAAAAATGTTTTCATTTTTGATGAGACGCTGAATAAAAGAAGTTTAATCGCCGGCAAACGAAAACCCACCATTTCCTGTAAATCCCGGGCTTGGCCCGTATAGTCAAAAGTATACAAAGAAAGTACCCAGGGAGTAAACTCATTTCCCAAACGATTTTTTAGTTTATTTTGTCACCACTAAAACGCATGAGACTTGTAGTTTTCAAAAGTGTTTTCATTTTGGATGAGACGCTGAATAAAAGAAGTTTAATCGCCGGCAAACGAAAAACCGCGATTTCCCGTAAATCCCGGGCTTGGCCCGTATAGTTGAATGTATCTAAAGAAAGTACCCAGGGAGTAAACTGATTTCCCGAACGATATTTCAAGTTATTTCTGCACCACTATAAAGAATGAGACTTGTAGTTTCCAAAAATGTTTTCATTTTTAATGAGATGCTTAATGAAAGAGGTTTAATCGCCGGCAAACGAAATACCACGATTTCCCTAAATCCCGGGCTTGGCCCGTATAGTCAAAAGTATACAAAGAAAGTACCCAGGGAGTAAACTCATTTCCCAAACGATTTTTTAAATTATTTTGTCACCACTAAAACGCATGAGACTTGTAGTTTTCAGAAGTGTTTTCATTTTTGATGAGACGCTGAATAAAAGAAGTTTAATCGCCGACAAACGAAAACCCGCGAATTCCCGTAAATCCCGGGCTTGGCCCGTATAGTTGAATGTATCTAAAGAAAGTACCCAGGGAGTAAACTGATTTCCGTAACAATTTTTCAAATTATTTCTGCACCACTAGAACAAATGAGACTTGTAGTTTTCAAAAATGTTTTCATTTTTGATGAGACGCTGAATAAAAGAAGCTTATTCGCCGGCAAACAAAAACCCGCGATTTCCCGTAAATCCCGGGCTTGGCCCGTATAGTTGAATGTATATAAAGAAGGTACCCAGGG
Organism: Hydractinia symbiolongicarpus; assembly: GCF_029227915.1. NCBI lineage: Eukaryota > Metazoa > Cnidaria > Hydrozoa > Anthoathecata > Hydractiniidae > Hydractinia > Hydractinia symbiolongicarpus. The sequence goes on along the minus strand of NC_079887.1, from coordinate 25,597,321 downwards.
AGTAAACTGATTTCCCGAACGATTTTTCAAATTATTTCTGCACCACTATAACGAATGAGACTTGTAGTTTCCAAAAATGTTTTCATTTTTAATGAGACGCTTAATGAAAGAGGTTTAATCGCCGGCAAACGAAATACCACGATTTCCTTAAATCCCGGGCTTGTCCCGTATAGTCTAATGTTTACAAAGAAAGTACCCTGTGAGTAAACTCATTTCTAGAACGATTTTTTAAATTATCTTTTCACCACTAAAACGCATGAGACTTGTAGTTTTCAAAAATGTTTTCATTTTTGATGAGACGCTGAATAAAAGGAGTTTAATCGCCGGCAAACGAAAGCCCGCGGTTTCCCGTAAATCCCGGGCTTGGCCCGTATAGTTGAATGTATCTAAAGAAAGTACCCAGGAAGTAAACTAATTTCCCGAACGATTTTTCAAATTATTTCTGCACCACTAGAACGAATGAGACTTGTAGTTTTTAAAAATGTTTTCATTTTTGATGAGACGCCTAATGAAAGAGGTTTAATCGCCGGCAAACAAAAACCCGCGATTTCCCGTAAATCCCGGGCTTGGCCCGTATAGTTGAATGTATATAAAGAAGGTACCCAGGGAGTAAACTGATTTCCCGAACGATTTTTCAAATTATTTCTGCACCACTATAACGAATGAGACTTGTAGTTTCCAAAAATGTTTTCATTTTTAATGAGACGCTTAATGAAAGAGGTTTAATCGCCGGCAAACGAAATACCACGATTTCCTTAAATCCCGGGCTTGTCCCGTATAGTCTAATGTTTACAAAGAAAGTACCCTGTGAGTAAACTCATTTCTAGAACGATTTTTTAAATTATCTTTTCACCACTAAAACGCATGAGACTTGTAGTTTTCAAAAACGTTTTCATTTTTGATGAGACGCTGAATAAAAGGAGTTTAATCGCCGGCAAACGAAAACCCGCGGTTTCCCGTAAATCCCGGGGCTTGGCCCGTATAGTTGAATGTATCTAAAGAAAGTACCCAGGGAGTAAACTAATTTCCCGAACGATTTTTCAAATTATTTCTGCACCACTAGAACGAATGAGACTTGTAGTTTTCAAAAATGTTTTCATTTTTGATGAGACGCTTAATGAAAGAGGTTTAATCGCCGACAAACGAAAACCCGCGATTTCCCGTAAATCCCGGGCTTGGCCCGTATAGTCGAATGGATACAAAGAAAGTACCCAGGGAGTAAACTCATTTCCCGAACGATTTTTTAAATTATTTTTTCTCCACTAAAACGCATGAGACTTGTAGTTTTCACAAATGTTTTCATTTTTGATGAGACGCTTAATGAAAGGGGCTTAATCCCCGGCAAATGAAAACCCGCGATTTCCCGTAAATCACGGGCTTGGCCCGTATAGTCGAATGTATACAAAGAAAGTACCCTGTGAGTAAACTCATTTCCAGAACGATTTTTTAAATTATTTTTTCACCACTAAAACGCATAAGACTTGTAGTTTTCAAAAATGTTTTCATTTTTGATGAGACGCTGAATAAAAGAAGTTTAATCGCCGGCAAACGAAAACCCACGATTTCCCGTAAATCCCAGGCTTGGCCCGTATAGTCAAAAGTATACAAAGAAAGTACCCAGGGAGTAAACTCATTTCCCAAACGATTTTTTAAATTATTTTGTCACCACTAAAACGCATGAGACTTGTAGTTTTCAAAAGTGTTTTCATTTTTGATGAGACGCTGAATAAAAGGAGTTTAATCGCCGGCAAACGAAAGCCCGCGGTTTCCCGTAAATCCCGGGCTTGGCCCGTATAGTTGAATGTATCTAAAGAAAGTACCCAGGAAGTAAACTAATTTCCCGAACGATTTTTCAAATTATTTCTGCACCACTAGAACGAATGAGACTTGTAGTTTTTAAAAATGTTTTCATTTTTGATGAGACGCCTAATGAAAGAGGTTTAATCGCCGGCAAACAAAAACCCGCCATTTCCCGTAAATCCCGGGCTTGGCCCGTATAGTTGAATGTATATAAAGAAGGTACCCAGGGAGTAAACTGATTTCCCGAACGATTTTTCAAATTATTTCTGCACCACTATAACGAATGAGACTTGTAGTTTCCAAAAATGTTTTCATTTTTAATGAGACGCTTAATGAAAGAGGTTTAATCGCCGGCAAACGAAATACCACGATTTCCTTAAATCCCGGGCTTGTCCCGTATAGTCTAATGTTTACAAAGAAAGTACCCTGTGAGTAAACTCATTTCTAGAACGATTTTTTAAATTATCTTTTCACCACTAAAACGCATGAGACTTGTAGTTTTTAAAAACGTTTTCATTTTTGATGAGACGCTGAATAAAAGGAGTTTAATCGCCGGCAAACGAAAACCCGCGGTTTCCCGTAAATCCCGGGGCTTGGCCCGTATAGTTGAATGTATCTAAAGAAAGTACCCAGGGAGTAAACTAATTTCCCGAACGATTTTTCAAATTATTTCTGCACCACTAGAACGAATGAGACTTGTAGTTTTCAAAAATGTTTTCATTTTTGATGAGACGCTTAATGAAAGAGGTTTAATCGCCGACAAACGAAAACCCGCGATTTCCCGTAAATCCCGGGCTTGGCCCGTATAGTCGAATGGATACAAAGAAAGTACCCAGGGAGTAAACTCATTTCCCGAACGATTTTTTAAATTATTTTTTCTCCACTAAAACGCATGAGACTTGTAGTTTTCACAAATGTTTTCATTTTTGATGAGACGCTTAATGAAAGGGGCTTAATCCCCGGCAAATGAAAACCCGCGATTTCCCGTAAATCACGGGCTTGGCCCGTATAGTCGAATGTATACAAAGAAAGTACCCTGTGAGTAAACTCATTTCCAGAACGATTTTTTAAATTATTTTTTCACCACTAAAACGCATAAGACTTGTAGTTTTCAAAAATGTTTTCATTTTTGATGAGACGCTGAATAAAAGAAGTTTAATCGCCGGCAAACGAAAACCCACGATTTCCCGTAAATCCCAGGCTTGGCCCGTATAGTCAAAAGTATACAAAGAAAGTACCCAGGGAGTAAACTCATTTCCCAAACGATTTTTTAAATTATTTTGTCACCACTAAAACGCATGAGACTTGTAGTTTTCAAAAGTGTTTTCATTTTTGATGAGACGCTGAATAAAAGAAGTTTAATCGCCGGCAAACGAAAACCCGCGATTTCCCGTAAATCCCGGGCTTGGCCCGTATAGTTGAATGTATATAAAGAAGGTACCCAGGGAGTAAACTGATTTCCCGAACGATTTTTCAAATTATTTCTGCACCACTATAACGAATGAGACTTGTAGTTTCCAAAAATGTTTTCATTTTTGATGAGACGCTGAATAAAAGAAGTTTAATCGCCGGCAAACGAAAACACGCGGTTTCCCGTAAATCCCGGGCTTGGCCCGTATAGTTGAATGTATCTAAAGAAAGTACCCAGGGAGTAAACTAATTTCCCGAACGATTTTTCAAATTATTTCTGCACCACTAGAACGAATGAGACTTGTAGTTTTCAAAAATGTTTTCATTTTTAATGAGACGCTTAATGAAAGAGGTTTAATCGCCGACAAACGAAAACCCGCGATTTCCCGTAAATCCCGGGCTTGGCCCGTATAGTCGAATGTATACAAAGAAAGTACCCTGTGAGTAAACTCATTTCCAGAACGATTTTTTAAATTATTTTTTCACCACTAAAACGCATAAGACTTGTAGTTTTCAAAAATGTTTTCATTTTTGATGAGACGCTGAATAAAAGAAGTTTTATCGCCGGCAAACGAAAACCCACGATTTCCCGTAAATCCCGGGCTTGGCCCGTATAGTCAAAAGTATACAAAGAAAGTACCCAGGGAGTAAACTCATTTCCCAAACGATTTTTTAAATTATTTTGTCACCACTAAAACGCATGAGACTTGTAGTTTTCAAAAGTGTTTTCATTTTTGATGAGACGCTGAATAAAAGAAGTTTAATCGCCGGCAAACGAAAACCCGCGATTTCCCGTAAATCCTGGGCTTGGCCCGTATAGTTGAATGTATCTAAAGAAAGTACCCAGGGAGTAAACTGATTTCCCGAACGATTTTTCAAATTATTTCTGCACCACTAGAACGAATGAGACTTGTAGTTTTCAAAAATGTTTTCATTTTTAATGAGACGCTTAATGAAGGAGTTTTAATCGCCGGCAAACGAAAACCTGCGATTTCCCGTAAATCCCGGGCTTGGCCCGTATAGTTGAATGTATATAAAGAAGGTACCCAGGGAGCAAACTGATTTCCCGAACGATTTTTCAAATTATTTCTGCACCACTATAACGAATGAGACTTGTAGTTTCCAAAAATGTTTTCATTTTTAATGAGACGCTTAATGAAAGAGGTTTAATCGCCGGCAAACGAAATACCACGATTTCCTTAAATCCCGGCTTGTCCCGTATAGTCGAATGTTTACAAATAAAGTACGCTGTGAGTAAACTCATTTCTAGAACGATTTCTTAAATTATCTTTTCACCACTAAAACGCATGAGACCTGTAGATTTCAAAAATGTTTCCATTTTTGATGAGACGCTGAATAAAAGAAGTTTAATCGCCGGCAAACGAAAACACGTGGTTTCCCGTAAATCCCGGGCTTGGCCCGTATAGTTGAATGTATCTAAAGAAAGTACCCAGGGAGTAAACTAATTTCCCGAACGATTTTTCAAATTATTTCTGCACCACTAGAACGAATGAGACTTGCAGTTTTTTAAAAATGTTTTCATTTTTAATGAGACGCTTAATGAAAGAGGTTTAATCGCCGACAAACGAAAACCCGCGATTTCCCGTAAATCCCGGGCTTGGCCCGTATAGTCGAATGTATACAAAGAAAGTACCCTGTGAGTAAACTCATTTCCAGAACGATTTTTTAAATTATTTTTTCACCGCTAAAACGCATAAGACTTGTAGTTTTCAAAAATGTTTTCATTTTTGATGAGACGCTGAATAAAAGAAGTTTTATCGCCGGCAAACGAAAACCCACGATTTCCCGTAAATCCCGGGCTTGGCCCGTATAGTCAAAAGTATACAAAGAAAGTACCCAGGGAGTAAACTCATTTCCCAAACGATTTTTTAAATTATTTTGTCACCACTAAAACGCATGAGACTTGTAGTTTTCAAAAGTGTTTTCATTTTTGATGAAACGCTGAATAAAAGAAGTTTAATCGCCGGCAAACGAAAACCCGCGATTTCCCGTAAATCCTGGGCTTGGCCCGTATAGTTGAATGTATCTAAAGAAAGTACCCAGGGAGTAAACTGATTTCCCGAACGATTTTTCAAATTATTTCTGCACCACTAGAACGAATGAGACTTGTAGTTTTCAAAAATGTTTTCATTTTTAATAAGACGCTTAATAAAAGAGTTTTAATCGCCGGCAAACGAAAACCCGCGATTTCTCGTAAATCCCGGGCTTGGCCCATATAGTTGAATGTATATAAAGAAGGTACCCAGGGAGTAAACTGATTTCCCGAACGATTTTTCAAATTATTTCTGCACCACTATAACGAATGAGACTTGTAGTTTTCAAAAATTATTTCATTTTTAATGAGACGCTTAATGAAGGAGTTTTAATCGCCGGCAAACGAAAACCCGCGATTTTCCGTAAATCCGGGCTTGGCCCGTATAGTTGAATGTATATAAAGAAGGTACCCAGGGAGCAAACTGATTTCCCGAACGATTTTTCAAATTATTTCTGCACCACTATAACGAATGAGACTTGTAGTTTCCAAAAATGTTTTCATTTTAAATGAGACGCTTAATGAAAGAGGTTTAATCGCCGGCAAACGAAATACCACGATTTCCTTAAATCCCGGGCTTGTCCCGTATAGTCGAATGTTTACAAAGAAAGTACCCTGTGAGTAAACTCATTTCTAGAACGATTTTTTAAATTATCTTTTCACCACTAAAACGCATGAGACTTGTAGTTTTCAAAAATGTTTTCATTTTTAATGAGACGCTGAATAAAAGGAGTTTAATCGCCGGCAAACGAAAACACGCGGTTTTCCGTAAATCCCGGGCTTGGCCCGTATAGTTGAATGTATGTAAAGAAAGTACCCAGGGAGTAAACTGATTTCCCGAACGATTTTTCAAATTATTTCTGCACCACTAGAACAAATGAGACTTGTAGTTTTCAAAAATGTTTTCATTTTTGATGAGACGCTGAATAAAAGAAGCTTATTCGCCGGCAAACAAAAACCCGCGATTTCCCGTAAATCCCGGGCTTGGCCCGTATAGTTGAATGTATATAAAGAAGGTACCCAGGGAGTAAACTGATTTCCCGAACGACTTTTCAAATCATTTCTGCACCACTATAACGAATGAGACTTTTAGTTTCCAAAAATGTTTTCATTTTTAATGAGACGCTTAATGAAAGAGGTTTAATCGCCGGCAAACGAAATACCACGATTTCCTTAAATCCCGGGCTTGTCCCGTATAGTCGAATGTTTACAAAGAAAGTACCCTGTGAGTAAACTCATTTCTAGAACGATTTTTTAAATTATCTTTTCACCACTAAAACGCATGAGACTTGTAGTTTTCAAAAATGTTTTCATTTTTGATGAGACGCTGAATAAAAGGAGTTTAATCGCCGGCAAACAAAAACCCGCGGTTTCCCGTAAATCCCGGGCTTGGCCCGTATAGTTGAATGTATCTAAAGAAAGTACCCAGGGAGTAAACTAATTTCCCGAACGATTTTTCAAATTATTTCTGCACCACTAGAACGAATGAGACTTGTAGTTTTCAAAAATGTTTTCATTTTTGATGAGACGCTGAATAAAAGAAGCTTATTCGCCGGCAAACAAAAACCCGCGATTTCCCGTAAATCCCGGGCTTGGCCCGTATAGTTGAATGTATATAAAGAAGGTACCCAGGGAGTAAACTGATTTCCCGAACGACTTTTCAAATCATTTCTGCACCACTATAACGAATGAGACTTTTAGTTTCCAAAAATGTTTTCATTTTTGATGAGACGCTTATTGAAAGAGGTTTAATCGCCGACAAACGAAAACCCGCGATTTCCCGTAAATCCCGGGCTTGGCCCGTATAGTCGAATGGATACAAAGAAAGTACCCAGGGAGTAAACTCATTTCCCGAACGATTTTTTAAATTATTTTTTCTCCACTAAAACGCATAAGACTTGTAGTTTTCACAAATGTTTTCATTTTTGATGAGACGCTTAATAAAAGGGGTTTAATCGCCGGCAAATGAAAACCCGCGATTTCCCGTAAATCACGGGCTTGGCCCGTATAGTCGAATGTATACAAAGAAAGTACCCTGTGAGTAAACTCATTTCCAGAACGATTTTTTAAATTATTTTTTCACCACTAAAATGCATAAGAGTTGTAGTTTTCAAAAATGTTTTCATTTTTGATGAGACGCTGAATGAAAGAAGTTTAATCGCCGGCAAACGAAAACCCACCATTTCCCGTAAATCCCGGGCTTGGCCCGTATAGTCAAAAGTATACAAAGAAAGTACCCAGGGAGTAAACTCATTTCCCAAACGATTTTTTAGTTTATTTTGTCACCACTAAAACGCATGAGACTTGTAGTTTTCAAAAGTGTTTTCATTTTTGATGAGACGCTGAATAAAAGAAGTTTAATCGCCGGCAAACGAAAACCCGCGATTTCCCGTAAATCCCGGGCTTGGCCCGCATAGTTGAATGTATCTAAAGAAAGTACCCAGGGAGTAAACTGATTTCCCGAACGATTTTTCAAGTTATTTCTGCACCACTATAACGAATGAGACTTGTAGTTTCCAAAAATGTTTTCATTTTTAATGAGACGCTTAATGAAAGAGGTTTAATCGCCGGCAAACGAAATACCACGATTTCCCTAAATCCCGGGCTTGGCCCGTATAGTCAAAAGTATACAAAGAAAGTACCCAGGGAGTAAACTCATTTCCCAAACGATTTTTTAAATTATTTTGTCACCACTAAAACGCATGAGACTTGTAGTTTTCAGAAGTGTTTTCATTTTTGATGAGACGCTGAATAAAAGAAGTTTAATCGCCGACAAACGAAAACCCGCGAGTTCCCGTAAATCCCGGGCTTGGCCCGTATAGTTGAATGTATCTAAAGAAAGTACCCAGGGAGTAAACTGATTTCCCGAACAATTTTTCAAATTATTTCTGCACCACTAGAACAAATGAGACTTGTAGTTTTCAAAAAAATTTCATTTTTGATGAGACGCTGAATAAAAGAAGCTTATTTGCCGGCAAACAAAAACCCGCGATTTCCCGTAAATTCCGGGCTTGGCCCGTATAGTTGAATGTATATAAAGAAGGTACCCAGGGAGTAAACTGATTTCCCGAACGATTTTTCAAATTATTTCTGCACCACTATAACGAATGAGACTTGTAGTTTCCAAAAATGTTTTCATTTTTAATGAGACGCTTAATGAAAGAGGTTTAATCGCCGGCAAACGAAATACCACGATTTCCTTAAATCCCGGGCTTGTCCCGTATAGTCGAATGTTTACAAAGAAAGTACCCTGTGAGTAAACTCATTTCTAGAACGATTTTTTAAATTATCTTTTCACCACTAAAACGCATGAGACTTGTAGTTTTTAAAAATGTTTTCATTTTTGATGAGACGCTGAATAAAAGGAGTTTAATCGCCGGCAAACGAAAACCCGCGGTTTCCTGTAAATCCCGGGCTTGGCCCGTATAGTTGAATGTATCTAAAAAAAGTACCCCTGGAGTAAACTAATTTCCCGAACGATTTTTCAAATTATTTCTGCACCACTAGAACGAATGAGACTTGTAGTTTTCAAAAATGTTTTCATTTTTGATGAGACGCTTAATGAAAGAGGTTTAATCGCCGGGAAACGAAATACCACGATTTCCTTAAATCCCGGGCTTGTCCCGTATAGTCGAATGTTTACAAAGAAAGTACCCTGTGAGTAAACTCATTTCTAGAACGATTTTTTAAATTATCTTTTCACCACTAAAACGCATGAGACTTGTAGTTTTCAAAAATGTTTTCATTTTTGATGAGACGCTGAATAAAAGGAGTTTAATCGCCGGCAAACAAAAACCCGCGGTTTCCCGTAAATCCCGGGCTTGGCCCGTATAGTTGAATGTATCTAAAGAAAGTACCCAGGGAGTAAACTAATTTCCCGAACGATTTTTCAAATTATTTCTGCACCACTAGAACGAATGAGACTTGTAGTTTTCAAAAATGTTTTCATTTTTGATGAGACGCTTAATGAAAGAGGTTTAATCGCCGACAAACGAAAACCCGCGATTTCCCGTAAATCCCGGGCTTGGCCCGTATAGTCGAATGGATACAAAGAAAGTACCCAGGGAGTAAACTCATTTCCCGAACGATTTTTTAAATTATTTTTTCTCCACTAAAACGCATAAGACTTGTAGTTTTCACAAATGTTTTCATTTTTGATGAGACGCTTAATAAAAGGGGTTTAATCGCCGGCAAATGAAAACCCGCGATTTCCCGTAAATCACGGGCTTGGCCCGTATAGTCGAATGTATACAAAGAAAGTACCCTGTGAGTAAACTCATTTCCAGAACGATTTTTTAAATTATTTTTTCACCACTAAAATGCATAAGAGTTGTAGTTTTCAAAAATGTTTTCATTTTTGATGAGACGCTGAATAAAAGAAGTTTAATCGCCGGCAAACGAAAACCCACCCTTTCCCGTAAATCCCGGGCTTGGCCCGTATAGTCAAAAGTATACAAAGAAAGTACCCAGGGAGTAAACTCATTTCCCAAACGATTTTTTAGTTTATTTTGTCACCACTAAAACGCATGAGACTTGTAGTTTTCAAAAGTGTTTTCATTTTTGATGAGACGCTGAATAAAAGAAGTTTAATCGCCGGCAAACGAAAACCCGCGATTTCCCGTAAATCCCGGGCTTGGCCCGCATAGTTGAATGTATCTAAAGAAAGTACCCAGGGAGTAAACTGATTTCCCGAACGATTTTTCAAGTTATTTCTGCACCACTATAACGAATGAGACTTGTAGTTTCCAAAAATGTTTTCATTTTTAATGAGACGCTTAATGAAAGAGGTTTAATCGCCGGCAAACGAAATACCACGATTTCCCTAAATCCCGGGCTTGGCCCGTATAGTCAAAAGTATACAAAGAAAGTACCCAGGGAGTAAACTCATTTCCCAAACGATTTTTTAAATTATTTTGTCACCACTAAAACGCATGAGACTTGTAGTTTTCAGAAGTGTTTTCATTTTTGATGAGACGCTGAATAAAAGAAGTTTAATCGCCGACAAACGAAAACCCGCGAGTTCCCGTAAATCCCGGGCTTGGCCCGTATAGTTGAATGTATATAAAGAAGGTACCCAGGGAGTAAACTGATTTCCCGAACGATTTTTCAAATTATTTCTGCACCACTAGAACAAATGAGACTTGTAGTTTTCAAAAAAATTTCATTTTTGATGAGACGCTGAATAAAAGAAGCTTATTTGCCGGCAAACAAAAACCCGCGATTTCCCGTAAATCCCGGGCTTGGCCCGTATAGTTGAATGTATATAAAGAAGGTACCCAGGGAGTAAACTGATTTCCCGAACGATTTTTCAAATTATTTCTGCACCACTATAACGAATGAGACTTGTAGTTTCCAAAAATGTTTTCATTTTTAATGAGACGCTTAATGAAAGAGGTTTAATCGCCGGCAAACGAAATACCACGATTTCCTTAAATCCCGGGCTTGTCCCGTATAGTCGAATGTTTACAAAGAAAGTACCCTGTGAGTAAACTCATTTCTAGAACGATTTTTTAAATTATCTTTTCACCACTAAAACGCATGAGACTTGTAGTTTTCAAAAATGTTTTCATTTTTGATGAGACGCTGAATAAAAGGAGTTTAATCGCCGGCAAACGAAAACCCGCGGTTTCCTGTAAATCCCGGGCTTGGCCCGTATAGTTGAATGTATCTAAAAAAAGTACCCCGGGAGTAAACTAATTTCCCGAACGATTTTTCAAATTATTTCTGCACCACTAGAACGAATGAGACTTGTAGTTTTCAAAAATGTTTTCATTTTTGATGAGACGCTTAATGAAAGAGGTTTAATCGCCGGGAAACGAAATACCACGATTTCCTTAAATCCCGGGCTTGTCCCGTATAGTCGAATGTTTACAAAGAAAGTACCCTGTGAGTAAACTCATTTCTAGAACGATTTTTTAAATTATCTTTTCACCACTAAAACGCATGAGACTTGTAGTTTTCAAAAATGTTTTCATTTTTGATGAGACGCTGAATAAAAGGAGTTTAATCGCCGGCAAACGAAAACCCGCGGTTTCCCGTAAATCCCGGGCTTGGCCCGTATAGTTGAATGTATCTAAAGAAAGTACCCAGGGAGTAAACTAATTTCCCGAACGATTTTTCAAATTATTTCTGCACCACTAGAACGAATGAGAATTGTAGTTTTCAAAAATGTTTTCATTTTTGATGAGACGCTTAATGAAAGAGGTTTAATCGCCGACAAACGAAAATCCGCGATTTCCCGTAAATCCTGGGCTTGGCCCGTATAGTCGAATGGATACAAAGAAAGTACCCAGGGAGTAAACTCATTTCCCGAACGATTTTTTAAATTATTTTTTCTCCACTAAAACGCATGAGACTTGTAGTTTTCACAAATGTTTTCATTTTTGATGAGATGCTGAATAAAAGAAGTTTAATCGCCGGCAAACGAAAACACGCGGTTTCCCGTAAATCCCGGGCTTGGCCCGTATAGTTGAATGTATCTAAAGAAAGAACCCAGGGAGTAAACTAATTTCCCGAACGATTTTTCAAATTATTTATGCACCACTAGAACGAATGAGACTTGTAGTTTTCAAAAATGTTTTCATTTTTAATGAGACGCTTAATGAAAGAGGTTTAATCGCCGACAAACGAAAACCCGCGATTTCCCGTAAATCCCGGGCTTGGCCCGTATAGTCGAATGTATACAAAGAAAGTACCCTGTGAGTAAACTCATTTCCCAAACGATTTTTTAAATCATTTTGTCACCACTAAAACGCATGAGACTTGTAGTTTTCAAAAGTGTTTTCATTTTTGATGAGACGCTGAATAAAAGAAGTTTAATCGCCGGCAAACGAAAACCCGCGATTTCCCGTAAATCCCGGGCTTGGCCCGTATAGTTGAATGTATCTAAAGAAAGTACCCAGGGAGTAAAGTGATTTCCCGAACGATTTTTCAAATTATTTCTGCACCACTAGAACGAATGAGACTTGTAGTTTCAAAAATGTTTTCATTTTTAATGAGACGCTTAATAAAAGAGTTTTAATCGCCGGCAAACGAAAACCCGCGATTTCTTGTAAATCCGGGGCTTGGCCCATATAGTTGAATGTATATAAAGAAGGTACCCAGGAAGTAAACTGATTTCCCGAACGATTTTTCAAATTATTTCTGCACCACTATAACGAATGAGACTTGTAGTTTTCAAAAATGTTTTCATTTTTAATGAGACGCTTAATGAAGGAGTTTTAATCGCCGGCAAACGAAAACCCGCGATTTCCCGTAAATCCCGGGCTTGGCCCGTATAGTTGAATGTATATAAAGAAGGTACCCAGGGAGCAAACTGATTTCCCGAACGATTTTTCAAATTATTTCTGCACCACTATAATGAATGAGACTTGCAGTTTCCAAAAATGTTTTCATTTTTAATGAGACGCTTAATGAAAGAGGTTTAATCGCCGGCAAACGAAATACCACGATTTCCTTAAATCCCGGGCTTGTCCCGTATAGTCGAATGTTTACAAAGAAAGTACCCTGTGAGTAAACTCATTTCTAGAACGATTTTTTAAATTATCTTTTCACCACTAAAACGCATGAGACTTGTAGTTTTCAAAAATGTTTTCATTTTTGATGAGACGCTGAATAAAAGGAGTTTAATCGCCGGCAAACGAAAACACGCGGTTTTCCGTAAATCCCGGGCTTGGCCCGTATAGTTGAATGTATCTAAAGAAAGTACCCAGGGAGTAAACTGATTTCCCGAACAATTTTTCAAATTATTTCTGCACCACTAGAACAAATGAGACTTGTAGTTTTCAAAAATGTTTTCATTTTTGATGAGACGCTGAATAAAAGAAGCTTATTCGCCGGCAAACAAAAACCCGCGATTTCCCGTAAATCCTGGGCTTGGCCCGTATAGTTGAATGTATATAAAGAAGGTACCCAGGGAGTAAACTGATTTCCCGAACGATTTTTCAAATTATTTCTGCACCACTATAACGAATGAGACTTGTTGTTTCCAAAAATGTTTTCATTTTTAATGAGAAGCTTAATGAAAGAGGTTTAATCGCCGGCAAACGAAATACCACGATTTCCTTAAATCCAGGGCTTGTTCCGTATAGTCGAATGTTTACAAAGAAAGTACCCTGTGAGTAAACTCATTTCTAGAACGATTTTTTAAATTATCTTTTCACCACTAAAACGCATGAGACTTGTAGTTTTCAAAAATGTTTTCATTTTTGATGAGACGCTGAATAAAAGGAGTTTAATCGCCGGCAAACGAAAACCCGCGGTTTCCCGTAAATCCCGGGCTTGGCCCGTATAGTTGAATGTATCTAAAGAAAGTACCCAGGGAGTAAACTAATTTCCCGAACGATTTTTCCAATTATTTCTGCACCACTAGAACGAATGAGACTTGTAGTTTTCAAAAATGTTTTTATTTTTGATGAGACGCTTAAAGAAAGAGGTTTAATCGCCGGGAAACGAAATACCACGATTTCCTTAAATCCCGGGCTTGTCCCGTATAGTCGAATGTTTACAAAGAAAGTACCCTGTGAGTAAACTCATTTCTAGAACGATTTTTTAAACTATCTTTTCACCACTAAAACGCATGAGACTTGTAGTTTTCAAAAATGTTTTCATTTTTGATGAGACGCTGAATAAAAGGAGTTTAATCGCCGGCACACGAAAACCCGCGGTTTCCCGTAAATCCCGGGCTTGGCCCGTATAGTTGAATGTATCTAAAGAAAGTACCCAGGGAGTAAACTAATTTCCCGAACGATTTTTCAAATTATTTCTGCACCACTAGAACGAATGAGAATTGTAGTTTTCAAAAATGTTTTCATTTTTGATGAGACGCTTAATGAAAGAGGTTTAATCGCCGACAAACGAAAACCCGCGATTTCCCGTAAATCCCGGGCTTGGCCCGTATAGTCGAATGTTTACAAAGAAAGTACCCTGTGAGTAAACTCATTTCTAGAACGATTTTTTAAATTATCTTTTCACCACTAAAACGCATGAGACTTGTAGTTTTCAAAAATGTTTTCATTTTTGATGAGACGCTGAATAAAAGGAGTTTAATCGCCGGCAAACGAAAACCCGCGGTTTCCCGTAAATCCCGGGCTTGGCCCGTATAGTTGAATGTATCTAAAGAAAGTACCCAGGGAGTAAACTAATTTCCCGAACGATTTTTCCAATTATTTCTGCACCACTAGAACGAATGAGACTTGTAGTTTTCAAAAATGTTTTTATTTTTGATGAGACGCTTAATGAAAGAGGTTTAATCGCCGGGAAACGAAATACAACGATTTCCTTAAATCCCGGGCTTGTCCCGTATAGTCGAATGTTTACAAAGAAAGTACCCTGTGAGTAAACTCATTTCTAGAACGATTTTTTAAACTATCTTTTCACCACTAAAACGCATGAGACTTGTAGTTTTCAAAAATGTTTTCATTTTTGATGAGACGCTGAATAAAAGGAGTTTAATCGCCGGCACACGAAAACCCGCGGTTTCCCGTAAATCCCGGGCTTGGCCCGTATAGTTGAATGTATCTAAAGAAAGTACCCAGGGAGTAAACTAATTTCCCGAACGATTTTTCAAATTATTTCTGCACCACTAGAACGAATGAGAATTGTAGTTTTCAAAAATGTTTTCATTTTTGATGAGACGCTTAATGAAAGAGGTTTAATCGCCGACAAACGAAAACCCGCGATTTCCCGTAAATCCCGGGCTTGGCCCGTATAATCGAATGGATACAAAGAAAGTACCCAGGGAGTAAACTCATTTCCCGAACGATTTTTTAAATTATTTTTTCTCCACTAAAACGCATGAGACTTGTAGTTTTCACAAATGTTTTCATTTTTGATGAGACGCTTAATGAAAGGGGTTTAATCGCCGGCAATTGAAAACCCGCGATTTCCCGTAAATCACGGGCTTGGCCCGTATAGTCGAATGTATACAAAGAAAGTACCCTGTGAGTAAACTCATTTCCAGAACGATTTTTTAAATTATTTTTTCACCACTAAAACGCATGAGACTTGTAGTTTTCACAAATGTTTTCATTTTTGATGAGACGCTTAATGAAAGGGGTTTAATCGCCGGCAAATGAAAACCCGCGATTTCCCGTAAATCACGGGCTTGGCCCGTATAGTCGAATGTATACAAAGAAAGTACCCTGTGAGTAAACTCATTTCCAGAACGATTTTTTAAATTATTTTTTCACCACTAAAACGCATAAGACTTGTAGTTTTCAAAAATGTTTTCATTTTTGATGAGACGCTGAATAAAAAAAGTTTAATCGCCGGCAAACGAAAACCCACGATTTCCCGTAAATCCCGGGCTTGGCCCGTATAGTTGAATGTATCTAAAGAAAGTACCCAGGGAGTAAACTGATTTCCCGAACGATTTTTCAAATTATTTCTGCACCACTATAACGAATGAGACTTGTAGTTTCCAAAAATGTTTTCATTTTTAATGAGACGCTTAATGAAAGAGGTTTAATCGCCGGCAAACAAAATACCACGATTTCCTTAAATCCCGTGCTTGTCCCGTATAGTGGAATGTTTACAAATAAAGTACGCTGTGTGTAAACTTATTTCTAGAACGATTTTTTAAATTATCTTTTCACCACTAAAACGCATGAGACTTGTAGTTTTCAAAAATGTTTTCATTTTTGATGAGACGCTGAATAAAAGAAGTTTAATCGCCGGCAAACGAAAACACGCGGTTTCCCGTAAATCCCGGGCTTGGCCCGTATAGTTGAATGTATCTAAAGAAAGTACCTAGGGAGTAAACTAATTTCCCGAACGATTTTTCAAATTATTTCTGCACCACTAGAACGAATGAGACTTGTAGTTTTCAAAAATGTTTTCATTTTTAATGAGACGCTTAATGAAAGAGGTTTAATCTCCGACAAACGAAAACCCGCGATTTCCCGAAAATCCCGGGCTTGGCCCGTATAGTTGAATGTATATAAAGAAGGTACCCAGGGAGTAAACTGATTTCCCGAACGATTTTTCGAATTATTTCTGCACCACTAAAACGAATGAGACTTGTAGTTTCCAAAAATGTTTTCATTTTTAATGAGACGCTTAATGAAAGAGGTTTAATCGCCGGCAAACAAAATACCACGATTTCCTTAAATCCCGTGCTTGTCCCGTATAGTCGAATGTTTACAAATAAAGTACTCTGTGAGTAAACTCATTTCTAGAACGATTTTTTAAATTATCTTTTCACCACTAAAACGCATGAGACTTGTAGTTTTCAAAAATGTTTTCATTTTTGATGAGACGCTGAATAAAAGAAGTTTAATCGCCGGCAAACGAAAACACGCGGTTTCCCGTAAATCCCGGGCTTGGCCCGTATAGTTGAATGTATCTAAAGAAAGAACCCAGGGAGTAAACTAATTTCCCGAACGATTTTTCAAATTATTTATGCACCACTAGAACGAATGAGACTTGTAGTTTTCAAAAATGTTTTCATTTTTAATGAGACGCTTAATGAAAGAGGTTTAATCGCCGACAAACGAAAACCCGCGACTTCCCGTAAATCCCGGGCTTGGCCCGTATAGTCGAATGTATACAAAGAAAGTACCCAGGGAGTAAACTGATTTCCAGAACGATTTTTTAAATTATTTTTTTACCACTAAAACGCATAAGACTTGTAGTTTTCAAAAGTGTTTTCATTTTTGATGAGACGCTGAATAAAAGAAGTTTAATCGCCGGCAAACAAAAACCCGCGATTTCCTGTAAATCCCGGGCTTGGCCCGTATAGTTGAATGTATCTAAAGAAAGTACCCAGGGAGTAAACTGATTTCCCGAACGATTTTTCAAATTATTTCTGCACCACTAGAACGAATGAGACTTGTAGTTTTCAAAAATGTTTTCATTTTTAATGAGACGCTTAATAAAGGAGTTTTAATCGCCGGCAAACGAAAACCCGCGATTTCCCGTAAATCCCGGGCTTGGCCCGTATAGTTGAATGTATATAAAGAAGGTACCCAGGGAGTAAACTGATTTCCCGAACGATTTTTCGAATTATTTCTGCACCACTATAACGAATGAGACTTGTAGTTTCCAAAAATGTTTTCATTTTTAATGAGACGCTTAATGAAAGAGGTTTAATCGCCGGCAAACAAAATACCACGATTTCCTTAAATCCCGTGCTTGTCCCGTATAGTCGAATGTTTACAAATAAAGTACTCTGTGAGTAAACTCATTTCTAGAACGATTTTTTAAATTATCTTTTCACCACTAAAACGCATGAGACTTGTAGTTTTCAAAAATGTTTTCATTTTTGATGAGACGCTGAATAAAAGAAGTTTAATCGCCGGCAAACGAAAACACGCGGTTTCCCGTAAATCCCGGGCTTGGCCCGTATAGTTGAATGTATCTAAAGAAAGAACCCAGGGAGTAAACTAATTTCCCGAACGATTTTTCAAATTATTTATGCACCACTAGAACGAATGAGACTTGTAGTTTTCAAAAATGTTTTCATTTTTAATGAGACGCTTAATGAAAGAGGTTTAATCGCCGACAAACGAAAACCCGCGACTTCCCGTAAATCCCGGGCTTGGCCCGTATAGTCGAATGTATACAAAGAAAGTACCCTGTGAGTAAACTCATTTCCAGAACGATTTTTTAAATTATTTTTTCACCAATAAAACGCATAAGACTTGTAGTTTTCAAAAATGTTTTCATTTTTGATGAGACGCTGATAAAAAGAAGTTTTATTGCCGGCAAACGAAAACCCACGATTTCCCGTAAATCCCGGGCTTGGCCCGTATAGTCAAAAGTATACAAAGAAAGTACCCAGGGAGTAAACTCATTTCCCAAACGATTTTTTAAATCATTTTGTCACCACTAAAACGCATGAGACTTGTAGTTTTCAAAAGTGTTTTCATTTTTGATGAGACGCTGAATAAAAGAAGTTTAATCGCCGGCAAACGAAAACCCGCGATTTCCCGTAAATCCCGGGCTTGGCCCGTATAGTTGAATGTTTCTAAAGAAAGTACCCAGGGAGTAAACTGATTTCCCGAACGATTTTTCAAATTATTTCTGCACCACTAGAACGAATGAGACTTGTAGTTTTCAAAAATGTTTTCATTTTTAATGAGACGCTTAATAAAAGAGTTTTAATCGCCGGCAAACGAAAACCCGCGATTTCTCGTAAATCTGGGGCTTGGCCCATATAGTTGAATGTATATAAAGAAGGTACCCTGGGAGTAAACTGATTTCCCGAACGATTTTTCAAATTATTTCTGCACCACTATAACGAATGAGACTTGTAGTTTTCAAAAATGTTTTCATTTTTAATGAGACGCTTAATGAAGGAGTTTTAATCGCCGGCAAACGAAAACCCGCGATTTCCGTAAATCCCGGGCTTGGCCCGTATAGTTGAATGTATATAAAGAAGGTACCCAGGGAGCAAACTGATTTCCCGAACGATTTTTCAAATTATTTCTGCACCACTATAACGAATGAGACTTGTAGTTTCCAAAAATGTTTTCATTTTTAATGAGACGCTTAATGAAAGAGGTTTAATCGCCGGCAAACGAAATACCACGATTTCCTTAAATCCCGGGCTTGTCCCGTATAGTCGAATGTTTACAAAGAAAGTACCCTGTGAGTAAACTCATTTCTAGAACGATTTTTTAAATTATCTTTTCACCACTAAAACGCATGAGACTTGTAGTTTTCAAAAATGTTTTCATTTTTGATGAGACGCTGAATAAAAGGAGTTTAATCGCCGTCAAACGAAAACACGCGGTTTTCCGTAAATCCCGGGCTTGGCCCGTATAGTTGAATGTATATAAAGAAAGTACCCAGGGAGTAAACTGATTTCCCGAACAATTTTTCAAATTATTTCTGCACCACTAGAACAAATGAGACTTGTAGTTTTCAAAAATGTTTTCATTTTTGATGAGACGCTGAATAAAAGAAGCTTATTCGCCGGCAAACAAAAACCCGCGATTTCCCGTAAATCCTGGGCTTGGCCCGTATAGTTGAATGTATATAAAGAAGGTACCCAGGGAGTAAACTTATTTCCCGAACGATTTTTCAAATTATTTCTGCACCACTATAACGAATGAGACTTGTAGTTTCCAAAAATGTTTTCATTTTTAATGAGACGCTTAATGAAAGAGGTTTAATCGCCGGCAAACGAAATACCACGATTTCCTTAAATCCCGGGCTTGTCCCGTATAGTCGAATGTTTACAAAGAAAGTACCCTGTGAGTAAACTCATTTCTAGAACGATTTTTTAAATTATCTTTTCACCACTAAAACGCATGAGACTTGTAGTTTTCAAAAATGTTTTCATTTTTGATGAGACGCTGAATAAAAGGAGTTTAATCGCCGTCAAACGAAAACACGCGGTTTTCCGTAAATCCCGGGCTTGGCCCGTATAGTTGAATGTATATAAAGAAAGTACCCAGGGAGTAAACTGATTTCCCGAACAATTTTTCAAATTATTTCTGCACCACTAGAACAAATGAGACTTGTAGTTTTCAAAAATGTTTTCATTTTTGATGAGACGCTGAATAAAAGAAGCTTATTCGCCGGCAAACAAAAACCCGCGATTTCCCGTAAATCCTGGGCTTGGCCCGTATAGTTGAATGTATATAAAGAAGGTACCCAGGGAGTAAACTTATTTCCCGAACGATTTTTCAAATTATTTCTGCACCACTATAACGAATGAGACTTGTTGTTTCCAAAAATGTTTTCATTTTTAATGAGACGCTTAATGAAAGAGGTTTAATCGCCGGCAAACGAAATACCACGATTTCCTTAAATCCCGGGCTTGTTCCGTATAGTCGAATGTTTACAAAGAAAGTACCCTGTGAGTAAACTCATTTCTAGAACGATTTTTTAAATTATCTTTTCACCACTAAAACGCATGAGACTTGTAGTTTTCAAAAATGTTTTCATTTTTGATGAGACGCTGAATAAAAGGAGTTTAATCGCCGGCAAACGAAAACCCGCGGTTTCCCGTAAATCCCTGGCTTGGCCCGTATAGTTGAATGTATCTAAAGAAAGTACCCAGGGAGTAAACTAATTTCCCGAACGATTTTTCCAATTATTTCTGCACCACTAGAACGAATGAGACTTGTAGTTTTCAAAAATGTTTTTATTTTTGATGAGACGCTTAATGAAAGAGGTTTAATCGCCGCGAAACGAAATACCACGATTTCCTTAAACCCCGGGCTTGTCCCGTATAGTCGAATGTTTACAAAGAAAGTACCCTGTGAGTAAACTCATTTCTAGAACGATTTTTTAAATTATCTTTTCACCACTAAAACGCATGAGACTTGTAGTTTTCAAAAATGTTTTCATTTTTGATGAGACGCTGAATAAAAGGAGTTTAATCGCCGGCACACGAAAACCCGCGGTTTCCCGTAAATCCCGGGCTTGGCCCGTATAGTTGAATGTATCTAAAGAAAGTACCCAGGGAGTAAACTAATTTCCCGAACGATTTTTTTAATTATTTCTGCACCACTAGAACGAATGAGACTTGTAGTTTTCAAAAATGTTTTTATTTTTGATGAGACGCTTAATGAAAGAGGTTTAATCGCCGGGAAACGAAATACCACGATTTCCTTAAATCCCGGGCTTGTCCCGTATGGTCGAATGTTTACAAAGAAAGTACCCTGTGAGTAAACTCATTTCTAGAACGATTTTTTAAATTATCTTTTCACCACTAAAACGCATGAGACTTGTAGTTTTCAAAAATGTTTTCATTTTTGATGAGACGCTGAATAAAAGGAGTTTAATCGCCGGCACACGAAAACCCGCGGTTTCCCGTAAATCCCGGGCTTGGCCCGTATAGTTGAATGTATCTAAAGAAAGTACCCAGGGAGTAAACTAATTTCCCGAACGATTTTTCAAATTATTTCTGCACCACTAGAACGAATGAGAATTGTAGTTTTCAAAAATGTTTTCATTTTTGATGAGACGCTTAATGAAAGAGGTTTAATCGCCGACAAACGAAAACCCGCGATTTCCCGTAAATCCCGGGCTTGGCCCGTATAGTCGAATGGATACAAAGAAAGTACCCAGGGAGTAAACTCATTTCCCGAACGATTTTTTAAATTATTTTTTCTCCACTAAAACGCATGAGACTTGTAGTTTTCACAAATGTTTTCATTTTTGATGAGACGCTTAATGAAAGGGGTTTAATCCCGGCAATTGAAAACCCGCGATTTCCCGTAAATCACGGGCTTGGCCCGTATAGTCAAATGTATACAAAGAAAGTACCCTGTGAGTAAACTCATTTCCAGAACGATTTTTCAAATTATTTTTTCACCACTAAAACGCATGAGACTTGTAGTTTTCACAAATGTTTTCATTTTTGATGAGACGCTTAATGAAAGGGGTTTAATCGCCGGCAAATGAAAACCCGCGATTTCCCGTAAATCACGGGCTTGGCCCGTATAGTCGAATGTATACAAAGAAAGTACCCTGTGAGTAAACTCATTTCCAGAACGATTTTTTAAATTATTTTTTCACCACTAAAACGCATAAGACTTGTAGTTTTCAAAAATGTTTTCATTTTTGATGAGACGCTGAATAAAAGAAGTTTAATCTCCGGCAAACGAAAACCCACGATTTCCCGTAAATCCCGGGCTTGGCCCGTATAGTTGAATGTATCTAAAGAAAGTACCCAGGGAGTAAACTGATTTCCCGAACGATTTTTCAAATTATTTCTGCACCACTATAACGAATGAGACTTGTAGTTTCCAAAAATGTTTTCATTTTTAATGAGACGCTTAATGAAAGAGGTTTAATCGCCGGCAAACAAAATACCACGATTTCCTTAAATCCCGTGCTTGTCCCGTATAGTCGAATGTTTACAAATAAAGTACGCTGTGAGTAAACTCATTTCTAGAACGATTTTTTAAATTATCTTTTCACCACTAAAACGCATGAGACTTGTAGTTTTCAAAAATGTTTTCATTTTTGATGAGACGCTGAATAAAAGAAGTTTAATCGCCGGCAAACGAAAACACGCGGTTTCCCGTAAATCCCGGGCTTGGCCCGTATAGTTGAATGTATCTAAAGAAAGTACCTAGGGAGTAAACTAATTTCCCGAACGATTTTTCAAATTATTTCTGCACCACTAGAACGAATGAGACTTGTAGTTTTCAAAAATGTTTTCATTTTTAATGAGACGCTTAATGAAAGAGGTTTAATCTCCGACAAACGAAAACCCGCGATTTCCCGAAAATCCCGGGCTTGGCCCGTATAGTCGAATGTATACAAAGAAAGTACCCTGTGAGTAAACTCATTTCCTGAACGATTTTTTAAATTATTTTTTCACCACTAAAACGCATAAGACTTGTAGTTTTCAAAAATGTTTTCATTTTTGATGAGACGCTGAATAAAAGAAGTTTTATCGCCGGCAAACAAAAACCCACGATTTCCCGTAAATCCCGGGCTTGGCCCGTATAGTCAAAAGTATACAAAGAAAGTACCCAGGGAGTAAACTGATTTCCAGAACGATTTTTTAAATTATTTTTTCACCACTAAAACGCATAAGACTTGTAGTTTTCAAAAATGTTTTCATTTTTGATGAGACGCTGAATAAAAGAAGTTTAATCGCCGGCAAACGAAAACCCACGATTTCCCGTAAATCCCGGGCTTGGCCCGTATAGTTGAATGTATCTAAAGAAAGTACCCAGGGAGTAAACTGATTTCCCGAACGATTTTTCAAATTATTTCTGCACCACTATAACGAATGAGACTTGTAGTTTCCAAAAATGTTTTCATTTTAAATGAGACGCTTAATGAAAGAGGTTTAATCGCCGGCAAACAAAATACCACGATTTCCTTAAATCCCGTGCTTGTCCCGTATAGTCGAATGTTTACAAATAAAGTACGCTGTGAGTAAACTCATTTCTAGAACGATTTTTTAAATTATCTTTTCACCACTAAAACGCATGAGACTTGTAGTTTTCAAAAATGTTTTCATTTTTGATGAGACGCTGAATAAAAGAAGTTTAATCGCCGGCAAACGAAAACACGCGGTTTCCCGTAAATCCCGGGCTTGGCCCGTATAGTTGAATGTATCTAAAGAAAGTACCTAGGGAGTAAACTAATTTCCCGAACGATTTTTCAAATTATTTCTGCACCACTATAACGAATGAGACTTGTAGTTTCCAAAAATGTTTTCATTTTTAATGAGACGCTTAATGAAAGAGGTTTAATCGCCGGCAAACAAAATACCACGATTTCCTTAAATCCCGTGCTTGTCCCGTATAGTCGAATGTTTACAAATAAAGTACGCTGTGAGTAAACTCATTTCTAGAACGATTTTTGAAATTATCTTTTCACCACTAAAACGCATGAGACTTGTAGTTTTCAAAAATGTTTTCATTTTTGATGAGACGCTGAATAAAAGAAGTTTAATCGCCGGCAAACGAAAACACGTGGTTTCCCGTAAATCCCGGGCTTGGCCCGTATAGTTGAATGTATCTAAAGAAAGTACCTAGGGAGTAAACTAATTTCCCGAACGATTTTTCAAATTATTTCTGCACCACTAGAACGAATGAGACTTGTAGTTTTAAAAAATGTTTTCATTTTTAATGAGACGCTTAATGAAAGAGGTTTAATCTCCGACAAACGAAAACCCGCGATTTCCCGAAAATCCCGGGCTTGGCCCGTATAGTCGAATGTATACAAAGAAAGTACCCTGTGAGTAAACTCATTTCCTGAACGATTTTTTAAATTATTTTTTCACCACTAAAACGCATAAGACTTGTAGTTTTCAAAAATGTTTTCATTTTTGATGAGACGCTGAATAAAAGAAGTTTTATCGCCGGCAAACAAAAACCCACGATTTCCCGTAAATCCCGGGCTTGGCCCGTATAGTCAAAAGTATACAAAGAAAGTACCCAGGGAGTAAACTGATTTCCAGAACGATTTTTTAATTTATTTTTTCACCACTAAAACGCATAAGACTTGTAGTTTTCAAAAATGTTTTCATTTTTGATGAGACGCTGAATAAAAGAAGTTTAATCGCCGGCAAACGAAAACCCACGATTTCCCGTAAATCCCGGGCTTGGCCCGTATAGTTGAATGTATCTAAAGAAAGTACCCAGGGAGTAAACTGATTTCCCGAACGATTTTTCAAATTATTTCTGCACCACTATAACGAATGAGACTTGTAGTTTCCAAAAATGTTTTCATTTTAAATGAGACGCTTAATGAAAGAGGTTTAATCGCCGGCAAACAAAATACCACGATTTCCTTAAATCCCGTGCTTGTCCCGTATAGTCGAATGTTTACAAATAAAGTACGCTGTGAGTAAACTCATTTCTAGAACGATTTTTTAAATTATCTTTTCACCACTAAAACGCATGAGACTTGTAGTTTTCAAAAATGTTTTCATTTTTGATGAGACGCTGAATAAAAGAAGTTTAATCGCCGGCAAACGAAAACACGCGGTTTCCCGTAAATCCCGGGCTTGGCCCGTATAGTTGAATGTATCTAAAGAAAGTACCTAGGGAGTAAACTAATTTCCCGAACGATTTTTCAAATTATTTCTGCACCACTAGAACGAATGAGACTTGTAGTTTTCAAAAATGTTTTCATTTTTAATGAAACGCTTAATGAAAGAGGTTTAATCGCCGACAAACGAAAACCCGCGATTTCCCGTAAATCCCGGGCTTGGCCCGTATAGTCGATTGTATACAAAGAAAGTACCCTGTGAGTAAACTCATTTCCAGAACGATTTTTTAAATTATTTTTTCACCACTAAAACGCATAAGACTTGTAGTTTTAAAAAATGTTTTCATTTTTGATGAGACGCTGAATAAAAGAAGTTTTATCGCCGGCAAACGAAAACCCACGATTTCCCGTAAATCCCGGGCTTGGCCCGTATAGTCAAAAGTATACAAAGAAAGTACCCAGGGAGTAAACTCATTTCCCAAACGATTTTTTAAATTATTTTGTCACCACTAAAACGCATGAGACTTGTAGCTTTCAAAAGTGTTTTCATTTTTGATGAGACGCTGAATGAAAGAAGTTTAATCGCCGGCAAACGAAAACCCGCGATTTCCCGTAAATCCCGGGCTTGGCCCGTATAGTTGAATGTATCTAAAGAAAGTACCCAGGGAGTAAACTGATTTCCCGAACGATTTTTCAAATTATTTCTGCACCACTAGAACGAATGAGACTTGTAGTTTTCAAAAATGTTTTCATTTTTAAGGAGACGCTTAATAAAAGAGTTTTAATCGCCGGCAAACGAAAACCCGCGATTTCTCGTAAATCCCGGGCTTGGCCCATATAGTTGAATGTATATAAAGAAGGTACCCAGGGAGTAAACTGATTTATTGAACGATTTTTCAAATTATTTCTGCACCACTATAACGAATGAGACTTGTAGTTTTCAAAAATGTTTTCATTTTTAATGAGACGCTTAATGAAGGAGCTTTAATCGCCGGCAAACGAAAACCCGCGATTTCCCGTAAATCCCAGGCTTGGCCCGTATAGTTAAATGTATATAAAGAAGGTACCCAGGGAGCAAACTGATTTCCCGAACGATTTTTCAAATTATTTCTGCACCACTATAACGAATGAGACTTGTAGTTTCCAAAAATCTTTTCATTTTTAATGAGACGCTTAATGAAAGAGGTTTAATCGCCGGCAAACGAAATACCACGATTTCCTTAAATCCCGGGCTTGTCTCGTATAGTCGAATGTTTACAAAGAAAGTACCCTGTGAGTAAACTCATTTCTAGAACGATTTTTTAAAGTATCTTTTCACCACTAAAACGCATGAGACTTGTAGTTTTCAAAAATGTTCTCATTTTTGATGAGACGCTGAATAAAAGGAGTTTAATCGCCGGCAAACGAAAACACGCGGTTTTCCGTAAATCCGGGCTTGGCCCGTATAGTTGAATGTATCTAAAGAAAGTACCCAGGGAGTAAACTAATTTCCCGAACGATTTTTCAAATTATTTCTGCACCACTAGAACGAATGAGACTTGTAGTTTTCAAAAATGTTTTCATTATTAATGAGACGCTTAATGAAAGAGGTTTAATCGCCGGCAAACGAAAACCCGCGATTTCCCGTAAATCCCGGGCTTGGCCCGTATAGTCGAATGTATACAAAGAAAGTACCCAGGGAGTAAACTCATTTCCCGAACGATTTTTTAAATTATTTTTTCTCCACTAAAACGCATGAGACTTGTAGTTTTCAAAAATGTTTTCATTTGTGATGAGACGCTGAATAAAAGAAGTTTAATCGCCGGCAAACGAAAACCCACGATTTCCCGTAAATCCCGGGCTTGGCCCGTATAGTCAAAAGTGTACAAAGAAAGTACCCAGGGAGTAAACTCCTTTCCCAAACGATTTTTTAAATTATTTTGTCACCACTAAAACGCATGAGACTTGTAGTTTTCAAAAGTGTTTTCATTTTTGATGAGACGCTGAATAAAAGAAGTTTAATCGCCGGCAAACGAAAACCCGCGATTTCCCGCAAATCCCGGGCTTGGCCCGTATAGTTAAATGTATCTAAAGAAAGTACCCAGGGAGTAAACTGATTTCCCGAACGATTTTTCAAATTATCTTTTCACCATTAAAACGCATAAGACTTGTAGTTTTCAAGAATGTTTTCATTTTTAATGAGACGCTAAATAAAAGCAGTTTAATCGCCGGCAAACGAAAACCCGCGATTTCCCGTAAATCCCGGGCTTGGCCCGTATAGTCGAATGTATACAAAGAAAGTACCCAGGGAGTAAACTCATTTCCCGAACGATTTTTTAAATTATTTTTTCTCCACTACAACGCATGAGACTTGCAGTTTTCAGAAATGATTTCATTTTTGATGAGACGCTGAATAAAAGGAGATTAATCGCCGGCAAACGAAAACCCGCGGTTTCCCGTAAATCCCGGGATTGGCCCGTATAGTTGAATGTATCTAAAGAAAGTACCCAGGGAGTAAACTGATTTCCCGAACAATTTTTTAAATTATTTCTGCACCACTAGAACGAATGAGACTTGTAGTTTTCAAAAATGTTTTCATTTTTAATGAGACGCTTAATGAAAGAGGTTTAATCGCCGACAAACGAAAACCCGCGATTTCCCGAAAATCCCGGGCTTGGCCCGTATAGTCGAATGTATACAAAGAAAGTACCCAGGGAGTAAACTCATTTCCCGAACGATTTTTTAAATTATTTTTTCTCCACTAAAACGCATGGGACTTGTAGTTTTCAAAAATGTTTTCATTTTTAATGAGACGCTTAATAAAAGAGGTTTAATTGCCGACAAACGAAAACCCGCGATTTCCCGTAAATCCCGGGCTTGGCCAGTATAGTTAAATGTATCTAAAGAAAGTACCCAGGAAGTAAACTGATTTCCCGAACGATTTTTCAAATTATTTCTGCACCACTAAAACGAATGAGACTTGTAGTTTTCAAAAATGTTTTCATTTTTAATGAGACGCTTAATGAAAGAGTTTTAATCGCCGGCAAACGAAAACCCGCGAATTCCCGTAAATCCCGGGCTTGGCCCGTATAGTTGAATGTATATAAAGAAGGTACCCAGGGAGTAAACTGATTTCCCGAAGGATTTTTCAAATTATTTCTGCACCACTATAACGAATGAGACTTGTAGTTTCCAAAAATGTTTTCATTTTTAATGAGACGCTTAATGAAAGAGGTTTAATCGCCGGCAAACGAAATACCACGATTTCCCTAAATCCCGGGCTTGTCCCGTATAGTCGAATGTTTACAAAGAAAGTACCCTGTGAGTAAACGCATTTCCAGAACGACTTTTTGAATTATCTTTTCACCACTAAAACGCATGAGACTTGTAGTTTTCAAAAATGATTTCATTTTTGATGAGACGCTGAATAAAAGGAGTTTAATCGCCGGCAAACGAAAACCCGCGGTTTCCCGTAAATCCCGGGCTTGGCCCGTATAGTTGAATGTATCTAAAGAAAGTACCCAGGGAGTAAACTGATTTCCCGAACGATTTTTCAAATTATTTCTGCACCACTATAACGAATGAGACTTGTAGTTTCCAAAAATCTTTTCATTTTTAATGAGACGCTTAATGAAAGAGGTTTAATCGCCGGCAAACGAAATACCACGATTTCCTTAAATCCCGGGCTTGTCTCGTATAGTCGAATGTTTACAAAGAAAGTACCCTGTGAGTAAACTCATTTCTAGAACGATTTTTTAAAGTATCTTTTCACCACTAAAACGCATGAGACTTGTAGTTTTCAAAAATGTTCTCATTTTTGATGAGACGCTGAATAAAAGGAGTTTAATCGCCGGCAAACGAAAACACGCGGTTTTCCGTAAATCCGGGCTTGGCCCGTATAGTTGAATGTATCTAAAGAAAGTACCCAGGGAGTAAACTAATTTCCCGAACGATTTTTCAAATTATTTCTGCACCACTAGAACGAATGAGACTTGTAGTTTTCAAAAATGTTTTCATTATTAATGAGACGCTTAATGAAAGAGGTTTAATCGCCGGCAAACGAAAACCCGCGATTTCCCGTAAATCCCGGGCTTGGCCCGTATAGTCGAATGTATACAAAGAAAGTACCCAGGGAGTAAACTCATTTCCCGAACGATTTTTTAAATTATTTTTTCTCCACTAAAACGCATGAGACTTGTAGTTTTCAAAAATGTTTTCATTTGTGATGAGACGCTGAATAAAAGAAGTTTAATCGCCGGCAAACGAAAACCCACGATTTCCCGTAAATCCCGGGCTTGGCCCGTATAGTCAAAAGTGTACAAAGAAAGTACCCAGGGAGTAAACTCCTTTCCCAAACGATTTTTTAAATTATTTTGTCACCACTAAAACGCATGAGACTTGTAGTTTTCAAAAGTGTTTTCATTTTTGATGAGACGCTGAATAAAAGAAGTTTAATCGCCGGCAAACGAAAACCCGCGATTTCCCGCAAATCCCGGGCTTGGCCCGTATAGTTAAATGTATCTAAAGAAAGTACCCAGGGAGTAAACTGATTTCCCGAACGATTTTTCAAATTATCTTTTCACCATTAAAACGCATAAGACTTGTAGTTTTCAAGAATGTTTTCATTTTTAATGAGACGCTAAATAAAAGCAGTTTAATCGCCGGCAAACGAAAACCCGCGATTTCCCGTAAATCCCGGGCTTGGCCCGTATAGTCGAATGTATACAAAGAAAGTACCCAGGGAGTAAACTCATTTCCCGAACGATTTTTTAAATTATTCTTTCTCCACTACAACGCATGAGACTTGCAGTTTTCAGAAATGATTTCATTTTTGATGAGACGCTGAATAAAAGGAGATTAATCGCCGGCAAACGAAAACCCGCGGTTTCCCGTAAATCCCGGGATTGGCCCGTATAGTTGAATGTATCTAAAGAAAGTACCCAGGGAGTAAACTGATTTCCCGAACAATTTTTTAAATTATTTCTGCACCACTAGAACGAATGAGACTTGTAGTTTTCAAAAATGTTTTCATTTTTAATGAGACGCTTAATGAAAGAGGTTTAATCGCCGACAAACGAAAACCCGCGATTTCCCGAAAATCCCGGGCTTGGCCCGTATAGTCGAATGTATACAAAGAAAGTACCCAGGGAGTAAACTCATTTCCCGAACGATTTTTTAAATTATTTTTTCTCCACTAAAACGCATGGGACTTGTAGTTTTCAAAAATGTTTTCATTTTTAATGAGACGCTTAATAAAAGAGGTTTAATTGCCGACAAACGAAAACCCGCGATTTCCCGTAAATCCCGGGCTTGGCCAGTATAGTTAAATGTATCTAAAGAAAGTACCCAGGAAGTAAACTGATTTCCCGAACGATTTTTCAAATTATTTCTGCACCACTAAAACGAATGAGACTTGTAGTTTTCAAAAATGTTTTCATTTTTAATGAGACGCTTAATGAAAGAGTTTTAATCGCCGGCAAACGAAAACCCGCGAATTCCCGTAAATCCCGGGCTTGGCCCGTATAGTTGAATGTATATAAAGAAGGTACCCAGGGAGTAAACTGATTTCCCGAAGGATTTTTCAAATTATTTCTGCACCACTATAACGAATGAGACTTGTAGTTTCCAAAAATGTTTTCATTTTTAATGAGACGCTTAATGAAAGAGGTTTAATCGCCGGCAAACGAAATACCACGATTTCCCTAAATCCCGGGCTTGTCCCGTATAGTCGAATGTTTACAAAGAAAGTACCCTGTGAGTAAACGCATTTCCAGAACGACTTTTTGAATTATCTTTTCACCACTAAAACGCATGAGACTTGTAGTTTTCAAAAATGATTTCATTTTTGATGAGACGCTGAATAAAAGGAGTTTAATCGCCGGCAAACGAAAACCCGCGGTTTCCCGTAAATCCCGGGCTTGGCCCGTATAGTTGAATGTATCTAAAGAAAGTACCCAGGGAGTAAACTGATTTCCCGAACGATTTTTCAAATTATTTCTGCACCACTAGAACGAATGAGACTTGTAGTTTTCAAAAATGTTTTCATTTTTAATGAGACGCTTAATGAAAGAGGTTTAATCGCCGACAAACGAAAACCCGCGATTTCCCGTAAATCCCGGGCTTGGCCCGTATAGTCGAATGTATACAAAGAAAGTACCCAGGGAGTTAACTCATTTCCCGAACGATTTTTTAAATTATTTTTTCTCCACTAAAACGCATGAGACTTGTAGTTTTCAAAAATGTTTTCATTTTTGATGAGTCACTTAATGAAAGGGGTTTAATCGCCGGCAAATGAAAACCCGAGATTTCCCGTAAATCACGGGCTTGGCTCGTATAGTCGAATGTATACAAAGAAAGTACCCTGTGAGTAAACTCATTTCCAGAACGATTTTTTAAATTATTTTTTCACCACTAAAACGCATAAGACTTGTAGTTTTCAAAAATGTTTTCATTTTTGATGAGACGCTGAATAAAAGAAGTTTAATCGCCGGCAAACGAAAACCCACGAGTTCCCGTAAATCCTGGGCTTGGCCCGTATAGTCAAAAGTATACAAAGAAAGTACCCAGGGAGTAAACTCATTTCCCGAACGATTTTTCAAATTATTTCTGCACCACTATAACGAATGAGACTTGTAGTTTCCAAAAATGTTTTCATTTTTAATGAGACGTCTAATGAAAGAGGTTTAATCGCCGGCAAACGAAATGCCACGATTTCCCTAAATCCCGGGCTTGTCCCGTATAGTCGAATGTTTACAAAGAAAGTACCCTGTGAGTAAACTCATTTTCAGAACGACTTTTTAAATTATCTTTTCACCACTAAAACGCATGAGACTTGTAGTTTTCAAAAATGATTTCATTTTTGATGAGACGCTGAATAAAAGGAGTTTAATCGCCGGCAAACGAAAACCCGCGATTTCCCGTAAATCCCGGGCTTGGCCCGTATAGTTGAATGTATCTAAAGAAAGTACCCAGGGAGTAAACTGATTTCCCGAACAATTTTTTAAATTATTTCTGCACCACTAGAACGAATGAGACTTGTAGTTTTCAAAAATGTTTTCATTTTTAATGAGACGCTTAATGAAAGAGGTTTAATCGCCGACAAACGAAAACCCGCGATTTCCCGTAAATCCCGGGCTTGGCCCGTATAGTCGAATGTATACAAAGAAAATACCCAGGGAGTAAACTCATTTCCCGAACGATTTTATAAATTATTTTTTCTCCACTAAAACGCATAAGACTTGTAGTTTTCAAAAATGTTTTCATTTTTGATGAGACGCTGAATAAAAGAAGTTTAATCGCCGGCAAACGAAAACCCACGAGTTCCCGTAAATCCTGGGCTTGGCCCGTATAGTCCAAAGTATACAAAGAAAGTACCCAGGGAGTAAACTGATTTCCCGAACGATTTTTCAAATTATTTCTGCACCACTATAACGAATGAGACTTGTAGTTTCCAAAAATGTTTTCATTTTTAATGAGACGCTTAATGAAAGAGGTTTAATCGCCGACAAACGAAAACCCGCGATTTCCCGTAAATCCCGGGCTTGGCCCGTATAGTCGAATGTGTACAAAGAAAGTACCCAGGGAGTAAACTCATTTCCCGAACGATTTTATAAATTATTTTTTCTCCACTAAAACGCATGAGACTTGTAGTTTTCAAAAATGATTTCATTTTTGATGAGACCCTGAATAAAAGGAGTTTAATCGCCGGCAAACGAAAACCCGCGGTTTCCCGTAAATCCCGGGCTTGGCCCGTATAGTTGAATGTATCTAAAGAAAGTACCCAGGGAGTAAACTGATTTCCCGAACGATTTTTCAAATTATTTCTGCACCACTAGAACGAATGAGACTTGTAGTTTTCAAAAATGTTTTCATTTTTAATGAGACGCTTAATGAAAGAGGTTTAATCGCCGACAAACGAAAACCCGCGATTTCCCGTAAATCCCGGGCTTGGCCCGTATAGTCGAATGTATACAAAGAAAGTACCCAGGAAGTTAACTCATTTCCCGAACGATTTTTTAAATTATTTTTTCTCCACTAAAACGCATGAGACTTGTAGTTTTCAAAAATGTTTTCATTTTTGATGAGTCACTTAATGAAAGGGGTTTAATCGCCGGCAAATGAAAACCCGAGATTTCCCGTAAATCACGGGCTTGGCTCGTATAGTCGAATGTATACAAAGAAAGTACCCTGTGAGTAAACTCATTTCCAGAACGATTTTTTAAATTATTTTTTCACCACTAAAACGCATAAGACTTGTAGTTTTCAAAAATGTTTTCATTTTTGATGAGACGCTGAATAAAAGAAGTTTAATCGCCGGCAAACGAAAACCCACGAGTTCCCGTAAATCCTGGGCTTGGCCCGTATAGTCAAAAGTATACAAAGAAAGTACCCAGGGAGTAAACTCATTTCCCGAACGATTTTTCAAATTATTTCTGCACCACTATAACGAATGAGACTTGTAGTTTCCAAAAATGTTTTCATTTTTAATGAGACGCCTAATGAAAGAGGTTTAATCGCCGGCAAACGAAATGCCACGATTTCCCTAAATCCCGGGCTTGTCCCGTATAGTCGAATGTTTACAAAGAAAGTACCCTGTGAGTAAACTCATTTTCAGAACGACTTTTTAAATTATCTTTTCACCACTAAAACGCATGAGACTTGTAGTTTTCAAAAATGATTTCATTTTTGATGAGACGCTGAATAAAAGGAGTTTAATCGCCGGCAAACGAAAACCCGCGATTTCCCGTAAATCCCGGGCTTGGCCCGTATAGTTGAATGTATCTAAAGAAAGTACCCAGGCAGTAAACTGATTTCCCGAACAATTTTTTAAATTATTTCTGCACCACTAGAACGAATGAGACTTGTAGTTTTCAAAAATGTTTTCATTTTTAATGAGACGCTTAATGAAAGAGGTTTAATCGCCGACAAACGAAAACCCGCGATTTCCCGTAAATCCCGGGCTTGGCCCGTATAGTCGAATGTATACAAAGAAAGTACCCAGGGAGTAAACTCATTTCCCGAACGATTTTATAAATTATTTTTTCTCCACTAAAACGCATAAGACTTGTAGTTTTCAAAAATGTTTTCATTTTTGATGAGACGCTGAATAAAAGAAGTTTAATCGCCGGCAAACGAAAACCCACGAGTTCCCGTAAATCCTGGGCTTGGCCCGTATAGTCCAAAGTATACAAAGAAAGTACCCAGGGAGTAAACTGATTTCCCGAACGATTTTTCAAATTATTTCTGCACCACTATAACGAATGAGACTTGTAGTTTCCAAAAATGTTTTCATTTTTAATGAGACGCTTAATGAAAGAGGTTTAATCGCCGACAAACGAAAACCCGCGATTTCCCGTAAATCCCGGGCTTGGCCCGTATAGTCGAATGTATACAAAGAAAGTACCCAGGGAGTAAACTCATTTCCCGAACGATTTTTTAAATTATTTTTTCTCCACTAAAACGCATGAGACTTGTAGTTTTCAAAAATGTTTTCATTTTTGATGAGACGCTTAATGAGAGGGGTTTAATCGCCGGCAAATGAAAACCCGCGATTTCCCGTAAATCACGGGCTTGGCCCGTATAGTCGAATATATACAAAGAAAGTACCCTGTGAGTAAACTCATTTCCAGAACGATTTTTTTAAATTATTTTTTCATCACTAAAACGCATGAGACTTGTAGTTTTCAAAAATGTTTTCATTTTTGATGAGACGCTGAATAAAAGAAGTTTAATCGCCGGCAAACGAAAACCCACGATTTTCCGTAAATCCTGGGCTTGGCCCGGATAGTCAAAAGTATACAAAGAGAGTACCCAGGGAGTAAACTCATTTCCCGAACGATTTTTCAAATTATTTCTGCACCACTATAACGAAAGAGACTTGTAGTTTCCAAAAATGTTTTCATTTTTAATGAGACGCTTAATGAAAGAGGTTTAATCGCCGGCAAACCAAATACCACGATTTTCCTAAATCCGGGGCTTGTCCCGTATAGTCGAATGTTTACAAAAAAAGTACCCTGTGAGTAAACTCTTTTTCAGAACGACTTTTTAAATTATCTTTTCACCACTAAAACGCACGACACTTGTAGTTTTCAAAAATGATTTCATTTTTGATGAGACGCTGAATAAAAGGAGTTTAATCGCCGGCAAACGAAAACCCGCGGTTTCCCGTAAATTCCGGGCTTGGCCCGTATAGTTGAATGTATCTAAAGAAAGTACCCAGGGAGTAAACTGATTTCCCGAACGATTTTTCAAATTATTTCTGCACCACTAGAACGAATGAGACTTGTAGTTTTCAAAAATGTCTTCATTTTTAATGAGACGCTTAATGAAAGAGGTTTAATCGCCGACAAACGAAAACCCGCGATTTCCCGTAAATCCCGGGCTTGGCCCGTATAGTCGAATGTATACAAAAAAAGTACCCAGGAAGTAAACTCATTTCCCGAACGATTTTTTAAAATATTTTTTCTCCACTAAAACGCATGAGACTTGTAGTTTTCAAAAATGTTTTCATTTTTGATGAGAAGCTTAATGAAAGGGGTTTAATCGCCGGCAAACGAAAACCCGCGATTTCCCGTAAATCCCGGGCTTGGCCCGTATAGTCGAATGTATACAAAGAAAGTACCCAGGGAGTAAACTCATTTCCCGAACGATTTTTCAAATTATTTCTGTACCACTATAACGAATGAGACTTGTAGTTTCCAAAAATGTTTTCATTTTTAATGAGACGCTTAATGAAAGAGGTTTAATCGCCGGCAAACGAAATACCACGATTTCCCTAAATCCCGGGCTTCTCCCGTATAGTCGAATGTTTACAAAGAAAGTACCCTGTGAGTAAACTCATTTCCAGAACGACTTTTTAAATTATATTTTCACCACTAAAACGCATGAGACTTGTAGTTTTCAAAAATGATTTCATTTTTGATGAGACGCTGAATAAAAGGAGTTTAATCGCCGGCAAACGAAAACCCGCGGTTTCCCGTAAATCCCGGGCTTGGCCCGTATAGTTGAATGTATCTAAAGAAAGTACCCAGGGAGTAAACTGATTTCCCGAACGATTTTTCAAATTATTTCTGCACCACTAGAGCGAATGAGACTTGTAGTTTTCAAAAGTGTTTTCATTTTTAATGAGACGCTTAATGAAAGAGGTTTAATCGCCGACAAACGAAATCCCGCGATTTCCCGTAAATCCCGGGCTTGGCCCGTATAGTCGAATGTATACAAAGAAAGTACCCAGGGAGTAAACTCATTTCCCGAACGATTTTTTAAATTATTTTTTCTCCACTAAAACGCATGAGACTTTTAGTTTTCAAAAATGTTTTCATTTTTGATGAGACGCTTAATGAAAGGGGTTTAATCGCCGGCAAATGAAAACCCGCGATTTCCCGTAAATCCCGGGCTTGGTCCGTATAGTTAAATGTATCTAAAGAAAGTACCCAGGGAGTAAACTGATTTCCCGAACGATTTTTCAAATTATTTCTGTACCACTATAACGAATGAGACTTGTAGTTTCCAAAAATGTTTTCAATTTTAATGAGACGCTTAATGAAAGAGGTTTAATCGCCGGCAAACGAAATACCACGATTTCCCTAAATCCCGGGCTTCTCCCGTATAGTCGAATGTTTACAAAGAAAGTACCCTGTGAGTAAACTCATTTCCAGAACGACTTTTTAAATTATCTTTTCACCACTAAAACGCATGAGACTTGTAGTTTTCAAAAATGTTTTCATTTGTGATGAGACGCTGAATAAAAGATGTTTAATCGCCGACAAACGAAAACCCACGATTTCCCGTAAATCCCGGGCTTGGCCCGTATAGTCAAAAGTATACAAAGAAAGTACCCAGGGAGTAAACTCCTTTCCCAAACGATTTTTTAAATTATTTTGTCACCACTAAAACGCATGAGACTTGTAGTTTTCAAAAGTGTTTTCATTTTTGATGAGACGCTGAATAAAAGAAGTTTAATCGCCGGCAAACGAAAACCCGCGATTTCCCGTAAATCCCGGTCTTGGTCCGTATAGTTAAATGTATCTAAAGAAAGTACCCAGGGAGTAAACTGATTTCCCGAACGATTTTTCAAATTATTTCTGTACCACTATAACGAATGAGACTTGTAGTTTCCAAAAATGTTTTCATTTTTAATGAGACGCTTAATGAAAGAGGTTTAATCGCCGGCAAACGAAATACCACGATTTCCCTAAATCCCGGGCTTCTCCCGTATAGTCGAATGTTTACAAAGAAAGTACCCTGTGAGTAAACTCATTTCCAGAACGACTTTTTACATTATCTTTTCACCACTAAAACGCATGAGACTTGTAGTTTTCAAAAATGATTTCATTTTTGATGAGACGCTGAATAAAAGGAGTTTAATCGCCGGCAAACGAAAACCCGCGGTTTCCCGTAAATCCCGGGCTTGGCCCGTATAGTTGAATGTATCTAAAGAAAGTACCCAGGGAGTAAACTGATTTCCCGAACGATTTTTCAAATTATTTCTGCACCACTAGAGCGAATGAGACTTGTAGTTTTCAAAAGTGTTTTCATTTTTAATGAGACGCTTAATGAAAGAGGTTTAATCGCCGACAAACGAAATCCCGCGATTTCTCGTAAATCCCGGGCTTGGCCCGTATAGTCGAATGTATACAAAGAAAGTACCCAGGGAGTAAACTCATTTCCCGAACGATTTTTTAAATTATTTTTTCTCCACTAAAACGCATGAGACTTGTAGTTTTCAAAAATGTTTTCATTTTTGATGAGACGCTTAATGAAAGGGGTTTAATCGCCGGCAAATGAAAACCCGCGATTTCCCGTAAATCACGGGCTTGGCTCGTATAGTCGAATGTATACAAAGAAAGTACCCTGTGAGTAAACTCATTTCCAGAACGATTTTTTAAATTATTTTTTCATCTCTAAAACGCATAAGACTTGTAGTTTTTAAAAATGTTTTCATTTTTGAAGAGACGCTGAATAAAAGAAGTTTAATCGCCGGCAAACGAAAAGCCACGATTTCCCGTAAATCCCGGGCTTGGCCCGTATAGTCAAAAGTATACAAAGAAAGTACCCAGGGAGTAAACTCATTTCCCGAACGATTTTTTAAATTATTTTTTCTCCACTAAAACGCTTGAGACTTGTAGTTTTCAAAAATGTTTTCATTTTTGATGAGACGCTTAATGAAAGGGGTTTAATCGCCGGCAAATGAAAACCCGCGATTTCCCGTAAATCACGGGCTTGGCTCGTATAGTCGAATGTATACAAAGAAAGTACCCTGTGAGTAAACTCATTTCCAGAACGATTTTTTAAATTATTTTTTCATCTCTAAAACGCATAAGACTTGTAGTTTTTAAAAATGTTTTCATTTTTGATGAGACGCTGAATAAAAGAAGTTTAATCGCCGGCAAACGAAAAGCCACGATTTCCCGTAAATCCCGGGCTTGGCCCGTATAGTCAAAAGTATACAAAGAAAGTACCCAGGGAGTAAACTCATTTCCCGAACGATTTTTTAAATTATTTTTTCTCCACTAAAACGCATAAGACTTTTAGTTTTCAAAAATGTTTTCATTTTTGATGAGACGCTTAATGAAAGGGGTTTAATCGCCGGCAAATGAAAACCCGCGATTTCCCGTAAATCCCGGGCTTGGTCCGTATAGTTAAATGTATCTAAAGAAAGTACCCAGGGAGTAAACTGATTTCCCGAACGATTTTTCAAATTATTTCTGTACCACTATAACGAATGAGACTTGTAGTTTCCAAAAATGTTTTCAATTTTAATGAGACGCTTAATGAAAGAGGTTTAATCGCCGGCAAACGAAATACCACGATTTCCCTAAATCCCGGGCTTCTCCCGTATAGTCGAATGTTTACAAAGAAAGTACCCTGTGAGTAAACTCATTTCCAGAACGACTTTTTAAATTATCTTTTCACCACTAAAACGCATGAGACTTGTAGTTTTCAAAAATGTTTTCATTTGTGATGAGACGCTGAATAAAAGATGTTTAATCGCCGACAAACGAAAACCCACGATTTCCCGTAAATCCCGGGCTTGGCCCGTATAGTCAAAAGTATACAAAGAAAGTACCCAGGGAGTAAACTCCTTTCCCAAACGATTTTTTAAATTATTTTGTCACCACTAAAACGCATGAGACTTGTAGTTTTCAAAAGTGTTTTCATTTTTGATGAGACGCTGAATAAAAGAAGTTTAATCGCCGGCAAACGAAAACCCGCGATTTCCCGTAAATCCCGGGCTTGGTCCGTATAGTTAAATGTATCTAAAGAAAGTACCCAGGGAGTAAACTGATTTCCCGAACGATTTTTCAAATTATTTCTGTACCACTATAACGAATGAGACTTGTAGTTTCCAAAAATGTTTTCATTTTTAATGAGACGCTTAATGAAAGAGGTTTAATCGCCGGCAAACGAAATACCACGATTTCCCTAAATCCCGGGCTTCTCCCGTATAGTCGAATGTTTACAAAGAAAGTACCCTGTGAGTAAACTCATTTCCAGAACGACTTTTTACATTATCTTTTCACCACTAAAACGCATGAGACTTGTAGTTTTCAAAAATGATTTCATTTTTGATGAGACGCTGAATAAAAGGAGTTTAATCGCCGGCAAACGAAAACCCGCGGTTTCCCGTAAATCCCGGGCTTGGCCCGTATAGTTGAATGTATCTAAAGAAAGTACCCAGGGAGTAAACTGATTTCCCGAACGATTTTTCAAATTATTTCTGCACCACTAGAGCGAATGAGACTTGTAGTTTTCAAAAGTGTTTTCATTTTTAATGAGACGCTTAATGAAAGAGGTTTAATCGCCGACAAACGAAATCCCGCGATTTCTCGTAAATCCCGGGCTTGGCCCGTATAGTCGAATGTATACAAAGAAAGTACCCAGGGAGTAAACTCATTTCCCGAACGATTTTTTAAATTATTTTTTCTCCACTAAAACGCATGAGACTTGTAGTTTTCAAAAATGTTTTCATTTTTGATAAGACGCTTAATGAAAGGGGTTTAATCGCCGGCAAATGAAAACCCGCGATTTCCCGTAAATCACGGGCTTGGCTCGTATAGTAGAATGTATACAAAGAAAGTACCCTGTGAGTAAACTCATTTCCAGAACGATTTTTTAAATTATTTTTTCATCTCTAAAACGCATAAGACTTGTAGTTTTTAAAAATGTTTTCATTTTTGATGAGACGCTGAATAAAAGAAGTTTAATCGCCGGCAAACGAAAAGCCACGATTTCCCGTAAATCCCGGGCTTGGCCCGTATAGTCAAAAGTATACAAAGAAAGTACCAAGGGAGTAAACTCATTTCCCGAACGATTTTTTAAATTATTTTTTCTCCACTAAAACGCTTGAGACTTGTAGTTTTCAAAAATGTTTTCATTTTTGATGAGACGCTTAATGAAAGGGGTTTAATCGCCGGCAAATGAAAACCCGCGATTTCCCGTAAATCACGGGCTTGGCTCGTATAGTCGAATGTATACAAAGAAAGTACCCTGTGAGTAAACTCATTTCCAGAACGATTTTTTAAATTATTTTTTCATCTCTAAAACGCATAAGACTTGTAGTTTTTAAAAATGTTTTCATTTTTGATGAGACGCTGAATAAAAGAAGTTTAATCGCCGGCAAACGAAAAGCCACGATTTCCCGTAAATCCCGGGCTTGGCCCGTATAGTCAAAAGTATACAAAGAAAGTACCCAGGGAGTAAACTCATTTCCCGAACGATTTTTTAAATTATTTTTTCTCCACTAAAACGCATAAGACTTGTAGTTTTCAAAAATGTTTTCATTTTTGATGAGACGCTTAATGAAAGGGGTTTAATCGCCGGCAAATGAAAACCCGCGATTTCCCGTAAATCACGGGCTTGGCTCGTATAGTCGAATGTATACAAAGAAAGTACCCTGTGAGTAAACTCATTTCCAGAACGATTTTTTAAATTATTTTTTCACCAGTAAAACACATAAGACTTGTAGTTTTCAAAAATGATTTCATTTTTGATGAGACGCTGAATAAAAGGAGTTTAATCGCCGGCAAACGAAAACCCGCGGTTTCCCGTAAATCCCGGGCTTGGCCCGTATAGTTGAATGTATCTAAAGAAAGTACCCAGGGAGTAAACTGATTTCCCGAACGATTTTTCAAATTATTTCTGCACCACTAGAGCGAATGAGACTTGTAGTTTTTAAAAGTGTTTTCATTTTTAATGAGACGCTTAATGAAAGAGGTTTAATCGCCGACAAACGAAAACCTGCGATTTCCCGTAAATCCCGGGCTTGGCCCGTATAGTCGAATGTATACAAAGAAAGTACCCAGGGAGTAAACTCATTTCCCGAACGATTTTTTAAATTATTTTTTCTCCACTAAAACGCATGAGACTTGTAGTTTTCAAAAATGTTTTCATTTTTGGTGAGACGCTTAATGAAAGGGGTTTAATCGCCGGCAAATGAAAACCCGCGATTTCCCGTAAATCACGGGCTTGGCTCGTATAGTCGAATGTATACAAAGAAAGTACCCTGTGAGTAAACTCATTTCCAGAACGATTTTTTAAATTATTTTTTCACCACTAAAACGCATAAGACTTGTAGTTTTCAAAAATGTTTTCATTTTTGATGAGACGCTGAATAAAAGAAGTTTAATCGCCGGCAAACGAAAACCCACGATTTCCCGTAAATCCTGGGCTTGGCCCGTATAGTCAAAAGTATACAAAGAAAGTACCCAGGGAGTAAACTCATTTCCCAAACGATTTTTCAAATCAATTCTGCACCACTATAACGAATGAGACTTGTAGTTTCCAAAAATGTTTTCATTTTTAATGAGACGCTTAATGAAAGAGGTTTAATCGCCAGCAAACGAAATACCACGATTTCCCTAAATCCCGGGCTAGTCCCGTATAGTCGAATGTTTACAAAGAAAGTACCCTGTGAGTAAACTCATTTCCAGAACGACTTTTTAAATTATCTTTTCACCACTAAAATGCATGAGACTTGTAGTTTTCAAAAATGATTTCATTTTTGATGAGACGCTGAATAAAAGGAGTTTAATCGGCGGCAAACGAAAACCCGCGGTTTCCCGTAAATCCCGGGCTTGGCCCGTATAGTTGAATGTATCTAAAGAAAGTACCCAGGGAGTAAACTAATTTCCCGAACGATTTTTCAAATTATTTCTGCACCACTAGAACGAATGAGACTTGTAGTTTTCAAAAATGTTTTCATTTTTAATGAGACGCTTAATGAAAGAGGTTTAATCGCTGACAAACGAAAACCCGCGATTTCCCGTAAATCCCCGGCTTGGCCCGTATAGTCGAATGTATACAAAGAAAGTACCCAGGGAGTAAACTCATTTCCCGACCAATTTTTAAATTATTTTTTCTCCACTAAAACGCATGAGACTTTTAGTTTTCAAAAATGTTTTCATTTTTGATGAGACGCTTAATGAAAGGGGTTTAATCGCCGGCAAATGAAAACCCGCGATTTCCCGTAAATCACGGGCTTGGCCCGTACAGTCGAATATATACAAAGAAAGTACCCTGTGAGTAAACTCATTTCCAGAACGATTTTTTAAATTATTTTTTCACCACTAAAACGCATAAGAC
Organism: Hydractinia symbiolongicarpus; assembly: GCF_029227915.1. Lineage (NCBI taxonomy): Eukaryota > Metazoa > Cnidaria > Hydrozoa > Anthoathecata > Hydractiniidae > Hydractinia > Hydractinia symbiolongicarpus. The sequence continues at coordinate 25,555,083 of NC_079887.1, read as the reverse complement.
TTGTAGTTTTCAAAAATGTTTTCATTTGTGATGAGACGCTGAATAAAAAATGTTTAATCGCCGACAAACGAAAACCCACGATTTCCCGTAAATCCCGGGCTTGGCCCGTATAGTCAAAAGTATACAAAGAAAGTACCCAGGGAGTAAACTCCTTTCCCAAACGATTTTTTAAATTATTTTGTCACCACTAAAACGCATGAGACTTGTAGTTTTCAAAAGTGTTTTCATTTTTGATGAGACGCTGAATAAAAGAAGTTTAATCGCCGGCAAACGAAAACCCGCGATTTCCCGTAAATCCCGGGCTTGGTCCGTATAGTTAAATGTATCTAAAGAAAGTACCCAGGGAGTAAACAGATTTCCCGAACGATTTTTCAAATTATTTCTGTACCACTATAACGAATGAGACTTGTAGTTTCCAAAAATGTTTTCATTTTTAATGAGACGCTTAATGAAAGAGGTTTAATCGCCGGCAAACGAAATACCACGATTTCCCTAAATCCCGGGCTTCTCCCGTATAGTCGAATGTTTACAAAGAAAGTACCCTGTGAGTAAATTCATTTCCAGAACGACTTTTTAAATTATCTTTTCACCACTAAAACCCGTGAGACTTGTAGTTTTCAAAAATGTTTTCATTTGTGATGAGACGCTGAATAAAAGATGTTTAATCGCCGACAAACGAAAACCCACGATTTCCCGTAAATCCCAGGCTTGGCCCGTATAGTCAAAAGTATACAAAGAAAGTACCCAGGGAGTAAACTCCTTTCCCAAACGATTTTTTAAATTATTTTGTCACCACTAAAACGCATGAGACTTGCAGTTTTCAAAAGTGTTTTCATTTTTGATGAGACGCTGAATAAAAGAAGTTTAATCGCCGGCAAACGAAAACCCGCGATTTCCCGTAAATCCCGGGCTTGGTCCGTATAGTTAAATGTATCTAAAGAAAGTACCCAGGGAGTAAACTGATTTCCCGAACGATTTTTCAAATTATTTCTGTACCACTATAACGAATGAGACTTGTAGTTTCCAAAAATGTTTTCATTTTTAATGAGACGCTTAATGAAAGAGGTTTAATCGCCGGCAAACGAAATACCACGATTTCCCTAAATCCCGGGCTTCTCCCGTATAGTCGAATGTTTACAAAGAAAGTACCCTGTGAGTAAACTCATTTCCAGAACGACTTTTTAAATTATCTTTTCACCACTAAAACGCATGAGACTTGTAGTTTTCAAAAATGATTTCATTTTTGATGAGACGCTGAATAAAAGGAGTTTAATCGCCGGCAAACGAAAACCCGCGGTTTCCCGTAAATCCCGGGCTTGGCCCGTATAGTTGAATGTATCTAAAGAAAGTACCCAGGGAGTAAACTGATTTCCCGAACGATTTTTCAAATTATTTCTGCACCACTAGAGCGAATGAGACTTGTAGTTTTCAAAAGTGTTTTCATTTTTAATGAGACGCTTAATGAAAGAGGTTTAATCGCCGACAAACGAAATCCCGCGATTTCCCGTAAATCCCGGGCTTGGCCCGTATAGTCGAATGTATACAAAGAAAGTACCCAGGGAGTAAACTCATTTCCCGAACGATTTTTTAAATTATTTTTTCTCCCCTAAAACGCATGAGACTTTTAGTTTTCAAAAATGTTTTCATTTTTGATAAGACGCTTAATGAAAGGGGTTTAATCGCCGGCAAATGAAAACCCGCGATTTCCCGTAAATCACGGACTTGGCCCGTACAGTCGAATATATACAAAGAAAGTACCCTGTGAGTAAACTCATTTCCAGAACGATTTTTTAAATTATTTTTTCACCACTAAAACGCATAAGACTTGTAGTTTTCAAAAATGTTTTCATTTGTGATGAGACGCTGAATAAAAGATGTTTAATCGCCGACAAACGAAAACCCACGATTTCCCGAAAATATCGGGCTTGGACCGTATAGTCAAAAGTATACAAAGAAAGTACCCAGGGAGTAAACTCCTTTCCCAAACGATTTTTTAAATTATTTTGTCACCACTAAAACGCATGAGACTTGTAGTTTTCAAAAGTGTTTTCATTTTTGATGAGACGCTGAATAAAAGAAGTTTAATCGCCGGCAAACGAAAACCCGCGATTTCCCGTAAATCCCGGGCTTGGTCCGTATAGTTAAATGTATCTAAAGAAAGTACCCAGGGAGTAAACTGATTTCCCGAACGATTTTTCAAATTATTTCTGTACCACTATAACGAATGAGACTTGTAGTTTCCAAAAATGTTTTCATTTTTAATGAGACGCTTCATGAAAGAGGTTTAATCGCCGGCAAACGAAATACCACGATTTCCCTAAATCCCGGGCTTCTCCCGTATAGTCGAATGTTTACAAAGAAAGTACCCTGTGAGTAAACTCATTTCCAGAACGACTTTTTAAATTATCTTTTCACCACTAAAACGCATGAGACTTGTAGTTTTCAAAAATGTTTTCATTTGTGATGAGACGCTGAATAAAAGATGTTTAATTGCCGACAAACGAAAACCCACGATTTCCCGTAAATCCCGGGCTTGGCCCGTATAGTCAAAAGTATACAAAGAAAGTACCCAGGGAGTAAACTCCTTTCCCAAACGATTTTTTAAATTATTTTGTCACCACTAAAACGCATGAGACTTGTAGTTTTCAAAAGTGTTTTCATTTTTGATGAGACGCTGAATAAAAGAAGTTTAATCGCCGGCAAACGAAAACCCGCGATTTCCCGTAAATCCCGGGCTTGGTCCGTATAGTTAAATGTATCTAAAGAAAGTACCCAGGGAGTAAACTGATTTCCCGAACGATTTTTCAAATTATTTCTGTACCACTATAACGAATGAGACTTGTAGTTTCCAGAAATGTTTTCATTTTTAATGAGACGCTTAATGAAAGAGGTTTAATCGCCGGCAAACGAAATACCACGATTTCCCTAAATCCCGGGCTTCTCCCGTATAGTCGAATGTTTACAAAGAAAGTACCCTGTGAGTAAACTCATTTCCAGAACGACTTTTTAAATTATCTTTTCACCACTAAAACGCATGAGACTTGTAGTTTTCAAAAATGATTTCATTTTTGATGAGACGCTGAATAAAAGGAGTTTAATCGCCGGCAAACGAAAACCCGCGGTTTCCCGTAAATCCCGGGCTTGGCCGGTATAGTTGAATGTATCTAAAGAAAGTACCCAGGGAGTAAACTGATTTCCCGAACGATTTTTCAAATTATTTCTGCACCACTAGAGCGAATGAGACTTGTAGTTTTCAAAAGTGTTTTCATTTTTAATGAGACGCTTAATGAAAGAGGTTTAATCGCCGACAAACGAAATCCCGCGATTTCCCGTAAATCCCGGGCTTGGCCCGTATAGTCGAATGTATACAAAGAAAGTACCCAGGGAGTAAACTCATTTCATAAATTATTTTTTCTCCACTAAAACGCATGAGACTTGTAGTTTTCAAAAATGTTTTCATTTTTGATGAGACGCTTAATGAAAGGGGTTTAATCGCCGGCAAATGAAAACCCGCGATTTCCCGTAAATCACGGGCTTGGCTCGTATAGTCGAATGTATACAAAGAAAGTACCCTGTGAGTAAACTCATTTCCAGAACGATTTTTTAAATTATTTTTTCATCACTAAAACGCATAAGACTTGTAGTTTTTAAAAATGTTTTCATTTTTGATGAGACGCTGAATAAAAGAAGTTTAATCGCCGGCAAACGAAAAGCCACGATTTCCCGTAAATCCCGGGCTTGGCCCGTATAGTCAAAAGTATACAAAGAAAGTACCCAGGGAGTAAACTCATTTCCCGAACGATTTTTTAAATTATTTTTTCTCCACTAAAACGCATGAGACTTGTAGTTTTCAAAAATGTTTTCATTTTTGATGAGACGCTTAATGAAAGGGGTTTAATCGCCGGCAAATGAAAACCCGCGATTTCCCGTAAATCACGGGCTTGGCTCGTATAGTCGAATGTATACAAAGAAAGTACCCTGTGAGTAAACTCATTTCCAGAACGATTTTTTAAATTATTTTTTCACCACTAAAACGCATAAGACTTGTAGTTTTCAAAAATGTTTTCATTTGTGAGGAGACGCTGAATAAAAGAAGTTTAATCGCCGGCAAACGAAAACCCACGATTTCCCGTAAATCCCGGGCTTGGCCCGTATAGTCAAAAGTATACAAAGAAAGTACCCAGGGAGTAAACTCATTTCCTGAACGATTTTTCACATTATTTCTGCACCACTATAACGAATGAGACTTGTAGTTTCCAAAAATGTTTTCATTTTTAATGAGACGCTTAATGAAAGAGGTTTAATCGCCGGCAAACGAAATACCACGATTTCCCTAAATCCCGGGCTTCTCCCGTATAGTCGAATGTTTACAAAGAAAGTACCCTGTGAGTAAACTCATTTCCAGAACGACTTTTTAAATTATCTTTTCACCACTAAAACGCATGAGACTTGTAGTTTTCAAAAATGATTTCATTTTTGATGAGACGCTGAATAAAAGGAGTTTAATCGCCGGCAAACGAAATACCACGATTTCCCGTAAATCCCGGGCTTGGCCCGTATAGTCAAAAGTATACAAAGAAAGTACCCAGGGAGTAAACTCATTTCCCGAACGATTTTTTAAATTATTTTTTCTCCACTAAAACGCATGAGACTTGTAGTTTTCAAAAATGTTTTCATTTTTGATGAGACGCTGAATAAAAGAAGTTTAATCGCCGGCAAACGAAAACCCACGATTTCCCGTAAATCCCGGGCTTGGCCCGTATAGTCAAAAGTATACAAAGAAAGTACCCAGGGAGTAAACTCATTTCCCGAACGATTTTTTAAATTATTTTTTCTCCACTAAAACGCATGAGACTTGTAGTTTTCAAAAATGTTTTCATTTTTGATGAGACGCTGAATAAAAGAAGTTTAATCGCCGGCAAATGAAAACCCGCGATTTCCCGTAAATCACGGGCTTGGCTCGTATAGTCGAATGTATACAAAGAAAGTACCCTGTGAGTAAACTCATTTCCAGAACGATTTTTTAAATTATTTTTTCACCACTAAAACGCATAAGACTTGTAGTTTTCAAAAATGTTTTCATTTGTGCGGAGACGCTGAATAAAAGAAGTTTAATCGCCGGCAAACGAAAACCCACGATTTCCCGTAAATCCCGGGCTTGGCCCGTATAGTCAAAAGTATACAAAGAAAGTACCCAGGGAGTAAACTCATTTTCCGAACGATTTTTCACATTATTTCTGCACCACTATAACGAATGAGACTTGTAGTTTTCAAAAGTGTTTTCATTTTTGATGAGACGCTGAATAAAAGAAGTTTAATCGCCGGCAAACGAAAACCCGCGATTTCCCGTAAATCCCGGGCTTGGTCCGTATAGTTAAATGTATCTAAAGAAAGTACCCAGGGAGTAAACTGATTTCCCGAACGATTTTTCAAATTATTTCTGTACCACTATAACGAATGAGACTTGTAGTTTCCAAAAATGTTTTCATTTTTAATGAGACGCTTAATGAAAGAGGTTTAATCGCCGGCAAACGAAATACCACGATTTCCCTAAATCCCGGGCTTCTCCTGTATAGTCGAATGTTTACAAAGAAAGTACCCTGTGAGTAAACTCATTTCCAGAACGACTTTTTAAATTATCTTTTCACCACTAAAACGCATGAGACTTGTAGTTTTCAAAAATGATTTCATTTTTGATGAGACGCTGAATAAAAGGAGTTTAATCGCCGGCAAACGAAAACCCGCGGTTTCCCGTAAATCCCGGGCTTGGCCCGTATAGTTGAATGTATCTAAAGAAAGTACCCAGGGAGTAAACTGATTTCCCGAACGATTTTTCAAATTATTTCTGCACCACTAGAGCGAATGAGACTTGTAGTTTTCAAAAGTGTTTTCATTTTTAATGAGACGCTTAATGAAAGAGGTTTAATCGCCTACAAACGAAATCCCGCGATTTCCCGTAAATCCCGGGCTTGGCCCGTATAGTCGAATGTATACAAAGAAAGTACCCAGGGAGTAAACTCATTTCCCGAACGATTTTTTAAATTATTTTTTCTCCCCTAAAACGCATGAGACTTTTAGTTTTCAAAAATGTTTTCATTTTTGATAAGACGCTTAATGAAAGGGGTTTAATCGCCGGCAAATGAAAACCCGCGATTTCCCGTAAATCACGGACTTGGCCCGTACAGTCGAATATATACAAAGAAAGTACCCTGTGAGTAAACTCATTTCCAGAACGATTTTTTAAATTATTTTTTCACCACTAAAACGCATAAGACTTGTAGTTTTCAAAAATGTTTTCATTTGTGATGAGACGCTGAATAAAAGATGTTTAATCGCCGACAAACGAAAACCCACGATTTCCCGAAAATATCGGGCTTGGACCGTATAGTCAAAAGTATACAAAGAAAGTACCCAGGGAGTAAACTCCTTTCCCAAACGATTTTTTAAATTATTTTGTCACCACTAAAACGCATGAGACTTGTAGTTTTCAAAAGTGTTTTCATTTTTGATGAGACGCTGAATAAAAGAAGTTTAATCGCCGGCAAACGAAAACCCGCGATTTCCCGTAAATCCCGGGCTTGGTCCGTATAGTTAAATGTATCTAAAGAAAGTACCCAGGGAGTAAACTGATTTCCCGAACGATTTTTCAAATTATTTCTGTACCACTATAACGAATGAGACTTGTAGTTTCCAAAAATGTTTTCATTTTTAATGAGACGCTTAATGAAAGAGGTTTAATCGCCGGCAAACGAAATACCACGATTTCCCTAAATCCCGGGCTTCTCCCGTATAGTCGAATGTTTACAAAGAAAGTACCCTGTGAGTAAACTCATTTCCAGAACGACTTTTTAAATTATCTTTTCACCACTAAAACGCATGAGACTTGTAGTTTTCAAAAATGTTTTCATTTGTGATGAGACGCTGAATAAAAGATGTTTAATTGCCGACAAACGAAAACCCACGATTTCCCGTAAATCCCGGGCTTGGCCCGTATAGTCAAAAGTATACAAAGAAAGTACCCAGGGAGTAAACTCCTTTCCCAAACGATTTTTTAAATTATTTTGTCACCACTAAAACGCATGAGACTTGTAGTTTTCAAAAGTGTTTTCATTTTTGATGAGACGCTGAATAAAAGAAGTTTAATCGCCGGCAAACGAAAACCCGCGATTTCCCGTAAATCCCGGGCTTGGTCCGTATAGTTAAATGTATCTAAAGAAAGTACCCAGGGAGTAAACTGATTTCCCGAACGATTTTTCAAATTATTTCTGTACCACTATAACGAATGAGACTTGTAGTTTCCAGAAATGTTTTCATTTTTAATGAGACGCTTAATGAAAGAGGTTTAATCGCCGGCAAACGAAATACCACGATTTCCCTAAATCCCGGGCTTCTCCCGTATAGTCGAATGTTTACAAAGAAAGTACCCTGTGAGTAAACTCATTTCCAGAACGACTTTTTAAATTATCTTTTCACCACTAAAACGCATGAGACTTGTAGTTTTCAAAAATGATTTCATTTTTGATGAGACGCCGAATAAAAGGAGTTTAATCGCCGGCAAACGAAAACCCGCGGTTTCCCGTAAATCCCGGGCTTGGCCCGTATAGTTGAATGTATCTAAAGAAAGTACCCAGGGAGTAAACTGATTTCCCGAACGATTTTTCAAATTATTTCTGCACCACTAGAGCGAATGAGACTTGTAGTTTTCAAAAGTGTTTTCATTTTTAATGAGACGCTTAATGAAAGAGGTTTAATCGCCGACAAACGAAATCCCGCGATTTCCCGTAAATCCCGGGCTTGGCCCGTATAGTCGAATGTATACAAAGAAAGTACCCAGGGAGTAAACTCATTTCATAAATTATTTTTTCTCCACTAAAACGCATGAGACTTGTAGTTTTCAAAAATGTTTTCATTTTTGATGAGACGCTTAATGAAAGGGGTTTAATCGCCGGCAAATGAAAACCCGCGATTTCCCGTAAATCACGGGCTTGGCTCGTATAGTCGAATGTATACAAAGAAAGTACCCTGTGAGTAAACTCATTTCCAGAACGATTTTTTAAATTATTTTTTCATCACTAAAACGCATAAGACTTGTAGTTTTTAAAAATGTTTTCATTTTTGATGAGACGCTGAATAAAAGAAGTTTAATCGCCGGCAAACGAAAAGCCACGATTTCCCGTAAATCCCGGGCTTGGCCCGTATAGTCAAAAGTATACAAAGAAAGTACCCAGGGAGTAAACTCATTTCCCGAACGATTTTTTAAATTATTTTTTCTCCACTAAAACGCATGAGACTTGTAGTTTTCAAAAATGTTTTCATTTTTGATGAGACGCTTAATGAAAGGGGCTTAATCGCCGGCAAATGAAAACCCGCGATTTCCCGTAAATCACGGGCTTGGCTCGTATAGTCGAATGTATACAAAGAAAGTACCCTGTGAGTAAACTCATTTCCAGAACGATTTTTTAAATTATTTTTTCACCACTAAAACGCATAAGACTTGTAGTTTTCAAAAATGTTTTCATTTGTGAGGAGACGCTGAATAAAAGAAGTTTAATCGCCGGCAAACGAAAACCCACGATTTCCCGTAAATCCCGGGCTTGGCCCGTATAGTCAAAAGTATACAAAGAAAGTACCCAGGGAGTAAACTCATTTCCTGAACGATTTTTCACATTATTTCTGCACCACTATAACGAATGAGACTTGTAGTTTCCAAAAATGTTTTCATTTTTAATGAGACGCTTAATGAAAGAGGTTTAATCGCCGGCAAACGAAATACCACGATTTCCCTAAATCCCGGGCTTCTCCCGTATAGTCGAATGTTTACAAAGAAAGTACCCTGTGAGTAAACTCATTTCCAGAACGACTTTTTAAATTATCTTTTCACCACTAAAACGCATGAGACTTGTAGTTTTCAAAAATGATTTCATTTTTGATGAGACGCTGAATAAAAGGAGTTTAATCGCCGGCAAACGAAATACCACGATTTCCCGTAAATCCCGGGCTTGGCCCGTATAGTCAAAAGTATACAAAGAAAGTACCCAGGGAGTAAACTCATTTCCCGAACGATTTTTTAAATTATTTTTTCTCCACTAAAACGCATGAGACTTGTAGTTTTCAAAAATGTTTTCATTTTTGATGAGACGCTGAATAAAAGAAGTTTAATCGCCGGCAAACGAAAACCCACGATTTCCCGTAAATCCCGGGCTTGGCCCGTATAGTCAAAAGTATACAAAGAAAGTACCCAGGGAGTAAACTCATTTCTCGAACGATTTTTTAAATTATTTTTTCTCCTCAAAAACGCATGAGACTTGTAGTTTTCAAAAATGTTTTCATTTTTGATGAGACGCTTAATGAAAGGGGTTTAATCGCCGGCAAATGAAAACCCGCGATTTCCCGTAAATCACGGGCTTGGCTCGTATAGTCGAATGTATACAAAGAAAGTACCCTGTGAGTAAACTCATTTCCAGAACGATTTTTTAAATTATTTTTTCACCACTAAAACGCATAAGACTTGTAGTTTTCAAAAATGTTTTCATTTGTGCGGAGACGCTGAATAAAAGAAGTTTAATCGCCGGCAAACGAAAACCCACGATTTCCCGTAAATCCCGGGCTTGGCCCGTATAGTCAAAAGTATACAAAGAAAGTACCCAGGGAGTAAACTCATTTCCCGAACGATTTTTCACATTATTTCTGCACCACTATAACGAATGAGACTTGTAGCTTCCAAAAATGTTTTCATTTTTAATGAGACGCCTAATGAAAGAGGTTTAATCGCCGGCAAACGAAATACCACGATTTCCCTAAATCCCGGGCTTCTCCCGTATAGTCGAATGTTTACAAAGAAAGTACCCTGTGAGTAAACTCATTTCCAGAACGACTTTTTAAATTATCTTTTCACCACTAAAACGCATGAGACTTGTAGTTTTCAAAAATGTTTTCATTTGTGATGAGACGCTGAATAAAAGATGTTTAATCGCCGACAAACGAAAACCCACGATTTCCCGTAAATCCCGGGCTTGGTCCGTATAGTCAAAAGTATACAAAGAAAGTACCCAGGGAGTAAACTCCTTTCCCAAACGATTTTTTAAATTATTTTGTCACCACTAAAACGCATGAGACTTGTAGTTTTCAAAAGTGTTTTCATTTTTGATGAGACGCTGAATAAAAGAAGTTTATTCGCCGGCAAACGAAAACCCGCGATTTCCCTTAAATCCCGGGCTTGGTCCGTATAGTTAAATGTATCTAAAGAAAGTACCCAGGGAGTAAACTGATTTCCCGAACGATTTTTCAAATTATTTCTGTACCACTATAACGAATGAGACTTGTAGTTTCCAAAAATGTTTTCATTTTTAATGAGACGCTTAATGAAAGAGGTTTAATCGCCGGCAAACGAAATACCACGATTTCCCTAAATCCCGGGCTTCTCCCGTATAGTCGAATGTTTACAAAGAAAGTACCCTGTGAGTAAACTCATTTCCAGAACGACTTTTTAAATTATCTTTTCACCACTAAAACGCATGAGACTTGTAGTTTTCAAAAGTGTTTTCATTTTTGATGAGACGCTGAATAAAAGAAGTTTAATCGCCGGCAAACGAAAACCCGCGATTTCCCGTAAATCCCGGGCTTGGTCCGTATAGTTAAATGTATCTAAAGAAAGTACCCAGGGAGTAAACTGATTTCCCGAACGATTTTTCAAATTATTTCTGTACCACTATAACGAATGAGACTTGTAGTTTCCAGAAATGTTTTCATTTTTAATGAGACGCTTAATGAAAGAGGTTTAATCGCCGGCAAACGAAATACCACGATTTCCCTAAATCCCGGGCTTCTCCCGTATAGTCGAATGTTTACAAAGAAAGTACCCTGTGAGTAAACTCATTTCCAGAACGACTTTTTAAATTATCTTTTCACCACTAAAACGCATGAGACTTGTAGTTTTCAAAAATGATTTCATTTTTGATGAGACGCTGAATAAAAGGAGTTTAATCGCCGGCAAACGAAAACCCGCGGTTTCCCGTAAATCCCGGGCTTGGCCCGTATAGTTGAATGTATCTAAAGAAAGTACCCAGGGAGTAAACTGATTTCCCGAACGATTTTTCAAATTATTTCTGCACCACTAGAGCGAATGAGACTTGTAGTTTTCAAAAGTGTTTTCATTTTTAATGAGACGCTTAATGAAAGAGGTTTAATCGCCGACAAACGAAATCCCGCGATTTCCCGTAAATCCCGGGCTTGGCCCGTATAGTCGAATGTATACAAAGAAAGTACCCAGGGATTAAACTCATTTCATAAATTATTTTTTCTCCACTAAAACGCATGAGACTTGTGGTTTTCAAAAATGTTTTCATTTTTGATGAGACGCTTAATGAAAGGGGTTTAATCGCCGGCAAATGAAAACCCGCGATTTCCCGTAAATCACGGGCTTGGCTCGTATAGTCGAATGTATACAAAGAAAGTACCCTGTGAGTAAACTCATTTCCAGAACGATTTTTTAAATTATTTTTTCATCACTAAAACGCATAAGACTTGTAGTTTTTAAAAATGTTTTCATTTTTGATGAGACGCTGAATAAAAGAAGTTTAATCGCCGGCAAACGAAAAGCCACGATTTCCCGTAAATCCCGGGCTTGGCCCGTATAGTCAAAAGTATACAAAGAAAGTACCCAGGGAGTAAACTCATTTCCCGAACGATTTTTTAAATTATTTTTTCTCCACTAAAACGCATGAGACTTGTAGTTTTCAAAAATGTTTTCATTTTTGATGAGACGCTTAATGAAAGGGGTTTAATCGCCGGCAAATGAAAACCCGCGATTTCCCGTAAATCACGGGCTTGGCTCGAATAGTCGAATGTATACAAAGAAAGTACCCTGTGAGTAAACTCATTTCCAGAACGATTTTTTAAATTATTTTTTCACCACTAAAACGCATAAGACTTGTAGTTTTCAAAAATGTTTTCATTTGTGAGGAGACGCTGAATAAAAGAAGTTTAATCGCCGGCAAACGAAAACCCACGATTTCCCGTAAATCCCGGGCTTGGCCCGTATAGTCAAAAGTATACAAAGAAAGTACCCAGGGAGTAAACTCATTTCCTGAACGATTTTTCACATTATTTCTGCACCACTATAACGAATGAGACTTGTAGTTTCCAAAAATGTTTTCATTTTTAATGAGACGCTTAATGAAAGAGGTTTAATCGCCGGCAAACGAAATACCACGATTTCCCTAAATCCCGGGCTTCTCCCGTATAGTCGAATGTTTACAAAGAAAGTACCCTGTGAGTAAACTCATTTCCAGAACGACTTTTTAAATTATCTTTTCACCACTAAAACGCATGAGACTTGTAGTTTTTAAAAATGATTTCATTTTTGATGAGACGCTGAATAAAAGGAGTTTAATCGCCGGCAAACGAAATACCACGATTTCCCGTAAATCCCGGGCTTGGCCCGTATAGTCAAAAGTATACAAAGAAAGTACCCAGGGAGTAAACTCATTTCCCGAACGATTTTTTAAATTATTTTTTCTCCACTAAAACGCATGAGACTTGTAGTTTTCAAAAATGTTTTCATTTTTGATGAGACGCTGAATAAAAGAAGTTTAATCGCCGGCAAACGAAAACCCACGATTTCCCGTAAATCCCGGGCTTGGCCCGTATAGTCAAAAGTATACAAAGAAAGTACCCAGGGAGTAAACTCATTTCTCGAACGATTTTTTAAATTATTTTTTCTCCTCTAAAACGCATGAGACTTGTAGTTTTCAAAAATGTTTTCATTTTTGATGAGACGCTTAATGAAAGGGGTTTAATCGCCGGCAAATGAAAACCCGCGATTTCCCGTAAATCACGGGCTTGGCTCGTATAGTCGAATGTATACAAAGAAAGTACCCTGTGAGTAAACTCATTTCCAGAACGATTTTTTAAATTATTTTTTCACCACTAAAACGCATAAGACTTGTAGTTTTCAAAAATGTTTTCATTTGTGCGGAGACGCTGAATAAAAGAAGTTTAATCGCCGGCAAACGAAAACCCACGATTTCCCGTAAATCCCGGGCTTGGCCCGTATAGTCAAAAGTATACAAAGAAAGTACCCAGGGAGTAAACTCATTTCCCGAACGATTTTTCACATTATTTCTGCACCACTATAACGAATGAGACTTGTAGCTTCCAAAAATGTTTTCATTTTTAATGAGACGCCTAATGAAAGAGGTTTAATCGCCGGCAAACGAAATACCACGATTTCCCTAAATCCCGGGCTTCTCCCGTATAGTCGAATGTTTACAAAGAAAGTACCCTGTGAGTAAACTCATTTCCAGAACGACTTTTTAAATTATCTTTTCACCACTAAAACGCATGAGACTTGTAGTTTTCAAAAATGTTTTCATTTGTGATGAGACGCTGAATAAAAGATGTTTAATCGCCGACAAACGAAAACCCACGATTTCCCGTAAATCCCGGGCTTGGTCCGTATAGTCAAAAGTATACAAAGAAAGTACCCAGGGAGTAAACTCCTTTCCCAAACGATTTTTTAAATTATTTTGTCACCACTAAAACGCATGAGACTTGTAGTTTTCAAAAGTGTTTTCATTTTTGATGAGACGCTGAATAAAAGAAGTTTATTCGCCGGCAAACGAAAACCCGCGATTTCCCTTAAATCCCGGGCTTGGTCCGTATAGTTAAATGTATCTAAAGAAAGTACCCAGGGAGTAAACTGATTTCCCGAACGATTTTTCAAATTATTTCTGTACCACTATAACGAATGAGACTTGTAGTTTCCAAAAATGTTTTCATTTTTAATGAGACGCTTAATGAAAGAGGTTTAATCGCCGGCAAACGAAATACCACGATTTCCCTAAATCCCGGGCTTCTCCCGTATAGTCGAATGTTTACAAAGAAAGTACCCTGTGAGTAAACTCATTTCCAGAACGACTTTTTAAATTATCTTTTCACCACTAAAACGCATGAGACTTGTAGTTTTCAAAAATGATTTCATTTTTGATGAGACGCTGAATAAAAGGAGTTTAATCGCCGGCAAACGAAAACCCGCGGTTTCCCGTAAATCCCGGGTTTGGCCCGTATAGTTGAATGTATCTAAAGAAAGTACCCAGGGAGTAAACTGATTTCCCGAACGATTTTTCAAGTTATTTCTGCACCACTAGAGCGAATGAGACTTGTAGTTTTCAAAAGTGTTTTCATTTTTAATGAGACGCTTATTGAAAGAGGTTTAATCGCCGACAAACGAAATCCCGCGATTTCCCGTAAATCCCGGGCTTGGCCCGTATAGTCGAATGTATACAAAGAAAGTACCCAGGGAGTAAACTCATTTCCCGAACGATTTTTTAAATTATTTTTTCTCCACTAAAACGCATGAGTCTTGTAGTTTTTAAAAATGTTTTCATTTTTGATGAGACGCTTAATGAAAGGGGTTTAATCACCGGCAAATGAAAACCCGCGATTTCCCGTAAATCACGGGCTTGGCTCGTATAGTCGAATGTATACAAAGAAAGTACCCTGTGAGTAAACTCATTTCCCGAACGATTTTTTAAATTATTTTTTCTCCACTAAAACGCATGAGACTTGTAGTTTTCAAAAATGTTTTCATTTTTGATGAGACGCTTAATGAAAGGGGTTTAATCGCCGGCAAATGAAAACCCACGATTTCCCGTAAATCACGGGCTTGGCTCGTATAGTCGAATGTATACAAAGAAAGTACCCTGTGAGTAAACTCATTTCCAGAACGATTTTTTAAATTATTTTTTCACCACTAAAACGCATAAGACTTGTAGTTTTCAAAAATGTTTTCATTTGTGAGGAGACGCTGAATAAAAGAAGTTTAATCGCTGGCAAACGAAAACCCACGATTTCCCGTAAATCCCGGGATTGGCCCGTATAGTCAAAAGTATACAAAGAAAGTACCCAGGGAGTAAACTCATTTCCTGAACGATTTTTCACATTATTTCTGCACCACTATAACGAATGAGACTTGTAGTTTCCAAAAATGTTTTCATTTTTAATGAGACGCTTAATGAAAGAGGTTTAATCGCCGGCAAACGAAATACCACGATTTCCCTAAATCCCGGGCTTTTCCCGTATAGTCGAATGTTTACAAAGAAAGTACCCTGTGAGTAAACGCATTTCCAGAACGACTTTTAAAATTATCTTTTCACCACTAAAACGCATGAGACTTTTAGTTTTCAAAAATGATTTCATTTTTGATGAGACGCTGAATAAAAGGAGTTTCATCGCCGGCAAACGAAAACCCGCGGTTTCCCGTAAATCCCGGGCTTGGCCCGTATAGTTGAATGTATCTAAAGAAAGTACCCAGGGAGTAAACTGATTTCCCGAACGATTTTTCAAATTATTTCTGCACCACTAGAGCGAATGAGACTTGTAGTTTTCAAAAGTGTTTTCATTTTTAATGAGACGCTTAATGAAAGAGGTTTAATCGCCGACAAACGAAAACCCGCGATTTCCCGAAAATCCCGGGCTTGGCCCGTATAGTCGAATGTATACAAAGAAAGTACCCAGGGAGTAAACTCATTTCCCGAACGATTTTTTAAATTATTTTTTCTCCACTAAAACGCATGAGACTTGTAGTTTTCAAAAATGTTTTCATTTTTGATGAGACGCTTAAGGAAAGGGGTTTAATCGCCGGCAAATGAAAACCCGCGATTTCCCGTAAATCACGGGCTTGGCTCGTATAGTCGAATGTATACAAAGAAAGTACCCTGTGAGTAAACTCATTTCCAGAACGATTTTTTAAATTATTTTTTCACCACTAAAACGCATAAGACTTGTAGTTTTCAAAAATGTTTTCATTTTTGATGAGACGCTGAATAAAAAAAGTTTAATCGCCGGCAAACGAAAACCCACGATTTCCCGTAAATCCCAGGCTTGGCCCGTATAGTCAAAAGTATACAAAGAAAGTACCCAGGGAGTAAACTCATTTCTCGAACGATTTTTTAAATTATTTTTTCTCCTCTAAAACGCATGAGACTTGTAGTTTTCAAAAATGTTTTCATTTTTGATGAGACGCTTAATGAAAGGGGTTTAATCGCCGGCAAATGAAAACCCGCGATTTCCCGTAAATCACGGGCTTGGCTCGTATAGTCGAATGTATACAAAGAAAGTACCCTGTGAGTAAACTCATTTCCAGAACGATTTTTTAAATTATTTTTTCACCACTAAAACGCATAAGACTTGTAGTTTTCAAAAATGTTTTCATTTGTGCGGAGACGCTGAATAAAAGAAGTTTAATCGCCGGCAAACGAAAACCCACGATTTCCCGTAAATCCCGGGCTTGGCCCGTATAGTCAAAAGTATACAAAGAAAGTACCCAGGGAGTAAACTCATTTCCCAAACCATTTTTCACATTATTTCTGCACCACTATATCGAATGAGACTTGTAGCTTCCAAAAATGTTTTCATTTTTATTGAGACGCCTAATGAAAGAGGTTTAATCGCCGGCAAACGAAATACCACGATTTCCCTAAATCCCGGGCTTGTCCCGTATAGTCGAATGTTTACAAAGAAAGTACCCTGAGAGTAAACTCATTTCCAGAACGACTTTTTAAATTATCTTTTCATTACTAAAACGCATGAGACTTGTAGTTTTCAAAAATGATTTCATTTTTGATGAGACGCTGAATAAAAGGAGTTTAATCGCCGGGAAACGAAAACCCGCGGTTTCCCGTAAATCCCGGGCTTGGCCCGTATAGTTGAATGTATCTAAAGAAAGTACCCAGGGAGTAAACTGATTTCCCGAACGATTTTTCAAATTATTTCAACACCACTAGAACGAATGAGACTTGTAGTTTTCAAAAATGTTTTCATTTTTAATGAGACGCTTAATGAAAGGGGTTTAATCGCCGGCAAATGAAAACCCGCGATTTCCCGTAAATCACGGGCTTGGCTCGTATAGTCGAATGTATACAAAGAAAGTACCCTGTGAGTAAACTCATTTCCAGAACGATTTTTTAAATTATTTTTTCACCACTAAAACGCATAAGACTTGTAGTTTTCAAAAATGTTTTCATTTTTGATGAGACGCTTAATGAAAGGGGTTTAATCGCCGGCAAATGAAAACCCGCGATTTCCCGTAAATCACGGGCTTGGCTCGTATAGTCGAATGTATACAAAGAAAGTACCCTGTGAGTAAACTCATTTCCAGAACGATTTTTTAAATTATTTTTTCACCACTAAAACGCATAAGACTTGTAGTTTTCAAAAATGTTTTCATTTTTGATGAGACGCTGAATAAAAAAAGTTTAATCGCCGGCAAACGAAAACCCACGATTTCCCGTAAATCCCAGGCTTGGCCCGTATAGTCAAAAGTATACAAAGAAAGTACCCAGGGAGTAAACTCATTTCTCGAACGATTTTTTAAATTATTTTTTCTCCTCTAAAACGCATGAGACTTGTAGTTTTCAAAAATGTTTTCATTTTTGATGAGACGCTTAATGAAAGGGGTTTAATCGCCGGCAAATGAAAACCCGCGATTTCCCGTAAATCACGGGCTTGGCTCGTATAGTCGAATGTATACAAAGAAAGTACCCTGTGAGTAAACTCATTTCCAGAACGATTTTTTAAATTATTTTTTCACCACTAAAACGCATAAGACTTGTAGTTTTCAAAAATGTTTTCATTTGTGCGGAGACGCTGAATAAAAGAAGTTTAATCGCCGGCAAACGAAAACCCACGATTTCCCGTAAATCCCGGGCTTGGCCCGTATAGTCAAAAGTATACAAAGAAAGTACCCAGGGAGTAAACTCATTTCCCAAACCATTTTTCACATTATTTCTGCACCACTATATCGAATGAGACTTGTAGCTTCCAAAAATGTTTTCATTTTTATTGAGACGCCTAATGAAAGAGGTTTAATCGCCGGCAAACGAAATACCACGATTTCCCTAAATCCCGGGCTTGTCCCGTATAGTCGAATGTTTACAAAGAAAGTACCCTGAGAGTAAACTCATTTCCAGAACGACTTTTTAAATTATCTTTTCATTACTAAAACGCATGAGACTTGTAGTTTTCAAAAATGATTTCATTTTTGATGAGACGCTGAATAAAAGGAGTTTAATCGCCGGGAAACGAAAACCCGCGGTTTCCCGTAAATCCCGGGCTTGTCCCGTATAGTTGAATGTATCTAAAGAAAGTACCCAGGGAGTAAACTGATTTTCCGAACGATTTTTCAAATTATTTCAACACCACTAGAACGAATGAGACTTGTAGTTTTCAAAAATGTTTTCATTTTTAATGAGACGCTTAATGAAAGGGGTTTAATCGTTGGCAAATGAAAACCCGCGATTTCCCGTAAATCCCGGGCTTGGCCCGTATAGTCAAAAGTATACAAAGAAAGTACCCAGGGAGTAAACTCGTTTCCCGAACGATTTTTCACATTATTTCTGCACCACTATAACGAATGAGACTTGTAGCTTCCAAAAATGTTTTCATTTTTAATGAGACGCTTAATGAAAGAGGTATAATCGCCGGCAAACGAAATACCACGATTTCCCTAAATCCCGGGCTTGTCCCGTATAGTCGAATGTTTACAAAGAAAGTACCCTGTGAGTAAACTCATTTCCAGAACGACTTTTTAAATTATCTTTTCATTACTAAAACGCATGAGACTTGTAGTTTTCAAAAATGTTTTCATTTTTGATGAGACGCTGAATAAAAAAAGTTTAATCGCCGGCAAACGAAAACCCACGATTTCCCGTAAATCCCAGGCTTGGCCCGTATAGTCAAAAGTATACAAAGAAAGTACCCAGGGAGTAAACTCATTTCCCAAACCATTTTTCACATTATTTCTGCACCACTATATCGAATGAGACTTGTAGCTTCCAAAAATGTTTTCATTTTTAATGAGACGCCTAATGAAAGAGGTTTAATCGCCGGCAAACGAAATACCACGATTTCCCTAAATCCCGGGCTTGTCCCGTATAGTCGAATGTTTACAAAGAAAGTACCCTGAGAGTAAACTCATTTCCAGAACGACTTTTTAAATTATCTTTTCATTACTAAAACGCATGAGACTTGTAGTTTTCAAAAATGATTTCATTTTTGATGAGACGCTGAATAAAAGGAGTTTAATCGCCGGGAAACGAAAACCCGCGGTTTCCCGTAAATCCCGGGCTTGGCCCGTATAGTTGAATGTATCTAAAGAAAGTACCCAGGGAGTAAACTGATTTCCCGAACGATTTTTCAAATTATTTCAACACCACTAGAACGAATGAGACTTGTAGTTTTCAAAAATGTTTTCATTTTTAATGAGACGCTTAATGAAAAAGGTTTAATCGTTGGCAAATGAAAACCCGCGATTTCCCGTAAATCTCGGGCTTGGCCCGTATAGTCAAAAGTATACAGAGAAAGTACCCAGGGAGTAAACTCATTTCCCGAACGATTTTTCACATTATTTCTGCACCACTATAACGAATGAGACTTGTAGCTTCCAAAAATGTTTTCATTTTTAATGAGACGCTTAATGAAAGAGGTATAATCGCCGGCAAACGAAATACCACGATTTCCCTAAATCCCGGGCTTGTCCCGTATAGTCGAATGTTTACAAAGAAAGTACCCTGTGAGTAAACTCATTTCCAGAACTACTTTTTAAATTATCTTTTCATTACTAAAACGCATGAGACTTGTAGTTTTCAAAAATGTTTTCATTTTTGATGAGACGCTGAATAAAAAAAGTTTAATCGCCGGCAAACGAAAACCCACGATTTCCCGTAAATCCCAGGCTTGGCCCGTATAGTCAAAAGTATACAAAGAAAGTACCCAGGGAGTAAACTCATTTCTCGAACGATTTTTTAAATTATTTTTTCTCCTCTAAAACGCATGAGACTTGTAGTTTTCAAAAATGTTTTCATTTTTGATGAGACGCTTAATGAAAGGGGTTTAATCGCCGGCAAATGAAAACCCGCGATTTCCCGTAAATCACGGGCTTGGCTCGTATAGTCGAATGTATACAAAGAAAGTACCCTGTGAGTAAACTCATTTCCAGAACGATTTTTTAAATTATTTTTTCACCACTAAAACGCATAAGACTTGTAGTTTTCAAAAATGTTTTCATTTGTGCGGAGACGCTGAATAAAAGAAGTTTAATCGCCGGCAAACGAAAACCCACGATTTCCCGTAAATCCCGGGCTTGGCCCGTATAGTCAAAAGTATACAAAGAAAGTACCCAGGGAGTAAACTCATTTCCCAAGCCATTTTTCACATTATTTCTGCACCACTATATCGAATGAGACTTGTAGCTTCCAAAAATGTTTTCATTTTTAATGAGACGCCTAATGAAAGAGGTTTAATCGCCGGCAAACGAAATACCACGATTTCCCTAAATCCCGGGCTTGTCCCGTATAGTCGAATGTTTACAAAGAAAGTACCCTGAGAGTAAACTCATTTCCAGAACGACTTTTTAAATTATCTTTTCATTACTAAAACGCATGAGACTTGTAGTTTTCAAAAATGATTTCATTTTTGATGAGACGCTGAATAAAAGGAGTTTAATCGCCGGGAAACGAAAACCCGCGGTTTCCCGTAAATCCCGGGCTTGGCCCGTATAGTTGAATGTATCTAAAGAACGTACCCAGGGAGTAAACTGATTTCCCGAACGATTTTTCAAATTATTTCAACACCACTAGAACGAATGAGACTTGTAGTTTTCAAAAATGTTTTCATTTTTAATGAGACGCTTAATGAAAGGGGTTTAATCGCCGGCAAATGAAAACCCGCGATTTCCCGTAAATCCCGGGCTTGGCCCGTATAGTCAAAAGTATACAAAGAAAGTACCCAGGGAGTAAACTCATTTCCCGAACGATTTTTCACATTATTTCTGCACCACTATAACGAATGAGACTTGTAGCTTCCAAAAATGTTTTCATTTTTAATGAGACGCTTAATGAAAGAGGTATAATCGCCGGCAAACGAAATACCACGATTTCCCTAAATCCCGGGCTTGTCCCGTATAGTCGAATGTTTACAAAGAAAGTACCCTGTGAGTAAACTCATTTCCAGAACGACTTTTTAAATTATCTTTTCATTACTAAAACGCATGAGACTTGTAGTTTTCAAAAATGATTTCATTTTTGATGAGACGCTGAATAAAAGGAGTTTAATCGCCAGGAAACGAAAACCCGCGGTTTCCCGTAAATCCCGGGCTTGGCCCGTATAGTTGAATGTATCTAAAGAAAGTACCCAGGGAGTAAACTGATTTCCCGAACGATTTTTCAAATTATTTCAGCACCACTAGAACGAATGAGACTTGTAGTTTTCAAAAATGTTTTCATTTTTAATGAGACGCTCAATGAAAGAGGTTTAATCGCCGACAAACGAAAAACCGCGATTTCCCGTAAATCCGGGGCTTGGCCCGTATATTCGAATGTGAACAAAGAAAGTACCCTGTGAGTAAACTCATTTCCAGAGCGATTTTTTAAATTATTTTTTCACCACTAAAACGCATAAGACTTGTAGTTTTCAAAAATGTTTTCATTTTTGATGAGACGCTGAATAAAAGAAGTTTAATCGCCGGCAAACGAAAACCCAGGAAATTTCCCGTAAATCCCGGGCTTGGCCCGTATAGTCAAAAGTATACAAAGAAAGTACCCAGGGAGTAAACTCATTTCCAGAAGGATTTTTTAAATTATCTTTTCACCACTAAAACGCATGAGACTTGTAGTTTTCAAAAATGATTTCCTTTTTGATGAGAAGCTGAATAAAAGGAGTTTAAGCGCCGGCAAACGAAAACTCGCGGTTTCCAGTAAATCCCGGGCTTGGCCCGTATAGTTGAATGTATCTAAAGAAAGTACCCAGGAAGTAAACTGATTTCCCGAACGATTTTTCAAATTATTTCTGCACCACTAGAACTAATGAGACTTGTAGTTTTCAAAAATGTTTTCATTTTTAATGAGACGCTTAATGAAAGAGGTTTAATCGCCGACAATCGAAAACCCGCGATTTCCCGTAAATCCCGGGCTTAGCCCGTATAGTCGAATGTATACAAAGAAAGTACCCAGGGAGTAAACTCATTTCCCGAACGATTTTTTAAATAATTTTTTCTCCACTAAAACGCATGAGATTTGTAGTTTTCAAAAATGTTTTCATTTTTGATGAGACGCCTAATGAAAGGGGTTTAATCGCCGGCAATTGAAAACCCGCGATTTCTCGTAAATCACGGGCTTGGCCCGTATAGTCGAATGTATACGAAGAAAGTACCCTGTGAGTAAACTCATTTCAAGAACGATTTTTTAAATTATTTTTTCACCACTAAAACGCATAAGACTTGTAGTTTTAAAAAATGTTTTCATTTTTGATGAGACGCTGTATAAAAGAAGTTTAATCGCCGGCAAACGAAAACCCACGATTTCCCGTAAATCCTGGGCTTGGCCCGTATAGTCAAAAGTATACAAAGAAAGTACCCAGGGAGTAAACTCATTTCCCGAACGATTTTTCAAATTATTTCTGCACCACTATAACGAATGAGACTTGTAGTTTCCAAAAATGTTTTCATTTTTAATGAGACGCTTAATGAAAGAGGTTTAATCGCCGGCAAACGAAATACCACGATTTCCTTAAATCCCGGGCTTGTCCCGTATAGTCGAATGTTTACAAAGAAAGTACCCTGTGAGTAAACTCATTTCTAGAACGATTTTTTAAATTATCTTTTCACCACTAAAACGCATTAGACTTGTAGTTTTCAAAAATGTTTTCATTTTTGATGAGACGCTGAATAAAAGAAGTTTAATCGCCGGGAAACGAAAACCCGCGATTTCCCGTAAATCCCGGGCTTGGCCCGTATAGTTAAATGTATCTAAAGAAAGTACCCAGGGAGTAAACTGATTTCCCGAACGATTTTTCAAATTATTTCTGCACCACTAGAACGAATGAGACTTGTAGTTTTCAAAAATGTTTTTATTTTTAATGAGACGCTTAATGAAAGAGTTTTAATCGCCGGCAAACGAAAACCCGCGATTTCCTTAAATCGCGGGCTTGTCCCGTATAGTCGAATGTTTACAAAGAAAGTACCCTGTGAGTAAACTCATTTCTAGAACGATTTTTTAAATTATCTTTTCACAACTAAAACGCATTAGACTTGTAGTTTTCAAAAATGTTTTCATTTTTGATGAGACGCTGAATAAAAGGAGTTTAATCGCCGGCAAACGAAAACCCGCGGTTGCCCGTAAATCCCGGGCTTGGCCCGTATAGTTGAATGTATCTAAAGAAAGTACCCAGGGAGTAAACTAATTTCCCGAACGATTTTTCAAATTATTTCTGCACCACTAGAACGAATGAGACTTGTAGTTTTCAAAAATGTTTTCATTTTTAATGAGACGCTTAATGAAAGAGGTTTATTCTCCGACAAACGAAAACCCGCGATTTCCCGTAAATCCCGGGCTTGGCCCGTATAGTCAAAAGTATACGAAGAAAGTACCCAGGAAGTAAACTCCTTTCCCAAACGATTTTTTAAATTATTTTGTCACCACTAAAACGCATGAGACTTGTAGTATTGAAAAGTGTTTTCATTTTTGATGAGACGCTGAATAAAAGAATTTTAATCGCCGGGAAACGAAAACCCGCGATTTCCCGTAAATCCCGGGCTTGGCCCGTATAGTTAAATGTATCTAAAGAAAGTACCCAGGGAGTAAACTGATTTCCCGAACGATTTTTCAAATTATTTCTGCACCACTAGAACGAATGAGACTTGTAGTTTTCAAAAATGTTTTCATTTTTAATGAGACGCTTAATGAAAGAGTTTTAATCGCCGGCAAACGAAAACCCGCGATTTCCCGTAAATCCTGGGCTTTGCCCGTATAGTTGAATGTATATAAAGAAGGTACCCAGGGAGTAAACTGATTTCCCGAACGATTTTTCAAATTATTTCTGCACCACTA
Organism: Hydractinia symbiolongicarpus; assembly: GCF_029227915.1. Taxonomy (NCBI): domain Eukaryota; kingdom Metazoa; phylum Cnidaria; class Hydrozoa; order Anthoathecata; family Hydractiniidae; genus Hydractinia; species Hydractinia symbiolongicarpus. The sequence goes on along the minus strand of NC_079887.1, from coordinate 25,531,201 downwards.
TAACGAATGAGACTTGTAGTTTCCAAAAATGTTTTCATTTTTAATGAGTCGCTTAATGAAAGAGGTTTAATCGCCGGCAAACGAAAACCCACGATTTCCCGTAAATCCCGGGCTTGGCCCGTATAGTCAAAAGTATACAAAGAAAGTACCCAGGGAGTAAACTCATTTCCAGAACGATTTTTAAATTATCTTTTCACCACTACAACGCATGAGACTTGTAGTTTTCAAAAATGATTTCATTTTTGATGAGAAGCTGAATAAAAGGAGTTTAATCGCCGGCAAACGAAAACCCGCGGTTTCCCGTAAATCCTGGGCTTGGCCCGTATAGTCAAAAGTATACAAAGAAAGTACCCAGGGAGTAAACTCATTTCCCGAACGATTTTTCAAATTATTTCTGCACCACTATAACGAATGAGACTTGTAGTTTCCAAAAATGTTTTCATTTTTAATGAGACGCTTAATGAAAGAGGTTTAATCGCCGGCAAACGAAATACCACGATTTCCTTAAATCCCGGGCTTGTCCCGTATAGTCGAATGTTTACAAAGAAAGTACCCTGTGAGTAAACTCATTTCTAGAACGATTTTTTAAATTATCTTTTCACCACTAAAACGCATTAGACTTGTAGTTTTCAAAAATGTTTTCATTTTTGATGAGACGCTGAATAAAAGAAGTTTAATCGCCGGGAAACGAAAACCCGCGATTTCCCGTAAATCCCGGGCTTGGCCCGTATAGTTAAATGTATCTAAAGAAAGTACCCAGGGAGTAAACTGATTTCCCGAACGATTTTTCAAATTATTTCTGCACCACTAGAACGAATGAGACTTGTAGTTTTCAAAAATGTTTTCATTTTTAATGAGACGCTTAATGAAAGAGTTTTAATCGCCGGCAAACGAAAACCCGCGATTTCCTTAAATCGCGGGCTTGTCCCGTATAGTCGAATGTTTACAAAGAAAGTACCCTGTGAGTAAACTCATTTCTAGAACGATTTTTTAAATTATCTTTTCACAACTAAAACGCATTAGACTTGTAGTTTTCAAAAATGTTTTCATTTTTGATGAGACGCTGAATAAAAGGAGTTTAATCGCCGGCAAACGAAAACCCGCGGTTGCCCGTAAATCCCGGGCTTGGCCCGTATAGTTGAATGTATCTAAAGAAAGTACCCAGGGAGTAAACTAATTTCCCGAACGATTTTTCAAATTATTTCTTCACCACTAGAACGAATGAGACTTGTAGTTTTCAAAAATGTTTTCATTTTTAATGAGACGCTTAATGAAAGAGGTTTATTCGCCGACAAACGAAAACCCGCGATTTCCCGTAAATCCCGGGCTTGGCCCGTATAGTCAAAAGTATACGAAGAAAGTACCCAGGAAGTAAACTCCTTTCCCAAACGATTTTTTAAATTATTTTGTCACCACTAAAACGCATGAGACTTGTAGTATTCAAAAGTGTTTTCATTTTTGATGAGACGCTGAATAAAAGAATTTTAATCGCCGGGAAACGAAAACCCGCGATTTCCCGTAAATCCCGGGCTTGGCCCGTATAGTTAAATGTATCTAAAGAAAGTACCCAGGGAGTAAACTGATTTCCCGAACGATTTTTCAAATTATTTCTGCACCACTAGAACGAATGAGACTTGTAGTTTTCAAAAATGTTTTCATTTTTAATGAGACGCTTAATGAAAGAGGTTTATTCGCCGACAAACGAAAACCCGCGATTTCCCGTAAATCCCGGGCTTGGCCCGTATAGTCAAAAGTATACGAAGAAAGTACCCAGGGAGTAAACTCCTTTCCCAAACGATTTTTTAAATTATTTTGTCACCACTAAAACGCATGAGACTTGTAGTATTCAAAAGTGTTTTCATTTTTGATGAGACGCTGAATAAAAGAATTTTAATCGCCGGGAAACGAAAACCCGCGATTTCCCGTAAATCCCGGGCTTGGCCCGTATAGTTAAATGTATCTAAAGAAAGTACCCAGGGAGTAAACTGATTTCCCGAACGATTTTTCAAATTATTTCTGCACCACTAGAACGAATGAGACTTGTAGTTTTCAAAAATGTTTTCATTTTTAATGAGACGCTTAATGAAAGAGTTTTAATCGCCGGCAAACGAAAACCCGCGATTTCCTTAAATCGCGGGCTTGTCCCGTATAGTCGAATGTTTACAAAGAAAGTACCCTGTGAGTAAACTCATTTCTAGAACGATTTTTTAAATTATCTTTTCACAACTAAAACGCATTAGACTTGTAGTTTTCAAAAATGTTTTCATTTTTGATGAGACGCTGAATAAAAGGAGTTTAATCGCCGGCAAACGAAAACCCGCGGTTGCCCGTAAATCCCGGGCTTGGCCCGTATAGTTGAATGTATCTAAAGAAAGTACCCAGGGAGTAAACTAATTTCCCGAACGATTTTTCAAATTATTTCTTCACCACTAGAACGAATGAGACTTGTAGTTTTCAAAAATGTTTTCATTTTTAATGAGACGCTTAATGAAAGAGGTTTATTCGCCGACAAACGAAAACCCGCGATTTCCCGTAAATCCCGGGCTTGGCCCGTATAGTCAAAAGTATACGAAGAAAGTACCCAGGAAGTAAACTCCTTTCCCAAACGATTTTTTAAATTATTTTGTCACCACTAAAACGCATGAGACTTGTAGTATTCAAAAGTGTTTTCATTTTTGATGAGACGCTGAATAAAAGAATTTTAATCGCCGGGAAACGAAAACCCGCGATTTCCCGTAAATCCCGGGCTTGGCCCGTATAGTTAAATGTATCTAAAGAAAGTACCCAGGGAGTAAACTGATTTCCCGAACGATTTTTCAAATTATTTCTGCACCACTAGAACGAATGAGACTTGTAGTTTTCAAAAATGTTTTCATTTTTAATGAGACGCTTAATGAAAGAGGTTTATTCGCCGACAAACGAAAACCCGCGATTTCCCGTAAATCCCGGGCTTGGCCCGTATAGTCAAAAGTATACGAAGAAAGTACCCAGGGAGTAAACTCCTTTCCCAAACGATTTTTTAAATTATTTTGTCACCACTAAAACGCATGAGACTTGTAGTATTCAAAAGTGTTTTCATTTTTGATGAGACGCTGAATAAAAGAATTTTAATCGCCGGGAAACGAAAACCCGCGATTTCCCGTAAATCCCGGGCTTGGCCCGTATAGTTAAATGTATCTAAAGAAAGTACCCAGGGAGTAAACTGATTTCCCGAACGATTTTTCAAATTATTTCTGCACCACTAGAACGAATGAGACTTGTAGTTTTCAAAAATGTTTTCATTTTTAATGAGACGCTTAATGAAAGAGTTTTAATCGCCGGCAAACGAAAACCCGCGATTTCCCGTAAATCCCGGGCTTTGCCCGTATAGTTGAATGTATATAAAGAAGGTACCCAGGGAGTAAACTGATTTCCCGAACGATTTTTCAAATTATTTCTGCACCACTATAACGAATGAGACTTGTAGTTTCCAAAAATGTTTTCATTTTTAATGAGTCGCTTAATGAAAGAGGTTTAATCGCCGGCAAACGAAATACCACGATTTCCCTAAATCCCGGGCTTGGCCCGTATAGTCGAATGTATACAAAGAAAGTGCCCTGTGAGTAAACTCATTTCCAGAACGATTTTTTAAATTATTTTTTCATCACTAAAACGCATAAGACTTGTAGTTTTCAAAAATGTTTTCATTTTTGATAAGACGCTGAATAAAAGAAGTTTAATCGCCGGCAAACGAAAACCCACGATTTCCCGTAAATCCCGGGCTTGGCCCGTATAGTCAAAAGTATACAAAGAAAGTACCCAGGGAGTAAACTCATTTCCAGAACGATTTTTAAATTATCTTTTCACCACTACAACGCATGAGACTTGTAGTTTTCAAAAATGATTTCATTTTTGATGAGAAGCTGAATAAAAGGAGTTTAATCGCCGGCAAACGAAAACCCGCGGTTTCCCGTAAACCCGGGCTTGGCCCGTATAGTTGAATGTATCTAAAGAAAGTACCCAGAGAGTAAACTGATTTCCCGAACGATTTTTTAAATTATTTCTGCACCACTAGAACGAATGAGACTTGTAGTCTTCAAAAATGTTTTCATTTTTAATGAGACGCTTAATGAAAGGGGTTTAATCGCCGGCAAACGAAAACCCGCGATTTCCTTAAATCGCGGGCTTGTCCCGTATAGTCGAATGTTTACAAAGAAAGTACCCTGTGAGTAAACTCATTTCTAGAACGATTTTTTAAATTATCTTTTCACAACTAAAACGCATTAGACTTGTAGTTTTCAAAAATGTTTTCATTTTTGATGAGACGCTGAATAAAAGGAGTTTAATCGCCGGCAAACGAAAACCCGCGGTTGCCCGTAAATCCCGGGCTTGGCCCGTATAGTTGAATGTATCTAAAGAAAGTACCCAGGGAGTAAACTAATTTCCCGAACGATTTTTCAAATTATTTCTTCACCACTAGAACGAATGAGACTTGTAGTTTTCAAAAATGTTTTCATTTTTAATGAGACGCTTAATGAAAGAGGTTTATTCGCCGACAAACGAAAACCCGCGATTTCCCGTAAATCCCGGGCTTGGCCCGTATAGTCAAAAGTATACGAAGAAAGTACCCAGGAAGTAAACTCCTTTCCCAAACGATTTTTTAAATTATTTTGTCACCACTAAAACGCATGAGACTTGTAGTATTCAAAAGTGTTTTCATTTTTGATGAGACGCTGAATAAAAGAATTTTAATCGCCGGGAAACGAAAACCCGCGATTTCCCGTAAATCCCGGGCTTGGCCCGTATAGTTAAATGTATCTAAAGAAAGTACCCAGGGAGTAAACTGATTTCCCGAACGATTTTTCAAATTATTTCTGCACCACTAGAACGAATGAGACTTGTAGTTTTCAAAAATGTTTTCATTTTTAATGAGACGCTTAATGAAAGAGGTTTATTCGCCGACAAACGAAAACCCGCGATTTCCCGTAAATCCCGGGCTTGGCCCGTATAGTCAAAAGTATACGAAGAAAGTACCCAGGGAGTAAACTCCTTTCCCAAACGATTTTTTAAATTATTTTGTCACCACTAAAACGCATGAGACTTGTAGTATTCAAAAGTGTTTTCATTTTTGATGAGACGCTGAATAAAAGAATTTTAATCGCCGGGAAACGAAAACCCGCGATTTCCCGTAAATCCCGGGCTTGGCCCGTATAGTTAAATGTATCTAAAGAAAGTACCCAGGGAGTAAACTGATTTCCCGAACGATTTTTCAAATTATTTCTGCACCACTAGAACGAATGAGACTTGTAGTTTTCAAAAATGTTTTCATTTTTAATGAGACGCTTAATGAAAGAGTTTTAATCGCCGGCAAACGAAAACCCGCGATTTCCCGTAAATCCCGGGCTTTGCCCGTATAGTTGAATGTATATAAAGAAGGTACCCAGGGAGTAAACTGATTTCCCGAACGATTTTTCAAATTATTTCTGCACCACTATAACGAATGAGACTTGTAGTTTCCAAAAATGTTTTCATTTTTAATGAGTCGCTTAATGAAAGAGGTTTAATCGCCGGCAAACGAAATACCACGATTTCCCTAAATCCCGGGCTTGGCCCGTATAGTCGAATGTATACAAAGAAAGTGCCCTGTGAGTAAACTCATTTCCAGAACGATTTTTTAAATTATTTTTTCATCACTAAAACGCATAAGACTTGTAGTTTTCAAAAATGTTTTCATTTTTGATAAGACGCTGAATAAAAGAAGTTTAATCGCCGGCAAACGAAAACCCACGATTTCCCGTAAATCCCGGGCTTGGCCCGTATAGTCAAAAGTATACAAAGAAAGTACCCAGGGAGTAAACTCATTTCCAGAACGATTTTTAAATTATCTTTTCACCACTACAACGCATGAGACTTGTAGTTTTCAAAAATGATTTCATTTTTGATGAGAAGCTGAATAAAAGGAGTTTAATCGCCGGCAAACGAAAACCCGCGGTTTCCCGTAAACCCGGGCTTGGCCCGTATAGTTGAATGTATCTAAAGAAAGTACCCAGAGAGTAAACTGATTTCCCGAACGATTTTTTAAATTATTTCTGCACCACTAGAACGAATGAGACTTGTAGTCTTCAAAAATGTTTTCATTTTTAATGAGACGCTTAATGAAAGGGGTTTAATCGCCGGCAAATGAAAACCCGCGATTTCCCGTAAATCACGGGCTTGGCCCATATAGTCGAATGTATACAAAGAAAGTACCCTGTGAGTAAACTCATTTCCAGAACGATTTTTTAAATTATTTTTTCACCACTAAATCGCATAAGACTTGTAGTTTTCAAAAATGTTTTCATTTTTGATAAGACGCTGAATAAAAGAAGTTTAATCGCCGGCAAACGAAAACCCACGATTTCCCGCAAATCCCGGGCTTGGCCCGTATAGTCAAAAGTATACAAAGAAAGTACCCAGGGAGTAAACTCATTTCCAGAACGATTTTTTAAATTATCTTTTCACCACTAAAACGCATGAGACTTGTAGTTTTTAAAAATGATTTCATTTTTGATGAGACGCTGAATAGAAGAAGTTTAATTGCCGGCAAACGAAAACCCGCGATTTCCCGTAAATCCCGGGCTTGGCCCGTATAGTTGAATGTATCTAAAGAAAGTACCCAGGGAGTAAACTGATTTCTCGAACGATTTTTCAAATTATTTCTGGACCACTAGAACGAATGAGACTTGTAGTTTTTAGAAATGTTTTCATTTTTGATGAGACGCTTAATGAATGTGGTTTAATCGCCGGCAAACGAAAACCCGAAATTTCCCGTAAATCCCGGGCTTGGCCCGTATAGTCGACTGTATACAAAGAAAGTACCCTGTGAGTAAATTCATTTCAAAAACGATTTTTTAAATTATCTTTTCACCACTAAAACGCATGAGACTTGTAGTTTTCAAAAATGATTTCATTTTTGATGAGAAGCTGAATAAAAGGAGTTTAATCGCCGGCAAACAAAAACCCGCGGTTTCTCGTAAATCCCGGGCTTGGCCCGTATAGTTGAATGTATCTAAAGAAAGTACCCAGGGAGGAAAACTGATTTCCCGAACGATTTTTCAAATTATATCAGCACCACTAGAACGAATGAGACTTGTAGTTTTCAAAAATGTTTTCATTTTTAATGAGACGCTTAATGAAAGAGGTTTAATCGCCGACAAACGAAAAACCGCGATTTCCCGTAAATCCCGGGCTTGGCCCGTATAGTCGAATGTATACAAAGAAAGTACCCTGTGAGTAAACTCATTTCCAGAGCGATTTTTTAAATTATTTTTTCACCACTAAAACGCATAAGACTTGTAGTTTTCAAAAATGGTTTCATTTTTGATGAGACGCTGAATAAAAGAAGTTTAATCGCCGGCAAACGAAAACCCACGATTTCCCGTAAATCCTGGGCTTGGCCCGTACAGTCAAAAGTATACAAAGAAAGTACCCAGGGAGTAAACTCATTTCCCAAACGATTTTTTAAATTATTTTGTCACCACTAAAACGCATGAGACTTGTAGTTTTCAAAAGTGTTTTCATTTTTGATGAGACGCTGAATAGAAGAAGTTTAATTGCCGGCAAACGAAAACCCGCGATTTCCCGTAAATCCCGGGCTTGGCCCGTATAGTTGAATGTATCTAAAGAAAGTACCCAGGGAGTAAACTGATTTCCCGAACGATTTTTCAAATTATTTCTGGACCACTAGAACGAATGAGACTTGTAGTTTTTAGAAATGTTTTCATTTTTGATGAGACGCTTAATGAATGTGGTTTAATCGCCGGCAAACGAAAACCCGAAATTTCCCGTAAATCCCGGGCTTGGCCCGTATAGTCGACTGTATACAAAGAAAGTACCCTCTGAGTAAATTCATTTCAAAAACGATTTTTTAAATTATCTTTTCACCACTAAAACGCATGAGACTTGTAGTTTTCAAAAGTGATTTCATTTTTGATGAGAAGCTGAATAAAAGAAGTTTAATCGCCGGCAAACGAAAACCCACGATTTCCCGTAAATCCTGGGCTTGGCCCGTATAGTCAAAAGTATACAAAGAAAGTACCCAGGGAGTAAACTCATTTCCCAAACGATTTTTTAAATTATTTTGTCACCACTAAAACGCATGAGACTTGTAGTTTTCAAAAGTGTTTTCATTTTTGATGAGACGCTGAATAGAAGAAGTTTAATTGCCGGCAAACGAAAACCCGCGATTTCCCGTAAATCCCGGGCTTGGCCCGTATAGTTGAATGTATCTAAAGAAAGTACCCAGGGGGTAAACTGATTTCCCGAACGATTTTTCAAATTATTTCTGGACAACTAGAACGAATGAGACTTGTAGTTTTTAGAAATGTTTTCATTTTTGATGAGACGCTTAATGAATGTGGTTTAATCGCCGGAAAACGAAAAACCGAAATTTCCCGTAAATCCCGGGCTTGGCCCGTATAGTCGACTGTATACAAAGAAAGTACCCTGTGAGTAAATTCATTTCAAAAACGATTTTTTAAATTATCTTTTCACCACTAAAACGCATGAGACTTGTAGTTTTCAAAAATGATTTCATTTTTGATGAGAAGCTGAATAAAAGGAGTTTAATCGCCGGCAAACAAAAACCCGCGGTTTCCCGTAAATCCCGGGCTTGGCCCGTATAGTTGAATGTATCTAAAGAAAGTACCCAGGGAGGAAAACTGATTTCCCGAACGATTTTTCAAATTATTTCTGGACCACTAGAACGAATGAGACTTGTAGTTTTTAGAAATGTTTTCATTTTTGATGAGACGCTTAATGAATGTGGTTTAATCGCCGGCAAACGAAAACCCGAAATTTCCCGTAAATCCCGGGCTTGGCCCGTATAGTCGACTGTATACAAAGAAAGTACCCTGTGAGTAAATTCATTTCAAAAACGATTTTTTAAATTATCTTTTCACCACTAAAACGCATGAGACTTGTAGTTTTCAAAAATGATTTCATTTTTGATGAGAAGCTGAATAAAAGGAGTTTAATCGCCGGCAAACAAAAACCCGCGGTTTCCCGTAAATCCCGGGCTTGGCCCGTATAGTTGAATGTATCTAAAGAAAGTACCCAGGGAGGAAAACTGATTTCCCGAACGATTTTTCAAATTATTTCAGCACCACTAGAACGAATGAGACTTGTAGTTTTCAAAAATGTTTTCATTTTTAATGAGACGCTTAATGAAAGAGGTTTAATCGCCGACAAACGAAAAACCGCGATTTCCCGAAAAATCCCGGGCTTGGCCCGTATAGTCGAATGTATACAAAGAAAGTACCCTGTGAGTAAACTCATTTCCAGAGCGATTTTTTAAATTATTTTTTCACCACTAAAACGAATGAGACTTGTAGTTTTTAGAAATGTTTTCATTTTTGATGAGACGCTTAATGAATGTGGTTTAATCGCCGGCAAACGAAAACCCGAAATTTCCCGTAAATCCCGGGCTTGGCCCGTATAGTCGACTGTATACAAAGAAAGTACCCTGTGAGTAAATTCATTTCAAAAACGATTTTTTAAATTATCTTTTCACCACTAAAACGCATGAGACTTGTAGTTTTCAAAAGTGATTTCATTTTTGATGAGAAGCTGAATAAAAGGAGTTTAATCGCCGGCAAACGAAAACCCACGATTTCCCGTAAATCCTGGGCTTGGCCCGTATAGTCGAATGTATACAAAGAAAGTACCCTGTGAGTAAACTCATTTCCAGAGCGATTTTTTAAATTATTTTTTCACCACTAAAACGCATAAGACTTGTAGTTTTCAAAAATGTTTTCATTTTTGATAAGACGCTGAATAAAAGAAGTTTAATCGCCGGCAAACGAAAACCCACGATTTCCCGTAAATCCCGGGCTTGGCCCGTATAGTCAAAAGTATACAAAGAAAGTACCCAGGGAGTAAACTCATTTCCAGAACGATTTTTAAATTATCTTTTCACCACTACAACGCATGAGACTTGTAGTTTTCAAAAATGATTTCATTTTTGATGAGAAGCTGAATAAAAGGAGTTTAATCGCCGGCAAACGAAAACCCGCGGTTTCCCGTAAACCCGGGCTTGGCCCGTATAGTTGAATGTATCTAAAGAAAGTACCCAGAGAGTAAACTGATTTCCCGAACGATTTTTTAAATTATTTCTGCACCACTAGAACGAATGAGACTTGTAGTCTTCAAAAATGTTTTCATTTTTAATGAGACGCTTAATGAAAGGGGTTTAATCGCCGGCAAACGAAAACCCGCGATTTCCTTAAATCGCGGGCTTGTCCCGTATAGTCGAATGTTTACAAAGAAAGTACCCTGTGAGTAAACTCATTTCTAGAACGATTTTTTAAATTATCTTTTCACAACTAAAACGCATTAGACTTGTAGTTTTCAAAAATGTTTTCATTTTTGATGAGACGCTGAATAAAAGGAGTTTAATCGCCGGCAAACGAAAACCCGCGGTTGCCCGTAAATCCCGGGCTTGGCCCGTATAGTTGAATGTATCTAAAGAAAGTACCCAGGGAGTAAACTAATTTCCCGAACGATTTTTCAAATTATTTCTTCACCACTAGAACGAATGAGACTTGTAGTTTTCAAAAATGTTTTCATTTTTAATGAGACGCTTAATGAAAGAGGTTTATTCGCCGACAAACGAAAACCCGCGATTTCCCGTAAATCCCGGGCTTGGCCCGTATAGTCAAAAGTATACGAAGAAAGTACCCAGGAAGTAAACTCCTTTCCCAAACGATTTTTTAAATTATTTTGTCACCACTAAAACGCATGAGACTTGTAGTATTCAAAAGTGTTTTCATTTTTGATGAGACGCTGAATAAAAGAATTTTAATCGCCGGGAAACGAAAACCCGCGATTTCCCGTAAATCCCGGGCTTGGCCCGTATAGTCGAATGTATACAAAGAAAGTACCCTGTGAGTAAACTCATTTCCAGAACGATTTTTTAAATTATTTTTTCACAACTAAAACGCATTAGACTTGTAGTTTTCAAAAATGTTTTCATTTTTGATGAGACGCTGAATAAAAGGAGTTTAATCGCCGGCAAACGAAAACCCGCGGTTGCCCGTAAATCCCGGGCTTGGCCCGTATAGTTGAATGTATCTAAAGAAAGTACCCAGGGAGTAAACTAATTTCCCGAACGATTTTTCAAATTATTTCTTCACCACTAGAACGAATGAGACTTGTAGTTTTCAAAAATGTTTTCATTTTTAATGAGACGCTTAATGAAAGAGGTTTATTCGCCGACAAACGAAAACCCGCGATTTCCCGTAAATCCCGGGCTTGGCCCGTATAGTCAAAAGTATACGAAGAAAGTACCCAGGAAGTAAACTCCTTTCCCAAACGATTTTTTAAATTATTTTGTCACCACTAAAACGCATGAGACTTGTAGTATTCAAAAGTGTTTTCATTTTTGATGAGACGCTGAATAAAAGAATTTTAATCGCCGGGAAACGAAAACCCGCGATTTCCCGTAAATCCCGGGCTTGGCCCGTATAGTTAAATGTATCTAAAGAAAGTACCCAGGGAGTAAACTGATTTCCCGAACGATTTTTCAAATTATTTCTGCACCACTAGAACGAATGAGACTTGTAGTTTTCAAAAATGTTTTCATTTTTAATGAGACGCTTAATGAAAGAGGTTTATTCGCCGACAAACGAAAACCCGCGATTTCCCGTAAATCCCGGGCTTGGCCCGTATAGTCAAAAGTATACGAAGAAAGTACCCAGGGAGTAAACTCCTTTCCCAAACGATTTTTTAAATTATTTTGTCACCACTAAAACGCATGAGACTTGTAGTATTCAAAAGTGTTTTCATTTTTGATGAGACGCTGAATAAAAGAATTTTAATCGCCGGGAAACGAAAACCCGCGATTTCCCGTAAATCCCGGGCTTGGCCCGTATAGTTAAATGTATCTAAAGAAAGTACCCAGGGAGTAAACTGATTTCCCGAACGATTTTTCAAATTATTTCTGCACCACTAGAACGAATGAGACTTGTAGTTTTCAAAAATGTTTTCATTTTTAATGAGACGCTTAATGAAAGAGTTTTAATCGCCGGCAAACGAAAACCCGCGATTTCCCGTAAATCCCGGGCTTTGCCCGTATAGTTGAATGTATATAAAGAAGGTACCCAGGGAGTAAACTGATTTCCCGAACGATTTTTCAAATTATTTCTGCACCACTATAACGAATGAGACTTGTAGTTTCCAAAAATGTTTTCATTTTTAATGAGTCGCTTAATGAAAGAGGTTTAATCGCCGGCAAACGAAATACCACGATTTCCCTAAATCCCGGGCTTGGCCCGTATAGTCGAATGTATACAAAGAAAGTGCCCTGTGAGTAAACTCATTTCCAGAACGATTTTTTAAATTATTTTTTCATCACTAAAACGCATAAGACTTGTAGTTTTCAAAAATGTTTTCATTTTTGATAAGACGCTGAATAAAAGAAGTTTAATCGCCGGCAAACGAAAACCCACGATTTCCCGTAAATCCCGGGCTTGGCCCGTATAGTCAAAAGTATACAAAGAAAGTACCCAGGGAGTAAACTCATTTCCAGAACGATTTTTAAATTATCTTTTCACCACTACAACGCATGAGACTTGTAGTTTTCAAAAATGATTTCATTTTTGATGAGAAGCTGAATAAAAGGAGTTTAATCGCCGGCAAACGAAAACCCGCGGTTTCCCGTAAACCCGGGCTTGGCCCGTATAGTTGAATGTATCTAAAGAAAGTACCCAGAGAGTAAACTGATTTCCCGAACGATTTTTTAAATTATTTCTGCACCACTAGAACGAATGAGACTTGTAGTCTTCAAAAATGTTTTCATTTTTAATGAGACGCTTAATGAAAGGGGTTTAATCGCCGGCAAATGAAAACCCGCGATTTCCCGTAAATCACGGGCTTGGCCCATATAGTCGAATGTATACAAAGAAAGTACCCTGTGAGTAAACTCATTTCCAGAACGATTTTTTAAATTATTTTTTCACCACTAAATCGCATAAGACTTGTAGTTTTCAAAAATGTTTTCATTTTTGATAAGACGCTGAATAAAAGAAGTTTAATCGCCGGCAAACGAAAACCCACGATTTCCCGTAAATCCCGGGCTTGGCCCGTATAGTCAAAAGTATACAAAGAAAGTACCCAGGGAGTAAACTCATTTCCAGAACGATTTTTTAAATTATCTTTTCACCACTAAAACGCATGAGACTTGTAGTTTTTAAAAATGATTTCATTTTTGATGAGACGCTGAATAGAAGAAGTTTAATTGCCGGCAAACGAAAACCCGCGATTTCCCGTAAATCCCGGGCTTGGCCCGTATAGTTGAATGTATCTAAAGAAAGTACCCAGGGAGTAAACTGATTTCTCGAACGATTTTTCAAATTATTTCTGGACCACTAGAACGAATGAGACTTGTAGTTTTTAGAAATGTTTTCATTTTTGATGAGACGCTTAATGAATGTGGTTTAATCGCCGGCAAACGAAAACCCGAAATTTCCCGTAAATCCCGGGCTTGGCCCGTATAGTCGACTGTATACAAAGAAAGTACCCTGTGAGTAAATTCATTTCAAAAACGATTTTTTAAATTATCTTTTCACCACTAAAACGCATGAGACTTGTAGTTTTCAAAAATGATTTCATTTTTGATGAGAAGCTGAATAAAAGGAGTTTAATCGCCGGCAAACAAAAACCCGCGGTTTCTCGTAAATCCCGGGCTTGGCCCGTATAGTTGAATGTATCTAAAGAAAGTACCCAGGGAGGAAAACTGATTTCCCGAACGATTTTTCAAATTATATCAGCACCACTAGAACGAATGAGACTTGTAGTTTTCAAAAATGTTTTCATTTTTAATGAGACGCTTAATGAAAGAAGTTTAATCGCCGACAAACGAAAAACCGCGATTTCCCGTAAATCCCGGGCTTGGCCCGTATAGTCGAATGTATACAAAGAAAGTACCCTGTGAGTAAACTCATTTCCAGAGCGATTTTTTAAATTATTTTTTCACCACTAAAACGCATAAGACTTGTAGTTTTCAAAAATGTTTTCATTTTTGATGAGACGCTGAATAAAAGAAGTTTAATCGCCGGCAAACGAAAACCCACGATTTCCCGTAAATCCTGGGCTTGGCCCGTACAGTCAAAAGTATACAAAGAAAGTACCCAGGGAGTAAACTCATTTCCCAAACGATTTTTTAAATTATTTTGTCACCACTAAAACGCATGAGACTTGTAGTTTTCAAAAGTGTTTTCATTTTTGATGAGACGCTGAATAGAAGAAGTTTAATTGCCGGCAAACGAAAACCCGCGATTTCCCGTAAATCCCGGGCTTGGCCCGTATAGTTGAATGTATCTAAAGAAAGTACCCAGGGAGTAAACTGATTTCCCGAACGATTTTTCAAATTATTTCTGGACCACTAGAACGAATGAGACTTGTAGTTTTTAGAAATGTTTTCATTTTTGATGAGACGCTTAATGAATGTGGTTTAATCGCCGGCAAACGAAAACCCGAAATTTCCCGTAAATCCCGGGCTTGGCCCGTATAGTCGACTGTATACAAAGAAAGTACCCTGTGAGTAAATTCATTTCAAAAACGATTTTTTAAATTATCTTTTCACCACTAAAACGCATGAGACTTGTAGTTTTCAAAAGTGATTTCATTTTTGATGAGAAGCTGAATAAAAGGAGTTTAATCGCCGGCAAACGAAAACCCACGATTTCCCGTAAATCCTGGGCTTGGCCCGTATAGTCGAATGTATACAAAGAAAGTACCCTGTGAGTAAACTCATTTCCAGAGCGATTTTTTAAATTATTTTTTCACCACTAAAACGCATAAGACTTGTAGTTTTCAAAAATGTTTTCATTTTTGATGAGACGCTGAATAAAAGAAGTTTAATCGCCGGCAAACGAAAACCCACGATTTCCCGTAAATCCTGGGCTTGGCCCGTATAGTCAAAAGTATACAAAGAAAGTACCCAGGGAGTAAACTCATTTCCCAAACGATTTTTTAAATTATTTTGTCACCACTAAAACGCATGAGACTTGTAGTTTTCAAAAGTGTTTTCATTTTTGATGAGACGCTGAATAGAAGAAGTTTAATTGCCGGCAAACGAAAACCCGCGATTTCCCGTAAATCCCGGGCTTGGCCCGTATAGTTGAATGTATCTAAAGAAAGTACCCAGGGGGTAAACTGATTTCCCGAACGATTTTTCAAATTATTTCTGGACAACTAGAACGAATGAGACTTGTAGTTTTTAGAAATGTTTTCATTTTTGATGAGACGCTTAATGAATGTGGTTTAATCGCCGGAAAACGAAAAACCGAAATTTCCCGTAAATCCCGGGCTTGGCCCGTATAGTCGACTGTATACAAAGAAAGTACCCTGTGAGTAAATTCATTTCAAAAACGATTTTTTAAATTATCTTTTCACCACTAAAACGCATGAGACTTGTAGTTTTCAAAAATGATTTCATTTTTGATGAGAAGCTGAATAAAAGGAGTTTAATCGCCGGCAAACAAAAACCCGCGGTTTCCCGTAAATCCCGGGCTTGGCCCGTATAGTTGAATGTATCTAAAGAAAGTACCCAGGGAGGAAAACTGATTTCCCGAACGATTTTTCAAATTATTTCTGGACCACTAGAACGAATGAGACTTGTAGTTTTTAGAAATGTTTTCATTTTTGATGAGACGCTTAATGAATGTGGTTTAATCGCCGGCAAACGAAAACCCGAAATTTCCCGTAAATCCCGGGCTTGGCCCGTATAGTCGACTGTATACAAAGAAAGTACCCTGTGAGTAAATTCATTTCAAAAACGATTTTTTAAATTATCTTTTCACCACTAAAACGCATGAGACTTGTAGTTTTCAAAAATGATTTCATTTTTGATGAGAAGCTGAATAAAAGGAGTTTAATCGCCGGCAAACAAAAACCCGCGGTTTCCCGTAAATCCCGGGCTTGGCCCGTATAGTTGAATGTATCTAAAGAAAGTACCCAGGGAGGAAAACTGATTTCCCGAACGATTTTTCAAATTATTTCAGCACCACTAGAACGAATGAGACTTGTAGTTTTCAAAAATGTTTTCATTTTTAATGAGACGCTTAATGAAAGAGGTTTAATCGCCGACAAACGAAAAACCGCGATTTCCCGAAAAATCCCGGGCTTGGCCCGTATAGTCGAATGTATACAAAGAAAGTACCCTGTGAGTAAACTCATTTCCAGAGCGATTTTTTAAATTATTTTTTCACCACTAAAACGAATGAGACTTGTAGTTTTTAGAAATGTTTTCATTTTTGATGTGACGCTTAATGAATGTGGTTTAATCGCCGGCAAACGAAAACCCGAAATTTCCCGTAAATCCCGGGCTTGGCCCGTATAGTCGACTGTATACAAAGAAAGTACCCTGTGAGTAAATTCATTTCAAAAACGATTTTTTAAATTATCTTTTCACCACTAAAACGCATGAGACTTGTAGTTTTCAAAAGTGATTTCATTTTTGATGAGAAGCTGAATAAAAGGAGTTTAATCGCCGGCAAACGAAAACCCACGATTTCCCGTAAATCCTGGGCTTGGCCCGTATAGTCGAATGTATACAAAGAAAGTACCCTGTGAGTAAACTCATTTCCAGAGCGATTTTTTAAATTATTTTTTCACCACTAAAACGCATAAGACTTGTAGTTTTCAAAAATGTTTTCATTTTTGATGAGACGCTGAATAAAAGAAGTTTAATCGCCGGCAAACGAAAACCCACGATTTCCCGTAAATCCTGGGCTTGGCCCGTATAGTCAAAAGTATACAAAGAAAGTACCCAGGGAGTAAACTCATTTCCCAAACGATTTTTTAAATTATTTTGTCACCACTAAAACGCATGAGACTTGTAGTTTTTAGAAATGTTTTCATTTTTGATGAGACGCTTAATGAATGTGGTTTAATCGCCGGCAAACGAAAACCCGAAATTTCGCGTAAATCCCGGGCTTGGCCCGTATAGTCGACTGTATACAAAGAAAGTACCCTGTGAGTAAATTCATTTCAAAAACGATTTTTTAAATTATCTTTTCACCACTAAAACGCATGAGACTTGTAGTTTTCAAAAATGTTTTCATTTTTGATGAGACGCTTAATGAAAGAGGTTTAATCGCCGACAAACGAAAAACCGCGATTTCCCGTAAATCCCGGGCTTGGCCCGTATAGTCGAATGTATACAAAGAAAGTACCCTGTGAGTAAACTCATTTCCAGAGCGATTTTTTAAATTTTTTTTTCACCACTAAAACGAATGAGACTTGTAGTTTTTAGAAATGTTTCATTTTTGATGAGACGCTTAATGAATGTGGTTTAATCGCCGGCAAACGAAAACCCGAAATTTCCCGTAAATCCCGGGCTTGGCCCGTATAGTCGACTGTATACAAAGAAAGTACCCTGTGAGTAAATTCATTTCAAAAACGATTTTTTAAATTATCTTTTCACCACTAAAACGCATGAGACTTGTAGTTTTCAAAAATGTTTTCATTTTTGATGAGACGCTTAATGAAAGGGGTTTAATCGCCGGCAAATGAAAATCCGCGATTTCCCGTAAATCACGGGCTTGGCCCGTTTAGTCGAATGTATACAAAGAAAGTACCCTGTGAGTAAACTCATTTCCAGAACGATTTTTTAAATTATTTTTTCACCCCTCAAACGAATAAGACTTGTAGATTTCAAAAATGTTTTCATTTTTGATGAGACGCTGAATAAAAGAAGTTTAATCGCCGGCAAACGAAAACCCACGATTTCCCGTAAATCCTGGGCTTGGCCCGTATAGTCGACTGTATACAAAGAAAGTACCCTGTGAGTAAATTCATTTCCCAAACGATTTTTTAAATTATTTTGTCACCACTAAAACGCATGAGACTTGTAGTTTTCAAAAGTGATTTCATTTTTGATGAGAAGCTGAATAGAAGAAGTTTAATCGCCGGCAAACGAAAACCCGCGGTTTTCCGTACATCCCTGGCTTGGCCCGTATAATTGAATGTATCTAAAGAAAGTACCCAGGGAGTAAACTGATTTCCCGAACGATTTTTTAAATTATTTTTTCACCACTAAAACGCATACGACTTGTAGTTTTCAAAAATGTTTTCATTTTTGATGAGACGCTTAATGAAAGAGGTTTAATCGCCGACAAACGAAAAACCGCGATTTCCCGTATATCCCGGGCTTGGCCCGTATAGTCGAATGTATACAAAGAAAGTACCCTGTGAGTAAACTCATTTCCAGAGCGATTTTTTAAATTATTTTTTCACCACTAAAACGCATAAGACTTGTAGTTTTCAAAAATGTTTTCATTTTTGATGAGACGCTGAATAAAAGAAGTTTAATCGCCGGCAAACGAAAACCCGCGGTTTCCCGTAAATCCCGGGCTTGGCCCGTATAGTTGAATGTATCTAAAGAAAGTACCCAGGGAGGAAAACTGATTTCCCGAACGATTTTTCAAATTATTTCAGCACCACTAGAACGAATGAGACTTGTAGTTTTCAAAAATGTTTTCATTTTTAATGAGACGCTTAATGAAAGAGGTTTAATCCCCGACAAACGAAAAACCGCGATTTCCCGTAAATCCCGGGCTTGGCCCGTATAGTCGAATGTATACAAAGAAAGTACCCTGTGAGTAAACTCATTTCCAGAGCGATTTTTTAAATTATTTTTTCACCACTAAAACGAATGAGACTTGTAGTTTTTAGAAATGTTTTCATTTTTGATGAGACGCTTAATGAATGTGGTTTAATCGCCGGCAAACGAAAACCCGAAATTTCCCGTAAATCCCGGGCTTGGCCCGTATAGTCGACTGTATACAAAGAAAGTACCCTGTGAGTAAATTCATTTCAAAAACGATTTTTTAAATTATCTTTTCACCACTAAAACGCATGAGACTTGTAGTTTTCAAAAATGATTTCATTTTTGATGAGAAGCTGAATAAAAGGAGTTTAATCGCCGGCAAACAAAAACCCGCGGTTTCCCGTAAATCCCGGGCTTGGCCCGTATAGTTGAATGTATCTAAAGAAAGTACCCAGGGAGGAAAACTGATTTCCCGAACGATTTTTCAAATTATTTCAGCACCACTAGAACGAATGAGACTTGTAGTTTTCAAAATTGTTTTCATTTTTAATGAGACGCTTAATGAAAGAGGTTTAATCGCCGACAAACGAAAAACCGCGATTTCCCGTAAATCCCGGGCTTGGCCCGTATAGTCGAATGTATACAAAGAAAGTACCCTGTGAGTAAACTCATCTCCAGAGCGATTTTTTAAATTATTTTTTCACCACTAAAACGAATGAGACTTGTAGTTTTTAGAAATGTTTTCATTTTTGATGAGACGCTTAATGAATGTGGTTTAATCGCCGGCAAACGAAAACCCGAAATTTCCCGTAAATCCCGGGCTTGGCCCGTATAGTCGACTGTATACAAAGAAAGTACCCTGTGAGTAAATTCATTTCAAAAACGATTTTTTAAATTATCTTTTCACCACTAAAACGCATGAGACTTGTAGTTTTCAAAAATGTTTTCATTTTTGATGAGACGCTTAATGAAAGGGGTTTAATCGCCGGCAAATGAAAATCCGCGATTTCCCGTAAATCACGGGCTTGGCCCGTTTAGTCGAATGTATACAAAGAAAGTACCCTGTGAGTAAACTCATTTCCAGAACGATTTTTTAAATTATTTTTTCACCCCTCAAACGCATAAGACTTGTAGATTTCAAAAATGTTTTCATTTTTGATGAGACGCTGAATAAAAGAAGTTTAATCGCCGGCAAACGAAAACCCACGATTTCCCGTAAATCCTGGGCTTGGCCCGTATAGTCGACTGTATACAAAGAAAGTACCCTGTGAGTAAATTCATTTCCCAAACGATTTTTTAAATTATTTTGTCACCACTAAAACGCATGAGACTTGTAGTTTTCAAAAGTGATTTCAATTTTGATGAGAAGCTGAATAGAAGAAGTTTAATCGCCGGCAAACGAAAACCCGCGGTTTTCCGTACATCCCGGGCTTGGCCCGTATAATTGAATGTATCTAAAGAAAGTACCCAGGGAGTAAACTGATTTCCCGAACGATTTTTTAAATTATTTTTTCACCACTAAAACGCATAAGACTTGTAGTTTTCAAAAATGTTTTCATTTTTGATGAGACGCTTAATGAAAGGGGTTTAATCGCCGGCAAATGAAAATCCGCGATTTCCCGTAAATCACGGGCTTGGCCCGTTTAGTCGAATGTATACAAAGAAAGTACCCTGTGAGTAAACTCATTTCCAGAACGATTTTTTAAATTATTTTTTCACCCCTAAAACGCATAAGACTTGTAGATTTCAAAAATGTTTTCATTTTTGATGAGACGCTGAATAAAAGAAGTTTAATCGCCGGCAAACGAAAACCCACGATTTCCCGTAAATCCTGGGCTTGGCCCGTATAGTCGACTGTATACAAAGAAAGTACCCTGTGAGTAAATTCATTTCCCAAACGATTTTTTAAATTATTTTGTCACCACTAAAACGCATGAGACTTGTAGTTTTCAAAAGTGATTTCATTTTTGATGAGAAGCTGAATAGAAGAAGTTTAATCTCCGGCAAACGAAAACCCGCGGTTTTCCGTACATCCCGGGCTTGGCCCGTATAATTGAATGTATCTAAAGAAAGTACCCAGGGAGTAAACTGATTTCCCGAACGATTTTTTAAATTATTTTTTCACCACTAAAACGCATAAGACTTGTAGTTTTCAAAAATGTTTTCATTTTTGATGAGACGCTTAATGAAAGGGGTTTAATCGCCGGCAAATGAAAATCCGCGATTTCCCGTAAATCACGGGCTTGGCCCGTTTAGTCGAATGTATACAAAGAAAGTACCCTGTGAGTAAACTCATTTCCAGAACGATTTTTTAAATTATTTTTTCACCCCCAAAACGCATAAGACTTGTAGTTTTCAAAAGTGTTTTCATTTTTGATGAGACGCTGAATAAAAGAAGTTTAATCGCCGGCAAACGAAAACCCACGATTTCCCGTAAATCCTGGGCTTGGCCCGTATAGTCAAAAGTATACAAAGAAAGTACCCAGGGAGTAAACTCATTTCCCAAACGATTTTAAATTATTTTGTCACCACTAAAACGCATGAGACTTGTAGTTTTCAAAAGTGTTTTCATTTTTGATGAGACGCTGAATAAAAGAAGTTTAATCGCCGGCAAACGAAAACCCACGATTTCCCGTAAATCCTGGGCTTGGCCCGTATAGTCAAAAGTATACAAAGAAAGTACCCAGGGAGTAAACTCATTTCCCAAACGATTTTAAATTATTTTGTCACCACTAAAACGCATGAGACTTGTAGTTTTCAAAAGTGTTTTCATTTTTGATGAGACGCTGAATAGAAGAAGTTTAATTGCCGGCAAACGAAAACCCGCGATTTCCCGTAAATTCCGGGCTTGGCCCGTATAGTTGAATGTATCTAAAGAAAGTACCCAGGGAGTAAACTGATTTCCCGAACGATTTTTCAAATTATTTCTGGACCACTAGAACGAATGAGACTTGTAGTTTTTAGAAATGTTTTCATTTTTGATGAGACGCTTAATGAATGTGGTTTAATCGCCGGCAAACGAAAAACCGAAATTTCCCGTAAATCCCGGGCTTGGCCCGTATAGTCGACTGTATAGAAAGAAAGTACCCTGTGAGTAAATTCATTTCAAAAACGATTTTTTAAATTATCTTTTCACCACTAAAACGCATGAGACTTGTAGTTTTCAAAAATGATTTCATTTTTGATGAGAAGCTGAATAAAAGGAGTTTAATCGCCGGCAAACAAAAACCCGCGGTTTCCCGTAAATCCCGGGCTTGGCCCGTATAGTTGAATGTATCTAAAGAAAGTACCCAGGGAGGAAAACTGATTTCCCGAACGATTTTTCAAATTATTTCAGCACCACTAGAACGAATGAGACTTGTAGTTTTCAAAAATGTTTTCATTTTTAATGAAACGCTTAATGATAGAGGTTTAATCGCCGACAAACGAAAAACCGCGATTTCCCGTAAATCCCGGGCTTGGCCCGTATAGTCGAATGTATACAAAGAAAGTACCCTGTGAGTAAACTCATTTCCAGAGCGATTTTTTAAATTATTTTTTCACCACTAAAACGCATAAGACTTGTAATTTTCAAAAATGTTTTCATTTTTGATGAGACGCTGAATAAAAGAAGTTTAATCGCCGGCAAACGAAAACCCACGATTTCCCGTAAATCCTGGGCTTGGCCCGTACAGTCAAAAGTATACAAAGAAAGTACCCAGGGAGTAAACTCATTTCCCAAACGATTTTTTAAATTATTTTGTCACCACTAAAACGCATGAGACTTGTAGTTTTCAAAAGTGTTTTCATTTTTGATGAGACGCTGAATAGAAGAAGTTTAATTGCCGGCAAACGAAAACCCGCGATTTCCCGTAAATCTCGGGCTTGGCCCGTATAGTTGAATGTATCTAAAGAAAGTACCCAGGGAGTAAACTGATTTCCCGAACGATTTTTCAAATTATTTCTGGACCAGTAGAACGAATGAGACTTGTAGTTTTTAGAAATGTTTTCATTTTTGATGAGACGCTTAATGAATGTGGTTTAATCGCCGGCAAACGAAAACCCGAAATTTCCCGTAAATCCCGGGCTTGGCCCGTATAGTCGACTGTATACAAAGAAAGTACCCTGTGAGTAAATTCATTTCAAAAACGATTTTTTAAATTATCTTTTCACCACTAAAACGCATGAGACTTGTAGTTTTCAAAAGTGATTTCATTTTTGATGAGAAGCTGAATAAAAGGAGTTTAATCGCCGGCAAACGAAAACCCGCGGTTTCCCGTAAATCCCGGGCTTGGCCCGTATAGTTGAATGTATCTAAAGAAAGTGCCCAGGAAGTAAACTGATTTCCCGAACGATTTTTCAAATTATTTCAGCACCACTAGAACGAATGAGACTTGTAGTTTTCAAAAATGTTTTCATTTTTAATGAGACGCTTAATGAAAGAGGTTTAATCGCCGACAAACGAAAAACCGCGATTTCCCGTAAATCCCGGGCTTGGCCCGTATAGTCGAATGTATACAAAGAAAGTACCCTGTGAGTAAACTCATTTCCAGAGCGATTTTTTAAATTATTTTTTCACCACTAAAACGCATAACACTTGTAGTTTTCAAAAATGTTTTCATTTTTGATGAGACACTGAATAAAAGAAGTTTAATCGCCGGCAAACGAAAACCCAGGAAATTTCCCGTAAATCCCGGGCTTGGCCCGTATAGTCAAAAGTATACAAAGAAAGTACCCAGGAAGTAAACTCATTTCCAGAACGATTTTTTAAATTATCTTTTCACCACTAAAACGCATGAGACTTGTAGTTTTCAAAAGTGTTTTCATTTTTGATGAGACGCTGAATAGAAGAAGTTTAATTGCCGGCAAACGAAAACCCGCGATTTCCCGTAAATCCCGGGCTTGGCCCGTATAGTTGAATGTATCTAAAGAAAGTACCCAGGGAGTAAACTGATTTCCCGAACGATTTTTCAAATTATTTCTGGGCCACTAGAACGAATGAGACTTGTAGTTTTTAGAAATGTTTTCATTTTTGATGAGACGCTTAATGAATGTGGTTTAATCGCCGGCAAACGAAAACCCGAAATTTCCCGTAAATCCCGGGCTTGGCCCGTATAGTCGACTGTATACAAAGAAAGTACCCTGTGAGTAAATTCATTTCAAAAACGATTTTTTAAATTATCTTTTCACCACTAAAACGCATGAGACTTGTAGTTTTCAAAAGTGATTTCATTTTTGATGAGAAGCTGAATAAAAGGAGTTTAATCGCCGGCAAACGAAAACCCGCGGTTTCCCGTAAATCCCGGGCTTGGCCCGTATAGTTGAATGTATCTAAAGAAAGTACCCAGGAAGTAAACTGATTTCCCGAACGATTTTTCAAATTATTTCAGCACCACTAGAACGAATGAGACTTGTAGTTTTCAAAAATGTTTTCATTTTTAATGAGACGCTTAATGAAAGAGGTTTAATCGCCGACAAACGAAAAACCGCGATTTCCCGTATATCCCGGGCTTGGCCCGTATAGTCGAATGTATACAAAGAAAGTACCCTGTGAGTAAACTCATTTCCAGAGCGATTTTTTAAATTATTTTTTCACCACTAAAACGCATAAGACTTGTAGTTTTCAAAAATGTTTTCATTTTTGATGAGACGCTGAATAAAAGAAGTTTAATCGCCGGCAAACGAAAACCCAGGAAATTTGCCGTAAATCCCGGGCTTGGCCCGTATAGTCAAAAGTATACAAAGAAAGTACCCAGGGAGTAAACTCATTTCCAGAACGATTTTTTAAATTATCTTTTCACCACTAAAACGCATGAGACTTGTAGTTTTCAAAAATGATTTCATTTTTGATGAGAAGCTGAATAAAAGGAGTTTAATCGCCGGCAAACGAAAACCCGCGGTTTCCAGTAAATCCCGGGCTTGGCCGGATAGTTGAATGTATCTAAAGAAAGTTCCCAGGAAGTAAACTGATTTCCCGAACGATTTTTCAAATTATTTCTGCACCACTAGAACTAATGAGACTTGTAGTTTTCAAAAATGTTTTCATTTTTAATGAGACGCTTAATGAAAGAGGTTTAATCGCCGACAATCGAAAACCCGCGATTTCCCGTAAATCCCAAGCTTAGCCCGTATAGTCGAATGTATACAAAGAAAGTACCCAGGGAGTAAACTCATTTCCCGAACGATTTTTTAAATAATTTTTTCTCCACTAAAACGCATGAGATTTGTAGTTTTCAAAAATTTTTTCATTTTTGATGAGACGCCTAATGAAAGGGGTTTAATCGCCGGCAAATGAAAACCCGCGATTTCCCGTAAATCACGGGCTTGGCCCGTATAGTCGAATGTATACAAAGAAAGTACCCTGTGAGTAAACTCATTTCCAGAACGATTTTTCAAATTATTTCTGCACCACTATAACGAATGAGTCTTGTAGTTTCCAAAAATGTTTTCATTTTTAATGAGACGCAGAATAAAAGAAGTTTAATCGCCGGCAAACGAAAACCCACGATTTCCCGTAAATCCTGGGCTTGGCCCGTACAGTCAAAAGT
Source organism: Hydractinia symbiolongicarpus (assembly GCF_029227915.1). Taxonomy (NCBI): domain Eukaryota; kingdom Metazoa; phylum Cnidaria; class Hydrozoa; order Anthoathecata; family Hydractiniidae; genus Hydractinia; species Hydractinia symbiolongicarpus. The sequence continues at coordinate 25,506,106 of NC_079887.1, read as the reverse complement.
ATACAAAGAAAGTACCCAGGGAGTAAACTCATTTCCCAAACGATTTTTTAAATTATTTTGTCACCACTAAAACGCATGAGACTTGTAGTTTTCAAAAGTGTTTTCATTTTTGATGAGACGCTGAATAGAAGAAGTTTAATTGCCGGCAAACGAAAACCCGCGATTTCCCGTAAATCCCGGGCTTGGCCCGTATAGTTGAATGTATCTAAAGAAAGTACCCAGGGAGTAAACTGATTTCCCGAACGATTTTTCAAATTATTTCTGGACCACTAGAACGAATGAGACTTGTAGTTTTTAGAAATGTTTTCATTTTTGATGAGACGCTTTATGAATGTGGTTTAATCGCCGGCAAACGAAAACCCGAAATTTCCCGTAAATCCCGGGCTTGGCCCGTATAGTCGACTGTATACAAAGAAAGTACCCTGTGAGTAAATTCATTTCAAAAACGAGTTTTTAAATTATATTTTCACCACTAAAACGCATGAGACTTGTAGTTTTCAAAAGTGATTTCATTTTTGATGAGAAGCTGAATAAAAGGAGTTTAATCGCCGGCAAACGAAAACACGCGGTTTCCCGTAAATCCCGGGCTTGGCCCGTATAGTTGAATGTATCTAAAGAAAGTACCCAGGAAGTAAACTGATTTCCCGAACGATTTTGCAAATTATTTCAGCACCACTAGAACGAATGAGACTTGTAGTTTTCAAAAATGTTTTCATTTTTAATGAGACGCTTAATGAAAGAGGTTTAATCGCCGACAAACGAAAAACCGCGATTTCCCGTAAATCCCGGGCTTGGCCCGTATAGTCGAATGTATACAGAGAAAGTACCCTGTGAGTAAACTCATTTCCAGAGCGATTTTTTAAATTATTTTTTCACCACTAAAACGCATAAGACTTGTAGTTTTCAAAAATGTTTTCATTTTTGATGAGACGCTGAATAAAAGAAGTTTAATCGCCGGCAAACGAAAACCCAGGAAATTTCCCGTAAATCCCGGGCTTGGCCCGTATAGTCAAAAGTATACAAAGAAAGTACCCAGGGAGTAAACTCATTTCCAGAACGATTTTTTAAATTATCTTTTCACCACTAAAACGCATGAGACTTGTAGTTTTCAAAAATGATTTCATTTTTGATGAGAAGCTGAATAAAAGGAGTTTAATCGCCGGCAAACGAAAACCCGCGGTTTCCAGTAAATCCCGGGCTTGGCCCGTATAGTTGAATGTATCTAAAGAAAGTTCCCAGGAAGTAAACTGATTTCCCGAACGATTTTTCTAATTATTTCTGCACCACTAGAACTAATGAGACTTGTAGTTTTCAAAAATGTTTTCATTTTTAATGAGACGCTTAATGAAAGAGGTTTAATCGCCGACAATCGAAAACCCGCGATTTCCCGTAAATCCCAAGCTTAGCCCGTATAGTCGAATGTATACAAAGAAAGTACCCAGGGAGTAAACTCATTTCCCGAACGATTTTTTAAATAATTTTTTCTCCACTAAAACGCATGAGATTTGTAGTTTTCAAAAATGTTTTCATTTTTGATGAGACGCCTAATGAAAGGGGTTTAATCGCCGGCAAATGAAAACCCGCGATTTCCCGTAAATCACGGGCTTGGCCCGTATAGTCGAATGTATACAAAGAAAGTACCCTGTGAGTAAACTCATTTCCAGAACGATTTTTCAAATTATTTCTGCACCACTATAACGAATGAGACTTGTAGTTTCCAAAAATGTTTTCATTTTTAATGAGACGCTGAATAAAAGAAGTTTAATCGCCGGCAAACGAAAACCCACGATTTCCCGTAAATCCTGGGCTTGGCCCGTACAGTCAAAAGTATACAAAGAAAGTACCTATGGAGTAAACTCATTTCCCAAACGATTTTTTAAATTATTTTGTCACCACTAAAACGCATGAGACTTGTAGTTTTCAAAAGTGTTTTCATTTTTGATGAGACGCTGAATAGAAGAAGTTTAATTGCCGGCAAACGAAAACCCGCGATTTCCCGTAAATCCCGGGCTTGGCCCGTATAGTTGAATGTATCTAAAGAAAGTACCCAGGGAGTAAACTGATTTCCCGAACGATTTTTCAAATTATTTCTGGACCACTAGAACGAATGAGACTTGTAGTTTTTAGAAATGTTTTCATTTTTGATGAGACGCTTAATGAATGTGGTTTAATCGCCGGCAAACGAAAACCCGAAATTTCCCGTAAATCCCGGGCTTGGCCCGTATAGTCGACTGTATACAAAGAAAGTACCCTGTGAGTAAATTCATTTCAAAAACGATTTTTTAAATTATCTTTTCACCACTAAAACGCATGAGACTTGTAGTTTTCAAAAGTGATTTCATTTTTGATGAGAAGCTGAATAAAAGAGGTTTAATCGCCGACAAACGAAAAACCGCGATTTCCCGTAAATCCCGGGCTTGGCCCGTATAGTCGAATGTATACAGAGAAAGTACCCTGTGAGTAAACTCATTTCCAGAGCGATTTTTTAAATTATTTTTTCACCACTAAAACGCATAAGACTTGTAGTTTTCAAAAATGTTTTCATTTTTGATGAGAAGCTGAATAGAAGAAGTTTAATCGCCGGCAAACGAAAACCCGCGGTTTTCCGTACATCCCGGGCTTGGCCCGTATAATTGAATGTATCTAAAGAAAGTACCCAGGGAGTAAACTGATTTCCCGAACGATTTTTTAAATTATTTTTTCACCACTAAAACGCATAAGACTTGTAGTTTTCAAAAATGTTTTCATTTTTGATGAGACGCTTAATGAAAGGGGTTTAATCGCCGGCAAATGAAAATCCGCGATTTCCCGTAAATCACGGGCTTGGCCCGTTTAGTCGAATGTATACAAAGAAAGTACCCTGTGAGTAAACTCATTTCCAGAACGATTTTTTAAATTATTTTTTCACCCCTAAAACGCATAAGACTTGTAGTTTTCAAAAATGTTTTCATTTTTGATGAGACGCTGAATAAAAGAAGTTTAATCGCCGGCAAACGAAAACCCACGATTTCCCGTAAATCCTGGGCTTGGCCAGTATAGTCAAAAGTATACAAAGAAAGTACCCAGGGAGTAAACTCATTTCCCAAACGATTTTAAATTATTTTGTCACCACTAAAACGCATGAGACTTGTAGTTTTCAAAAGTGTTTTCATTTTTGATGAGACGCTGAATAGAAGAAGTTTAATTGCCGGCAAACGAAAACCCGCGATTTCCCGTAAATCCAGGGCTTGGCCCGTATAGTTGAATGTATCTAAAGAAAGTACCCAGGGAGTAAACTGATTTCCCGAACGATTTTTCAAATTATTTCTGGACCACTAGAACGAATGAGACTTGTAGTTTTTAGAAATGTTTTCATTTTTGATGAGACGCTTAATGAATGTGGTTTAATCGCCGGCAAACGAAAAACCCAAATTTCCCGTAAATCCCGGGCTTGGCCCGTATAGTCGACTGTATACAAAGAAAGTACCCTGTGAGTAAATTCATTTCAAAAACGATTTTTTAAATTATCTTTTCACCACTAAAACGCATGAGACTTGTAGTTTTCAAAAATGATTTCATTTTTGATGAGAAGCTGAATAAAAGGAGTTTAATCGCCGGCAAACAAAAACCCGCGGTTTCCCGTAAATCCCGGGCTTGGCCCGTATAGTTGAATGTATCTAAAGAAAGTACCCAGGGAGGAAAACTGATTTCCCGAACGATTTTTCAAATTATTTCAGCACCACTAGAACGAATGAGACTTGTAGTTTTCAAAAATGTTTTCATTTTTAATGAAACGCTTAATGATAGAGGTTTAATCGCCGACAAACGAAAAACCGCGATTTCCAGTAAATCCCGGGCTTGGCACGTATAGTTGAATGTATACAAAGAAAGTACCCTGTGAGTAAACTCATTTCCAGAGCGATTTTTTAAATTATTTTTTCACCACTAAAACGCATAAGACTTGTAGTTTTCAAAAATGTTTTCATTTTTGATGAGACGCTGAATAAAAGAAGTTTAATCGCCGGCAAACGAAAACCCACGATTTCCCGTAAATCCTGGGCTTGGCCCGTACAGTCAAAAGTATACAAAGAAAGCACCCAGGGAGTAAACTCATTTCCCAAACGATTTTTTAAATTATTTTGTCACCACTAAAACGCATGAGACTTGTAGTTTTCAAAAGTGTTTTCATTTTTGATGAGACGCTGAATAGAAGAAGTTTAATTGCCGGCAAACGAAAACCCGCGATTTCCCGTAAATCCCGGGCTTGGCCCGTATAGTTGAATGTATCTAAAGAAAGTACCCAGGGAGTAAACTGATTTCCCGAACGATTTTTCAAATTATTTCTGGACCACTAGAACGAATGAGACTTGTAGTTTTTAGAAATGTTTTCATTTTTGATGAGACGCTTAATGAATGTGGTTTAATCGCCGGCAAACGAAAACCCGAAATTTCCCGTAAATCCCGGGCTTGGCCCGTATAGTCGACTGTATACAAAGAAAGTACCCTGTGAGTAAATTCATTTCAAAAACGATTTTTTAAATTATTTTTTCACCACTAAAACGCATAAGACTTGTAGTTTTCAAAAATGTTTTCATTTTTGATGAGACACTGAATAAAAGAAGTTTAATCGCCGGCAAACGAAAACCCAGGAAATTTCCCGTAAATCCCGGGCTTGGCCCGTATAGTCAAAAGTATACAAAAAAAGTACCCAGGAAGTAAACTCATTTCCAGAACGATTTTTTAAATTATCTTTTCACCACTAAAACGCATGAGACTTGTAGTTTTCAAAAGTGTTTTCATTTTTGATGAGACGCTGAATAGAAGAAGTTTAATTGCCGGCAAACGAAAACCCGCGATTTCCCGTAAATCCCGGGCTTGGCCCGTATAGTTGAATGTATCTAAAGAAAGTACCCAGGGAGTAAACTGATTTCCCGAACGATTTTTCAAATTATTTCTGGACCACTAGAACGAATGAGACTTGTAGTTTTTAGAAATGTTTTCATTTTTGATGAGACGCTTAATGAATGTGGTTTAATCGCCGGCAAACGAAAACCCGAAATTTCCCGTAAATCCCGGGCTTGGCCCGTATAGTCGACTGTATACAAAGAAAGTACCCTGTGAGTAAATTCATTTCAAAAACGATTTTTTAAATTATCTTTTCACCACTAAAACGCATGAGACTTGTAGTTTTCAAAAGTGATTTCATTTTTGATGAGAAGCTGAATAAAAGGAGTTTAATCGCCGGCAAACGAAAACCCGCGGTTTCCCGTAAATCCCGGGCTTGGCCCGTATAGTTGAATGTATCTAAAGAAAGTACCCAGGAAGTAAACTGATTTCCCGAACGATTTTTCAAATTATTTCAGCACCACTAGAACGAATGAGACTTGTAGTTTTCAAAAATGTTTTCATTTTTAATGAGACGCTTAATGAAAGAGGTTTAATCGCCGACAAACGAAAAACCGCGATTTCCCGTAAATCCCGGGCTTGGCCCGTATAGTCGAATGTATACAAAGAAAGTACCCTGTGAGTAAACTCATTTCCAGAGCGATTTTTTAAATTATTTTTTCACCACTATAACGAATGAGTCTTGTAGTTTCCAAAAATGTTTTCATTTTTAATGAGACGCTGAATAAAAGAAGTTTAATCGCCGGCAAACGAAAACCCACGATTTCCCGTAAATCCTGGGCTTGGCCCGTACAGTCAAAAGTATACAAAGAAAGTACCCAGGGAGTAAACTCATTTCCCAAACGATTTTTTAAATTATTTTGTCACCACTAAAACGCATGAGACTTGTAGTTTTCAAAAATGTTTTCATTTTTGATGAGACGCTGAATAAAAGAAGTTTAATCGCCGGCAAACGAAAACCCAGGAAATTTGCCGTAAATCCCGGGCTTGGCCCGTATAGTCAAAAGTATACAAAGAAAGTACCCAGGGAGTAAACTCATTTCCAGAACGATTTTTTAAATTATCTTTTCACCACTAAAACGCATAAGACTTGTAGTTTTCAAAAATGATTTCATTTTTGATGAGAAGCTGAATAAAAGGAGTTTAATCGCCGGCAAACGAAAACCCGCGGTTTCCAGTAAATCCCGGGCTTGGCCCGTATAGTTGAATGTATCTAAAGAAAGTTCCCAGGAAGTAAACTGATTTCCCGAACGATTTTTCAAATTATTTCTGCACCACTAGAACTAATGAGACTTGTAGTTTTCAAAAATGTTTTCATTTTTAATGAGACGCTTAATGAAAGAGGTTTAATCGCCGACAATCGAAAACCCGCGATTTCCCGTTAATCCCAAGCTTAGCCCGTATAGTCGAATGTATACAAAGAAAGTACCCAGGGAGTAAACTCATTTCCCGAACGATTTTTTAAATAATTTTTTCTCCACTAAAACGCATGAGATTTGTAGTTTTCAAAAATGTTTTCATTTTTGATGAGACGCCTAATGAAAGGGGTTTAATCGCCGGCAAATGAAAACCCGCGATTTCCCGTAAATCACGGGCTTGGCCCGTATAGTCGAATGTATACAAAGAAAGTACCCTGTGAGTAAACTCATTTCCAGAACGATTTTTCAAATTATTTCTGCACCACTATAACGAATGAGTCTTGTAGTTTCCAAAAATGTTTTCATTTTTAATGAGACGCTGAATAAAAGAAGTTTAATCGCCGGCAAACGAAAACCCACGATTTCCCGTAAATCCTGGGCTTGGCCCGTACAGTCAAAAGTATACAAAGAAAGTACCCAGGGAGTAAACTCATTTCCCAAACGATTTTTTAAATTATTTTGTCACCACTAAAACGCATGAGACTTGTAGTTTTCAAAAGTGTTTTCATTTTTGATGAGACGCTGAATAGAAGAAGTTTAATTGCCGGCAAACGAAAACCCGCGATTTCCCGTAAATCCCGGGCTTGGCCCGTATAGTTGAATGTATCTAAAGAAAGTACCCAGGGAGTAAACTGATTTCCCGAACGATTTTTAAAATTATTTCTGGACCACTAGAACGAATGAGACTTGTAGTTTTTAGAAATGTTTTCATTTTTGATGAGACGCTTAATGAATGTGGTTTAATCGCCGGCAAACGAAAACCCGAAATTTCCCGTAAATCCCGGGCTTGGCCCGTATAGTCGACTGTATACAAAGAAAGTACCCTGTGAGTAAATTCATTTCAAAAACGATTTTTTAAATTATCTTTTCACCACTAAAACGCATGAGACTTGTAGTTTTCAAAAGTGATTTCATTTTTGATGAGAAGCTGAATAAAAGAAGTTTAATCGCCGGCAAACGAAAACCCACGATTTCCCGTAAATCCTGGGCTTGGCCCGTACAGTCAAAAGTATACAAAGAAAGTACCCAGGGAGTAAACTCATTTCCCAAACGATTTTTTAAATTATTTTGTCACCACTAAAACGCATGAGACTTGTAGTTTTCAAAAATGTTTTCATTTTTGATGAGACGCTGAATAAAAGAAGTTTAATCGCCGGCAAACGAAAACCCAGGAAATTTGCCGTAAATCCCGGGCTTGGCCCGTATAGTCAAAAGTATACAAAGAAAGTACCCAGGGAGTAAACTCATTTCCAGAACGATTTTTTAAATTATCTTTTCACCACTAAAACGCATAAGACTTGTAGTTTTCAAAAATGATTTCATTTTTGATGAGAAGCTGAATAAAAGGAGTTTAATCGCCGGCAAACGAAAACCCGCGGTTTCCAGTAAATCCCGGGCTTGGCCCGTATAGTTGAATGTATCTAAAGAAAGTTCCCAGGAAGTAAACTGATTTCCCGAACGATTTTTCAAATTATTTCTGCACCACTAGAACTAATGAGACTTGTAGTTTTCAAAAATGTTTTCATTTTTAATGAGACGCTTAATGAAAGAGGTTTAATCGCCGACAATCGAAAACCCGCGATTTCCCGTAAATCCCAAGCTTAGCCCGTATAGTCGAATGTATACAAAGAAAGTACCCAGGGAGTAAACTCATTTCCCGAACGATTTTTTAAATAATTTTTTCTCCACTAAAACGCATGAGATTTGTAGTTTTCAAAAATGTTTTCATTTTTGATGAGACGCCTAATGAAAGGGGTTTAATCGCCGGCAAATGAAAACCCGCGATTTCCCGTAAATCACGGGCTTGGCCCGTATAGTCGAATGTATACAAAGAAAGTACCCTGTGAGTAAACTCATTTCCAGAACGATTTTTCAAATTATTTCTGCACCACTATAACGAATGAGTCTTGTAGTTTCCAAAAATGTTTTCATTTTTAATGAGACGCTGAATAAAAGAAGTTTAATCGCCGGCAAACGAAAACCCACGATTTCCCGTAAATCCTGGGCTTGGCCCGTACAGTCAAAAGTATACAAAGAAAGTACCCAGGGAGTAAACTCATTTCCCAAACGATTTTTTAAATTATTTTGTCACCACTAAAACGCATGAGACTTGTAGTTTTCAAAAGTGTTTTCATTTTTGATGAGACGCTGAATAGAAGAAGTTTAATTGCCGGCAAACGAAAACCCGCGATTTCCCGTAAATCCCGGGCTTGGCCCGTATAGTTGAATGTATCTAAAGAAAGTACCCAGGGAGTAAACTGATTTCCCGAACGATTTTTAAAATTATTTCTGGACCACTAGAACGAATGAGACTTGTAGTTTTTAGAAATGTTTTCATTTTTGATGAGACGCTTAATGAATGTGGTTTAATCGCCGGCAAACGAAAACCCGAAATTTCCCGTAAATCCCGGGCTTGGCCCGTATAGTCGACTGTATACAAAGAAAGTACCCTGTGAGTAAATTCATTTCAAAAACGATTTTTTAAATTATCTTTTCACCACTAAAACGCATGAGACTTGTAGTTTTCAAAAATGTTTTCATTTTTGATGAGACGCTGAATAAAAGAAGTTTAATCGCCGGCAAACGAAAACCCAGGAAATTTCCCGTAAATCCCGGGCTTGGCCCGTATAGTCAAAAGTATACAAAGAAAGTACCCAGGGAGTAAACTCATTTCCAGAACGATTTTTTAAATTATCTTTTCACCACTAAAACGCATGAGACTTGTAGTTTTCAAAAATGATTTCATTTTTGATGAGAAGCTGAATAAAAGGAGTTTAATCGCCGGCAAACGAAAACCCGCGGTTTCCAGTAAATCCCGGGCTTGGCCCGTATAGTTGAATGTATCTAAAGAAAGTTCCCAGGAAGTAAACTGATTTCCCGAACGATTTTTCAAATTATTTCTGCACCACTAGAACTAATGAGACTTGTAGTTTTCAAAAATGTTTTCATTTTTAATGAGACGCTTAATGAAAGAGGTTTAATCGCCGACAATCGAAAACCCGCGATTTCCCGTAAATCCCAAGCTTAGCCCGTATAGTCGAATGTATACAAAGAAAGTACCCAGGAAGTAAACTCATTTCCCGAACGATTTTTTAAATAATTTTTTCTCCACTAAAACGCATGAGATTTGTAGTTTTCAAAAATGTTTTTATTTTTGATGAGACGCCTAATGAAAGGGGTTTAATCGCCGGCAAATGAAAACCCGCGATTTCCCGTAAATCACGGGCTTGGCCCGTATAGTCGAATGTATACAAAGAAAGTACCCTGTGAGTAAACTCATTTCCAGAACGATTTTTCAAATTATTTCTGCACCACTATAACGAATGAGACTTGTAGTTTCCAAAAATGTTTTCATTTTTAATGAGACGCTGAATAAAAGAAGTTTAATCGCCGGCAAACGAAAACCCACGATTTCCCGTAAATCCTGGGCTTGGCCCGTACAGTCAAAAGTATACAAAGAAAGTACCCAGGGAGTAAACTCATTTCCCAAACGATTTTTTAAATTATTTTGTCACCACTAAAACGCATGAGACTTGTAGTTTTCAAAAGTGTTTTCATTTTTGATGAGACGCTGAATAGAAGAAGTTTAATTGCCGGCAAACGAAAACCCGCGATTTCCCGTAAATCCCGGGCTTGGCCCGTATAGTTGAATGTATCTAAAGAAAGTACCCAGGGACTAAACTGATTTCCCGAACGATTTTTCAAATTATTTCTGGACCACTAGAACGAATGAGACTTGTAGTTTTTAGAAATGTTTTCATTTTTGATGAGACGCTTAATGAATGTGGTTTAATCGCCGGCAAACGAAAACCCGAAATTTCCCGTAAATCCCGGGCTTGGCCCGTATAGTCGACTGTATACAAAGAAAGTACCCTGTGAGTAAATTCATTTCAAAAACGATTTTTTAAATTATCTTTTCACCACTAAAACGCATGAGACTTGTAGTTTTCAAAAGTGATTTCATTTTTGATGAGAAGCTGAATAAAAGGAGTTTAATCGCCGGCAAACGAAAACCCGCGGTTTCCCGTAAATCCCGGGCTTGGCCCGTATAGTTGAATGTATCTAAAGAAAGTACCCAGGAAGTAAACTGATTTCCCGAACGATTTTTCAAATTATTTCAGCACCACTAGAACGAATGAAACTTGTAGTTTTCAAAAATGTTTTCATTTTTAATGAGACGCTTAATGAAAGAGGTTTAATCGCCGACAAACGAAAAACCGCGATTTCCCGTAAATCCCGGGCTTGGCCCGTATAGTCGAATGTATACAGAGAAAGTACCCTGTGAGTAAACTCATTTCCAGAGCGATTTTTTAATTATTTTTTCACCACTAAAACGCATAAGACTTGTAGTTTTCAAAAATGTTTTCATTTTTGATGAGACGCTGAATAAAAGAAGTTTAATCGCCGGCAAACGAAAACCCAGGAAATTTCCCGTAAATCCCGGGCTTGGCCCGTATAGTCAAAAGTATACAAAGAAAGTACCCAGGGAGTAAACTCATTTCCAGAACGATTTTTTAAATTATCTTTTCACCACTAAAACGCATGAGACTTGTAGTTTTCAAAAATGATTTCATTTTTGATGAGAAGCTGAATAAAAGGAGTTTAATCGCCGGCAAACGAAAACCCGCGGTTTCCAGTAAATCCCGGGCTTGGCCCGTATAGTTGAATGTATCTAAAGAAAGTTCCCAGGAAGTAAACTGATTTCCCGAACGATTTTTCAAATTATTTCTGCACCACTAGAACTAATGAGACTTGTAGTTTTCAAAAATGTTTTCATTTTTAATGAGACGCTTAATGAAAGAGGTTTAATCGCCGACAATCGAAAACCCGCGATTTCCCGTAAATCCCAAGCTTAGCCCGTATAGTCGAATATATACAAAGAAAGTACCCAGGGAGTAAACTCATTTCCCGAACGTTTTTTTAAATAATTTTTTCTCCACTAAAACGCATGAGATTTGTAGTTTTCAAAAATGTTTTCATTTTTGATGAGACGCCTAATGAAAGGGGTTTAATCGCCGGCAAATGAAAACCCGCGATTTCCCGTAAATCACGGGCTTGGCCCGTATAGTCGAATGTATAGAAAGAAAGTACCCTGTGAGTAAACTCATTTCCAGAACGATTTTTCAAATTATTTCTGCACCACTATAACGAATGAGACTTGTAGTTTCCAAAAATGTTTTCATTTTTAATGAGACGCTGAATAAAAGAAGTTTAATCGCCGGCAAACGAAAACCCACGATTTCCCGTAAATCCTGGGCTTGGCCCGTATAGTCAAAAGTATACAAAGAAAGTACCCAGGGAGTAAACTCATTTCCCGAACGATTTTTCAAATTATTTCTGCACCACTATAACCAATGAGACTTGTAGTTTCCAAAAATGTTTTCATTTTTAATGAGACGCTTAATGAAAGAGGTTTAATCGCCGGCAAACGAAATACCACGATTTCCTTTAATCCCGGGCTTGTCCCGTATAGACGAATGTTTGCAAAGAAAGTACCCTGTGAGTAAACTCATTTCTAGAACGATTTTATAAATTATCTTTTCACCACTAAAACGCATTAGACTTGTAGTTTTCAAAAATGTTTTCATTTTTGATGAGACGCTGAATAAAAGGAGTTTAATCGCCGGCAAACGAAAACCCGCGGTTTCCCGTAAATCCCGGGCTTGGCCCGTATAGTTGAATGTATCTAAAAAAAGTAACCAGGGAGTAAACTAATTTCCCGAACGATTTTTCAAATTATTTCTGCACCACTAGAACGAATGAGACTTGTAGTTTTCAAAAATGTTTTCATTTTTAATGAGACGCTTAATGAAAGAGGTTTATTCGCCGACAAACGAAAACCCGCGATTTCCCGTAAATCCCGGGCTTGGCCCGTATAGTCGAATGTATACAAAGAAAGTACCCAGGGAGTAAACTCATTTCCCGAACGATTTTTTAAATTATTTTTTCTCCACTAAAACGCATGAGACTTATAGTTTTCAAAAATGTTTTCATTTTTGATGAGACGCTTAATGAAAGGGGTTTAATCGTCGGCAAATGAAAACCCGCGATTTCCCGTAAATCACGGGCTTGACCCGTATAGTCGAATGTATACAAAGAAAGTACCCTGTGAGTAAACTCATATCCAGAACGATTTTTTAAATTATTTTTTCACAACTAAAGCACATAAGACTTGTAGTTTTCAAAAATGTTTTCATTTTTGATGAGACGCTGAATAAAAGAAGTTTAATCGCCGGCAAACGAAAACCCACGATTTCCCGTAAATCCCGGGCTTGGCCCGTATAGTCAAAAGTATACAAAGAAAGTACCCAGGGAGTAAACTCCTTTCCCAAACGATTTTTTAAATTATTTTGTCACCATTAAAACGCATGAGACTTGTAGTTTTCAAAAGTGTTTTCATTTTTGATGAGACGCTGAATAGAAGAAGTTTAATTGCCGGCAAACGAAAACCCGCGATTTCCCGTAAATCCCGGGCTTGGCCCGTATAGTTGAATGTATCTAAAGAAAGTACCCAGGGAGTAAACTGATTTCCCGAACGATTTTTCAAATTATTTCTGGACCACTAGAACGAATGAGACTTGTAGTTTTTAGAAATGTTTTCATTTTTGATGAGACGCTTAATGAATGTGGTTTAATCGCCGGCAAACAAAAACCCGAAATTTCCCGTAAATCCCGGGCTTGGCCCGTATAGTCGACTGTATACAAAGAAAGTACCCTGTGAGTAAATTCATTTCAAAAACGATTTTTTAAATTATCTTTTCACCACTAAAACGCATGAGACTTGTAGTTTTCAAAAGTGATTTCATTTTTGATGAGAAGCTGAATAAAAGGAGTTTAATCGCCGGCAAACGAAAACCCGCGGTTTCCCGTAAATCCCGGGCTTGGCCCGTATAGTTGAATGTATCTAAAGAAAGTACCCAGGAAGTAAACTGATTTCCCGAACGATTTTTCAAATTATTTCAGCACCACTAGAACGAATGAGACTTGTAGTTTTCAAAAATGTTTTCATTTTTAATGAGACGCTTAATGAAAGAGGTTTAATCGCCGACAAACGAAAAACCGCGATTTCCCGTAAATCCCGGGCTTGGCCCGTATAGTCGAATGTATACAGAGAAAGTACCCTGTGAGTAAACTCATTTCCAGAGCGATTTTTTAAATTATTTTTTCACCACTAAAACGCATAAGACTTGTAGTTTTCAAAAATGTTTTCATTTTTGATGAGACGCTGAATAAAAGAAGTTTAATCGCCGGCAAACGAAAACCCAGGAAATTTCCCGTAAATCCCGGGCTTGGCCCGTATAGTCAAAAGTATACAAAGAAAGTACCCAGGGAGTAAACTCATTTCCAGAACGATTTTTTAAATTATCTTTTCACCACTAAAACGCATGAGACTTGTAGTTTTCAAAAATGATTTCATTTTTGATGAGAAGCTGAATAAAAGGAGTTTAATCGCCGGCAAACGAAAACCCGCGGTTTCCAGTAAATCCCGGGCTTGGCCCGTATAGTTGAATGTATCTAAAGAAAGTTCCCAGGAAGTAAACTGATTTCCCGAACGATTTTTCAAATTATTTCTGCACCACTAGAACTAATGAGACTTGTAGTTTTCAAAAATGTTTTCATTTTTAATGAGACGCTTAATGAAAGAGGTTTAATCGCCGACAATCGAAAACCCGCGATTTCCCGTAAATCCCAAGCTTAGCCCGTATAGTCGAATATATACAAAGAAAGTACCCAGGGAGTAAACTCATTTCCCGAACGTTTTTTTAAATAATTTTTTCTCCACTAAAACGCATGAGATTTGTAGTTTTCAAAAATGTTTTCATTTTTGATGAGACGCCTAATGAAAGGGGTTTAATCGCCGGCAAATGAAAACCCGCGATTTCCCGTAAATCACGGGCTTGGCCCGTATAGTCGAATGTATACAAAGAAAGTACCCTGTGAGTAAACTCATTTCCAGAACGATTTTTCAAATTATTTCTGCACCACTATAACGAATGAGACTTGTAGTTTCCAAAAATGTTTTCATTTTTAATGAGACGCTGAATAAAAGAAGTTTAATCGCCGGCAAACGAAAACCCACGATTTCCCGTAAATCCTGGGCTTGGCCCGTATAGTCAAAAGTATACAAAGAAAGTACCCAGGGAGTAAACTCATTTCCCGAACGATTTTTCAAATTATTTCTGCACCACTATAACCAATGAGACTTGTAGTTTCCAAAAATGTTTTCATTTTTAATTAGACGCTTAATGAAAGAGGTTTAATCGCCGGCAAACGAAATACCACGATTTCCTTTAATCCCGGGCTTGTCCCGTATAGACGAATGTTTGCAAAGAAAGTACCCTGTGAGTAAACTCATTTCTAGAACGATTTTTTAAATTATCTTTTCACCACTAAAACGCATTAGACTTGTAGTTTTCAAAAATGTTTTCATTTTTGATGAGACGCTGAATAAAAGGAGTTTAATCGCCGGCAAACGAAAACCCGCGGTTTCCCGTAAATCCCGGGCTTGGCCCGTATAGTTGAATGTATCTAAAAAAAGTAACCAGGGAGTAAACTAATTTCCCGAACGATTTTTCAAATTATTTCTGCACCACTAGAACGAATGAGACTTGTAGTTTTCAAAAATGTTTTCATTTTTAATGAGACGCTTAATGAAAGAGGTTTATTCGCCGACAAACGAAAACCCGCGATTTCCCGTTAATCCCGGGCCTGGCCCGTATAGTCGAATGTATACAAAGAAAGTACCCAGGGAGTAAACTCATTTCCCGAACGATTTTTTAAATTATTTTTTCTCCACTAAAACGCATGAGACTTATAGTTTTCAAAAATGTTTTCATTTTTGATGAGACGCTTAATGAAAGGGGTTTAATCGTCGGCAAATGAAAACCCGCGATTTCCCGTAAATCACGGGCTTGACCCGTATAGTCAAATGTATACAAAGAAAGTACCCTGTGAGTAAACTCATATCCAGAACGATTTTTTAAATTATTTTTTCACAACTAAAGCACATAAGACTTGTAGTTTTCAAAAATGTTTTCATTTTTGATGAGACGCTGAATAAAAGAAGTTTAATCGCCGGCAAACGAAAACCCACGATTTCCCGTAAATCCCGGGCTTGGCCCGTATAGTCAAAAGTATACAAAGAAAGTACCCAGGGAGTAAACTCCTTTCCCAAACGATTTTTTAAATTATTTTGTCACCATTAAAACGCATTAGACTTGTAGTATTCAAAAGTGTTTTCATTTTTGATGAGACGCTGAATAAAAGAAGTTTAATCGCCGGGAAACGAAAACCCGCGATTTCCCGTAAATCCCGGGCTTGGCCCGTATAGTTAAATGTATCTAACGAAAGTACCCAGGGAGTAAACTGATTTCCCGAACGATTTTTCAAATTATTTCTGCACCACTAGAACGAATGAGACTTGTATTTTTTAAAAATGTTTTCATTTTAAATGAGACGCTTAATGAAAGAGGTTTAATCGCCGACAAACGAAAACCCGCGATTTCCCGTAAATCACGGGCTTGGCCCGTATAGTCGAATGTATACAAAGAAAGTACCCTGTGAGTAAACTCATTTCCAGAAGGATTTTTTAAATTATTTTTTCACCACTAAAACGCATAAGACTTGTAGTTTTCAAAAATGTTTTCATTTTTGATGAGACGCTGAAGAAAAGAAGTTTAATTGCCGGCAAACGAAAACCCACGATTTCCCGTAAATCCCGGGCTTGGCCCGTATAGTCAAAAGTATACAAAGAGAGTACCCAGGGAGTAAACTCATTTCCAGAACGATTTTTTAAATTATTTCTGCACCACTAGAACGAATGAGACTTGTAGTTTCCAAAAATGTTTTCATTTCTAATGAGTCGCTTAATGAAAGAGGTTTAATCGCCGGCAAACGAAAACCCGCGATTTCCCGTAAATCCCGGGCTTGGCCCGTATAGTTTAATGTATATAAAGAAGGTACCCAGGGAGTAAACTGATTTCCCGAACGATTTTTCAAATTATTTCTGCACGACTTTAACGAATGAGACTGGTAGTTTCCAAAAATGTTTTCATTTTTAATGAGTCGCTTAATGAAAGAGGTTTAATCGCCGGCAAACGAAATACCACGATTTCCCTAAATCCCGGGCTTTTCCCGTGTAGTCGAATGTTTACAAAGAAAGTACCCTGTGAGTAAACTCATTTCCAGAACGATTTTTTAAATTATTTCTGCACCACTAGAACGAATGAGACTTGTAGTTTCCAAAAATGTTTTCATTTCTAATGAGTCGCTTAATGAAAGAGGTTTAATCGCCGGCAAACGAAAACCCGCGATTTCCCGTAAATCCCGGGCTTGGCCCGTATAGTTTAATGTATATAAAGAAGGTACCCAGGGAGTAAACTGATATCCCGAACGATTTTTCAAATTATTTCTGCACGACTATAACGAATGAGACTTGTAGTTTCCAAAAATGTTTTCATTTTTAATGAGTCGCTTAATGAAAGAGGTTTAATCGCCGGCAAACGAAATACCACGATTTCCCTAAATCCCGGGCTTTTCCCGTGTAGTCGAATGTTTACAAAGAAAGTACCCTGTGAGTAAACTCATTTCCAGAAGGATTTTTTAAATTATCTTTTCACCACTAAAACGCATGAGACTTGTAGTTTTCAAAAATGATTTCATTTTTGATGAGACGCTGAATAAAAGGAGTTTAATCGCCGGCAAACGAAAGCCCGCGGTTTCCCGTAAATCCCGGGCTTGGCCCGTATAGTTGAATGTATCTAAAGAAAGTACCCAGGGAGTAAACTGATTTCCCGAACGATTTTTCAAATTATTTCTGCACCACTAGAACGAATGAGACTTGTAGTTTTCAAAAATGTTTTCATTTTAAATGAGACGCTTAATGAAAGAGGTTTAATCGCCGACAAACGAAAACCCGCGATTTCCCGTAAATCACGGGCTTGGCCCGTATAGTCGAATGTATACAAAGAAAGTACCCTGTGAGTAAACTCATTTCCAGAACGATTTTTTAAATTATTTTTTCACCACTAAAACGCATAAGACTTGTAGTTTTCAAAAATGTTTTCATTTTTGATGGGACGCTGAAGAAAAGAAGTTTAATCGCCGGCAAACGAAAAACCACGATTTCCCGTAAATCCCGGGCTTGGCCCGTATAGTCAAAAGTATACAAAGAAAGTACCCAGGGAGTAAACTCATTTCCAGAACGATTTTTTAAATTATCTTTTCACCACTAAAACGCATGAGACTTGTAGTTTTCAAAAATGATTTCATTTTTGATGAGAAGCTGAATAAAAGGAGTTTAATCGCCGACAAACGAAAACCCGCGATTTCCCGTAAATCACGGGCTTGGCCGTATAGTCGAATGTATACAAAGAAAGTACCCTGTGAGTAAACTCATTTCCAGAACGATTTTTTAAATTATTTTTTCACCACTTAAACGCATAAGACTTGTAGTTTTCAAAAATGTTTTCATTTTTGATGAGACGCTGAAGAGAAGAAGTTTAATCGCCGGCAAACGAAAACCCACGATTTCCCGTAAATCCCGGGCTTGGCCCGTATAGTCAAAAGTATACAAAGAAAGTACCCAGGGAGTAAACTCATTTCCAGAACGATTTTTTAAATTATCTTTTCACCACTAAAACGCATGAGACTTGTAGTTTTCAAAAATGATTTCATTTTTGATGAGAAGCTGAATAAAAGGAGTTTAATCGCCGGCAAACGAAAACCCGCGGTTTCCCGTAAATCCCGGGCTTGGCCCGTATAGTTGAATGTATCTAAAGAAAGTACCCAGGGAGTAAACTGATTTCCCGAACGATTTTTCAAATTATTTCTGCACCACTATAACGAATGAGACTTGTAGTTTCCAAAAATGTTTTCATTTTTAATGAGACGCTTAATGAAAGAGGTTTAATCGCCGGCAAACGAAATACCACGATTTCCTTAAATCCCGGGCTTGTCCCGTATAGTCGAATGTTTGCAAAGAAAGTACCCTGTGAGTAAACTCATTTCTAGAACGATTTTTTAAATTATCTTTTCACCACTAAAACGCATTAGACTTATAGTTTTCAAAAATGTTTTTATTTTTGATGAGACGCTGAATAAAAGGAGTTTAATCGCCGGCAAACGAAAACCCGCGGTTTCCCGTAAATCCCGGGCTTGGCCCGTATAGTTGAATGTATCTAAAGAAAGTAACCAGGGAGTAAACTAATTTCCCGAACGATTTTTTAAATTATTTCTGCACCACTAGAACGAATGAAACTTGTAGTTTTCAAAAATGTTTTCATTTTTAATGAGACGCTTAATGAAAGAGGTTTATTCGCCGACAAACGAAAACCCGCGATTTCCCGTAAATCCCGGGCTTGGCCCGTATAGTCGAATGTATACAAAGAAAGTACCCAGGGAGTAAACTCATTTCTAGAACGATTTTTTAAATTATCTTTTCACCACTAAAACGCATGAGACTTATAGTTTTCAAAAATGTTTTCATTTTTGATGAGACGCTTAATGAAAGGGGTTTAATCGTCGGCAAATGAAAACCCGCGATTTCCCGTAAATCACGGGCTTGGCCCGTATAGTTGAATGTATCTAAAGAAAGTAACCAGGGAGTAAACTAATTTCCCGAACGATTTTTCAAATTATTTTTTCACAACTAAAGCACATAAGACTTGTAGTTTTCAAAAATGTTTTCATTTTTGATGAGGCGCTGAATAAAAGAAGTTTAATCGCCGGCAAACGAAAACCCACGATTTCCCGTAAATCTCGGGCTTGGCCCGTATAGTCAAAAGTATACAAAGAAAGTACCCAGGGAGTAAACTCCTTTCCCAAACGATTTTTTAAATTATTTTGTCACCACTAAAACGCATGAGACTTGTAGTATTCAAAAGTGTTTTCATTTTTGATGAGACGCTGAATAAAAGAAGTTTAATCGCCGGGAAACGAAAACCCGCGATTTCCCGTAAATCCCGGGCTTGGCCCGTATAGTTAAATGTATCTAAAGAAAGTACCCAGGGAGTAAACTGATTTCCCGAACGATTTTTCAAATTATTTCTGCACCACTAGAACGAATGAGACTTGTAGTTTCCAAAAATGTTTTCATTTTTAATGAGTCGCTTAATGAAAGAGGTTTAATCGCCGGCAAACAAAAACCCGCGATTTCCCGTAAATCCCGGGCTTGGCCCGTATAGTTTAATGTATATAAAGAAGGTACCCAGGGAGTAAACTGATTTCCCGAACGATTTTTCAAATTATTTTTGCACCACTATAACGAATGAGACTTGTAGTTTCCAAAAATGTTTTCATTTTTAATGAGTCGCTTAATGAAAGAGGTTTAATCGCCGGCAAACGAAATACCACGATTTCCCTAAATCCCGGGCTTTTCCCGTATAGTCGAATGTTTACAAAGAAAGTACCCTGTGAGTAAACTAATTTCCAGAACGATTTTTTAAATTATCTTTTCACCACTAAAACGCATGAGACTTGTAGTTTTCAAAAATGATTTCATTTTTGATGAGACGCTGAATAAAAGGAGTTTAATCGCCGGCAAACGAAAGCCCGCGGTTTCCCGTAAATCCCGGGCTTGGCCCGTATAGTTGAATGTATCTAAAGAAAGAACCCAGGGAGTAAACTGATTTCCCGAACGATTTTTCAAATTATTTCTGCACCACTAGAACGAATGAGACTTGTACTTTTCAAAAATGTTTTCATTTTAAATGAGACGCTTAATGAAAGAGGTTTAATCGCCGACAAACGAAAACCCGCGATTTCCCGTAAATCACGGGCTTGGCCCGTATAGTCGAATGTATACAAAGAAAGTACCCTGTGAGTAAACTCATTTCCAGAACGATTTTTTAAATTATTTTTTCACCACTAAAACGCATAAGACTTGTAGTTTTCAAAAATGTTTTCATTTTTGATGAGACGCTGAAGAAAAGAAGTTTAATCGCCGGCAAACGAAAACCCACGATTTCCCGTAAATCCCGGGCTTGGCCCGTATAGTAAAAAGTATACAAAGAAAGTACCCAGGGAGTAAACTCATTTCCAGAACGATTTTTTAAATTATCTTTTCACCACTAAAACGCATTAGACTTGTAGTTTTCAAAAATGTTTTCATTTTTGATGAGACGCTGAATAAAAGGAGTTTAATCGCCGGCAAACGAAAACCCGCGGTTTCCCGTAAATCCCGGGCTTGGCCCGTATAGTTGAATGTATCTAAAGAAAGTAACCAGGGAGTAAACTAATTTCCCGAACGATTTTTCAAATTATTTCTGCACCACTAGAACGAATGAGACTTGTAGTTTTCAAAAATGTTTTCATTTTTAATGAGACGCTTAATGAAAGAGGTTTATTCGCCGACAAACGAAAACCCGCGATTTCCCGTAAATCCCGGGCTTGGCCCGTATAGTCGAATGTATACAAAGAAAGTACCCAGGGAGTAAACTCATTTCTAGAACGATTTTTTAAATTATCTTTTCACCACTAAAACGCATGAGACTTATAGTTTTCAAAAATGTTTTCATTTTTGATGAGACGCTTAATGAAAGGGGTTTAATCGTCGGCAAATGAAAACCCGCGATTTCCCGTAAATCACGGGCTTGGCCCGTATAGTTGAATGTATCTAAAGAAAGTAACCAGGGAGTAAACTAATTTCCCGAACGATTTTTCAAATTATTTTTTCACAACTAAAGCACATAAGACTTGTAGTTTTAAAAAATGTTTTCATTTTTGATGAGGCGCTGAATAAAAGAAGTTTAATCGCCGGCAAACGAAAACCCACGATTTCCCGTAAATCTCGGGCTTGACCCGTATAGTCAAAAGTATACAAAGAAAGTACCCAGGGAGTAAACTTCTTTCCCAAACGATTTTTTAAATTATTTTGTCACCACTAAAACGCATGAGACTTGTAGTATTCAAAAGTGTTTTCATTTTTGATGAGACGCTGAATAAAAGAAGTTTAATCGCCGGCAAACTAAAACCCACGATTTCCCGTAAATCTCGGGCTTGGCCCGTATAGTCAAAAGTATACAAAGAAAGTACCCAGGGAGTAAACTCATTTCCAGAACGATTTTTTAAATTATCTTTTCACCACTAAAACGCATGAGACTTGTAGTTTTCAAAAATGATTTCATTTTTGATGAGAAGCTGAATAAAAGGAGTTTAATCGCCGACAAACGAAAACCCGCGATTTCCCGTAAATCACGGGCTTGGCCGTATAGTCGAATGTATACAAAGAAAGTACCCTGTGAGTAAACTCATTTCCAGAACGATTTTTTAAATTATTTTTTCACCACTTAAACGCATAAGACTTGTAGTTTTCAAAAATGTTTTCATTTTTGATGAGACGCTGAAGAGAAGAAGTTTAATCGCCGGCAAACGAAAACCCACGATTTCCCGTAAATCCCGGGCTTGGCCCGTATAGTCAAAAGTATACAAAGAAAGTACCCAGGGAGTAAACTCATTTCCAGAACGATTTTTTAAATTATCTTTTCACCACTAAAACGCATGAGACTTGTAGTTTTCAAAAATGTTTTCATTTTTGATGAGGCGCTGAATAAAAGAAGTTTAATCGCCGGCAAACGAAAACCCACGATTTCCCGTAAATCTCGGGCTTGGCCCGTATAGTCAAAAGTATACAAAGAAAGTACCCAGGGAGTAAACTTCTTTCCCAAACGATTTTTTAAATTATTTTGTCACCACTAAAACGCATGAGACTTGTAGTATTCAAAAGTGTTTTCATTTTTGATGAGACGCTGAATAAAAGAAGTTTAATCGCCGGCAAACGAAAACCCACGATTTCCCGTAAATCTCGGGCTTGGCCCGTATAGTCAAAAGTATACAAAGAAAGTACCCAGGGAGTAAACTCATTTCCAGAACGATTTTTTAAATTATCTTTTCACCACTAAAACGCATGAGACTTGTAGTTTTCAAAAATGATTTCATTTTTGATGAGAAGCTGAATAAAAGGAGTTTAATCGCCGACAAACGAAAACCCGCGATTTCCCGTAAATCACGGGCTTGGCCGTATAGTCGAATGTATACAAAGAAAGTACCCTGTGAGTAAACTCATTTCCAGAACGATTTTTTAAATTATTTTTTCACCACTTAAACGCATAAGACTTGTAGTTTTCAAAAATGTTTTCATTTTTGATGAGACGCTGAAGAGAAGAAGTTTAATCGCCGGCATACGAAAACCCACGATTTCCCGTAAATCCCGGGCTTGGCCCGTATAGTCAAAAGTATACAAAGAAAGTACCCAGGGAGTAAACTCATTTCCAGAACGATTTTTTAAATTATCTTTTCACCACTAAAACGCATGAGACTTGTAGTTTTCAAAAATGATTTCATTTTTGATGAGAAGCTGAATAAAAGGAGTTTAATCGCCGGCAAACGAAAACCCGCGGTTTCCCGTAAATCCCGGGCTTGGCCCGTATAGTTGAATGTATCTAAAGAAAGTACCCAGGGAGTAAACTGATTTCCCGAACGATTTTTCAAATTATTTCTGCACCACTATAACGAATGAGACTTGTAGTTTCCAAAAATGTTTTCATTTTTAATGAGACGCTTAATGAAAGAGGTTTAATCGCCGGCAAACGAAATACCACGATTTCCTTAAATCCCGGGCTTGTCCCGTATAGTCGAATGTTTGCAAAGAAAGTACCCTGTGAGTAAACTCATTTCTAGAACGATTTTTTAAATTATCTTTTCACCACTAAAACGCATTAGACTTGTAGTTTTCAAAAATGTTTTTATTTTTGATGAGACGCTGAATAAAAGGAGTTTAATCGCCGGCAAACGAAAACCCGCGGTTTCCCGTAAATCCCGGGCTTGGCCCGTATAGTTGAATGTATCTAAAGAAAGTAACCAGGGAGTAAACTAATTTCCCGAACGATTTTTCAAATTATTTCTGCACCACTAGAACGAATGAGACTTGTAGTTTTCAAAAATGTTTTCATTTTTAATGAGACGCTTAATGAAAGAGGTTTATTCGCCGACAAACGAAAACCCGCGATTTCCCGTAAATCCCGGGCTTGGCCCGTATAGTCGAATGTATACAAAGAAAGTACCCAGGGAGTAAACTCATTTCTAGAACGATTTTTTAAATTATCTTTTCACCACTAAAACGCATGAGACTTATAGTTTTCAAAAATGTTTTCATTTTTGATGAGACGCTTAATGAAAGGGGTTTAATCGTCGGCAAATGAAAACCCGCGATTTCCCGTAAATCACGGGCTTGGCCCGTATAGTTGAATGTATCTAAAGAAAGTAACCAGGGAGTAAACTAATTTCCCGAACGATTTTTCAAATTATTTTTTCACAACTAAAGCACATAAGACTTGTAGTTTTCAAAAATGTTTTCATTTTTGATGAGGCGCTGAATAAAAGAAGTTTAATCGCCGGCAAACGAAAACCCACGATTTCCCGTAAATCTCGGGCTTGGCCCGTATAGTCAAAAGTATACAAAGAAAGTACCCAGGGAGTAAACTCCTTTCCCAAACGATTTTTTAAATTATTTTGTCACCACTAAAACGCATGAGACTTGTAGTATTCAAAAGTGTTTTCATTTTTGATGAGACGCTGAATAAAAGAAGTTTAATCGCCGGGAAACGAAAACCCGCGATTTCCCGTAAATCCCGGGCTTGGCCCGTATAGTTAAATGTATCTAAAGAAAGTACCCAGGGAGTAAACTGATTTCCCGAACGATTTTTCAAATTATTTCTGCACCACTAGAACGAATGAGACTTGTAGTTTCCAAAAATGTTTTCATTTTTAATGAGTCGCTTAATGAAAGAGGTTTAATCGCCGGCAAACGAAAACCCGCGATTTCCCGTAAATCCCGGGCTTGGCCCGTATAGTTTAATGTATATAAAGAAGGTACCCAGGGAGTAAACTGATTTCCCGAACGATTTTTCAAATTATTTTTGCACCACTATAACGAATGAGACTTGTAGTTTCCAAAAATGTTTTCATTTTTAATGAGTCGCTTAATGAAAGAGGTTTAATCGCCGGCAAACGAAATACCACGATTTCCCTAAATCCCGGGCTTTTCCCGTATAGTCGAATGTTTACAAAGAAAGTACCCTGTGAGTAAACTCATTTCCAGAACGATTTTTTAAATTATCTTTTCACCACTAAAACGCATGAGACTTGTAGTTTTCAAAAATGATTTCATTTTTGATGAGACGCTGAATAAAAGGAGTTTAATCGCCGGCAAACGAAAGCCCGCGGTTTCCCGTAAATCCCGGGCTTGGCCCGTATAGTTGAATGTATCTAAAGAAAGAACCCAGGGAGTAAACTGATTTCCCGAACGATTTTTCAAATTATTTCTGCACCACTAGAACGAATGAGACTTGTACTTTTCAAAAATGTTTTCATTTTAAATGAGACGCTTAATGAAAGAGGTTTAATCGCCGACAAACGAAAACCCGCGATTTCCCGTAAATCACGGGCTTGGCCCGTATAGTCGAATGTATACAAAGAAAGTACCCTGTGAGTAAACTCATTTCCAGAACGATTTTTTAAATTATTTTTTCACCACTAAAACGCATAAGACTTGTAGTTTTCAAAAATGTTTTCATTTTTGATGAGACGCTGAAGAAAAGAAGTTTAATCGCCGGCAAACGAAAACCCACGATTTCCCGTAAATCCCGGGCTTGGCCCGTATAGTCAAAAGTATACAAAGAAAGTACCCAGGGAGTAAACTCATTTCCAGAACGATTTTTTAAATTATCTTTTCACCACTAAAACGCATTAGACTTGTAGTTTTCAAAAATGTTTTCATTTTTGATGAGACGCTGAATAAAAGGAGTTTAATCGCCGGCAAACGAAAACCCGCGGTTTCACGTAAATCCCGGGCTTGGCCCGTATAGTTGAATGTATCTAAAGAAAGTAACCAGGGAGTAAACTAATTTCCCGAACGATTTTTCAAATTATTTCTGCACCACTAGAACGAATGAGACTTGTAGTTTTCAAAAATGTTTTCATTTTTAATGAGACGCTTAATGAAAGAGGTTTATTCGCCGACAAACGAAAACCCGCGATTTCCCGTAAATCCCGGGCTTGGCCCGTATAGTCGAATGTATACAAAGAAAGTACCCAGGGAGTAAACTCATTTCTAGAACGATTTTTTAAATTATCTTTTCACCACTAAAACGCATGAGACTTATAGTTTTCAAAAATGTTTTCATTTTTGATGAGACGCTTAATGAAAGGGGTTTAATCGTCGGCAAATGAAAACCCGCGATTTCCCGTAAATCACGGGCTTGGCCCGTATAGTTGAATGTATCTAAAGAAAGTAACCAGGGAGTAAACTAATTTCCCGAACGATTTTTCAAATTATTTTTTCACAACTAAAGCACATAAGACTTGTAGTTTTAAAAAATGTTTTCATTTTTGATGAGGCGCTGAATAAAAGAAGTTTAATCGCCGGCAAACGAAAACCCACGATTTCCCGTAAATCTCGGGCTTGGCCCGTATAGTCAAAAGTATACAAAGAAAGTACCCAGGGAGTAAACTTCTTTCCCAAACGATTTTTTAAATTATTTTGTCACCACTAAAACGCATGAGACTTGTAGTATTCAAAAGTGTTTTCATTTTTGATGAGACGCTGAATAAAAGAAGTTTAATCGCCGGCAAACGAAAACCCACGATTTCCCGTAAATCTCGGGCTTGGCCCGTATAGTCAAAAGTATACAAAGAAAGTACCCAGGGAGTAAACTCATTTCCAGAACGATTTTTTAAATTATCTTTTCACCACTAAAACGCATGAGACTTGTAGTTTTCAAAAATGATTTCATTTTTGATGAGAAGCTGAATAAAAGGAGTTTAATCGCCGACAAACGAAAACCCGCGATTTCCCGTAAATCACGGGCTTGGCCGTATAGTCGAATGTATACAAAGAAAGTACCCTGTGAGTAAACTCATTTCCAGAACGATTTTTTAAATTATTTTTTCACCACTTAAACGCATAAGACTTGTAGTTTTCAAAAATGTTTTCATTTTTGATGAGACGCTGAAGAGAAGAAGTTTAATCGCCGGCAAACGAAAACCCACGATTTCCCGTAAATCCCGGGCTTGGCCCGTATAGTCAAAAGTATACAAAGAAAGTACCCAGGGAGTAAACTCATTTCCAGAACGATTTTTTAAATTATCTTTTCACCACTAAAACGCATGAGACTTGTAGTTTTCAAAAATGTTTTCATTTTTGATGAGGCGCTGAATAAAAGAAGTTTAATCGCCGGCAAACGAAAACCCACGATTTCCCGTAAATCTCGGGCTTGGCCCTTATAGTCAAAAGTATACAAAGAAAGTACCCAGGGAGTAAACTTCTTTCCCAAACGATTTTTTAAATTATTTTGTCACCACTAAAACGCATGAGACTTGTAGTATTCAAAAGTGTTTTCATTTTTGATGAGACGCTGAATAAAAGAAGTTTAATCGCCGGCAAACGAAAACCCACGATTTCCCGTAAATCTCGGGCTTGGCCCGTATAGTCAAAAGTATACAAAGAAAGTACCCAGGGAGTAAACTCATTTCCAGAACGATTTTTTAAATTATCTTTTCACCACTAAAACGCATGAGACTTGTAGTTTTCAAAAATGATTTCATTTTTGATGAGAAGCTGAATAAAAGGAGTTTAATCGCCGACAAACGAAAACCCGCGATTTCCCGTAAATCACGGGCTTGGCCGTATAGTCGAATGTATACAAAGAAAGTACCCTGTGAGTAAACTCATTTCCAGAACGATTTTTTAAATTATTTTTTCACCACTTAAACGCATAAGACTTGTAGTTTTCAAAAATGTTTTCATTTTTGATGAGACGCTGAAGAGAAGAAGTTTAATCGCCGGCAAACGAAAACCCACGATTTCCCGTAAATCCCGGGCTTGGCCCGTATAGTCAAAAGTATACAAAGAAAGTACCCAGGGAGTAAACTCATTTCCAGAACGATTTTTTAAATTATCTTTTCACCACTAAAACGCATGAGACTTGTAGTTTTCAAAAATGATTTCATTTTTGATGAGAAGCTGAATAAAAGGAGTTTAATCGCCGGCAAACGAAAACCCGCGGTTTCCCGTAAATCCCGGGCTTGGCCCGTATAGTTGAATGTATCTAAAGAAAGTACCCAGGGAGTAAACTGATTTCCCGAACGATTTTTCAAATTATTTCTGCACCACTATAACGAATGAGACTTGTAGTTTCCAAAAATGTTTTCATTTTTAATGAGACGCTTAATGAAAGAGGTTTAATCGCCGGCAAACGAAATACCACGATTTCCTTAAATCCCGGGCTTGTCCCGTATAGTCGAATGTTTGCAAAGAAAGTACCCTGTGAGTAAACTCATTTCTAGAACGATTTTTTAAATTATCTTTTCACCACTAAAACGCATTAGACTTGTAGTTTTCAAAAATGTTTTTATTTTTGATGAGACGCTGAATAAAAGGAGTTTAATCGCCGGCAAACGAAAACCCGCGGTTTCCCGTAAATCCCGGGCTTGGCCCGTATAGTTGAATGTATCTAAAGAAAGTAACCAGGGAGTAAACTAATTTCCCGAACGATTTTTCAAATTATTTCTGCACCACTAGAACGAATGAGACTTGTAGTTTTCAAAAATGTTTTCATTTCTAATGAGACGCTTAATGAAAGAGGTTTATTCGCCGACAAACGAAAACCCGCGATTTCCCGTAAATCCCGGGCTTGGCCCGTATAGTCGAATGTATACAAAGAAAGTACCCAGGGAGTAAACTCATTTCTAGAACGATTTTTTAAATTATCTTTTCACCACTAAAACGCATGAGACTTATAGTTTTCAAAAATGTTTTCATTTTTGATGAGACGCTTAATGAAAGAGGTTTAATCGCCGACAAACGAAAACCCGCGATTTCCCGTAAATCACGGGCTTGGCCCGTATAGTCGAATGTATACAAAGAAAGTACCCTGTGAGTAAACTCATTTCCAGAACGATTTTTTAAATTATTTTTTCACCACTAAAACGCATAAGACTTGTAGTTTTCAAAAATGTTTTCATTTTTGATGAGACGCTGAAGAAAAGAAGTTTAATCGCCGGCAAACGAAAACCCACGATTTCCCGTAAATCCCGGGCTTGGCCCGTATAGTCAAAAGTATACAAAGAAAGTACCCAGGGAGTAAACTCATTTCCAGAACGATTTTTTAAATTATCTTTTCACCACTAAAACGCATTAGACTTGTAGTTTTCAAAAATGTTTTCATTTTTGATGAGACGCTGAATAAAAGGAGTTTAATCGCCGGCAAACGAAAACCCGCGGTTTCCCGTAAATCCCGGGCTTGGCCCGTATAGTTGAATGTATCTAAAGAAAGTAACCAGGGAGTAAACTAATTTCCCGAACGATTTTTCAAATTATTTCTGCACCACTAGAACGAATGAGACTTGTAGTTTTCAAAAATGTTTTCATTTTTAATGAGACGCTTAATGAAAGAGGTTTATTCGCCGACAAACGAAAACCCGCGATTTCCCGTAAATCCCGGGCTTGGCCCGTATAGTCGAATGTATACAAAGAAAGTACCCAGGGAGTAAACTCATTTCTAGAACGATTTTTTAAATTATCTTTTCACCACTAAAACGCATGAGACTTATAGTTTTCAAAAATGTTTTCATTTTTGATGAGACGCTTAATGAAAGGGGTTTAATCGTCGGCAAATGAAAACCCGCGATTTCCCGTAAATCACGGGCTTGGCCCGTATAGTTGAATGTATCTAAAGAAAGTAACCAGGGAGTAAACTAATTTCCCGAACGATTTTTCAAATTATTTTTTCACAACTAAAGCACATAAGACTTGTAGTTTTAAAAAATGTTTTCATTTTTGATGAGGCGCTGAATAAAAGAAGTTTAATCGCCGGCAAACGAAAACCCACGATTTCCCGTAAATCTCGGGCTTGGCCCGTATAGTCAAAAGTATACAAAGAAAGTACCCAGGGAGTAAACTTCTTTCCCAAACGATTTTTTAAATTATTTTGTCACCACTAAAACGCATGAGACTTGTAGTATTCAAAAGTGTTTTCATTTTTGATGAGACGCTGAATAAAAGAAGTTTAATCGCCGGCAAACGAAAACCCACGATTTCCCGTAAATCTCGGGCTTGGCCCGTATAGTCAAAAGTATACAAAGAAAGTACCCAGGGAGTAAACTCATTTCCAGAACGATTTTTTAAATTATCTTTTCACCACTAAAACGCATGAGACTTGTAGTTTTCAAAAATGATTTCATTTTTGATGAGAAGCTGAATAAAAGGAGTTTAATCGCCGACAAACGAAAACCCGCGATTTCCCGTAAATCACGGGCTTGGCCGTATAGTCGAATGTATACAAAGAAAGTACCCTGTGAGTAAACTCATTTCCAGAACGATTTTTTAAATTATTTTTTCACCACTTAAACGCATAAGACTTGTAGTTTTCAAAAATGTTTTCATTTTTGATGAGACGCTGAAGAGAAGAAGTTTAATCGCCGGCAAACGAAAACCCACGATTTCCCGTAAATCCCGGGCTTGGCCCGTATAGTCAAAAGTATACAAAGAAAGTACCCAGGGAGTAAACTCATTTCCAGAACGATTTTTTAAATTATCTTTTCACCACTAAAACGCATGAGACTTGTAGTTTTCAAAAATGTTTTCATTTTTGATGAGGCGCTGAATAAAAGAAGTTTAATCGCCGGCAAACGAAAACCCACGATTTCCCGTAAATCTCGGGCTTGGCCCTTATAGTCAAAAGTATACAAAGAAAGTACCCAGGGAGTAAACTTCTTTCCCAAACGATTTTTTAAATTATTTTGTCACCACTAAAACGCATGAGACTTGCAGTATTCAAAAGTGTTTTCATTTTTGATGAGACGCTGAATAAAAGAAGTTTAATCGCCGGCAAACGAAAACCCACGATTTCCCGTAAATCTCGGGCTTGGCCCGTATAGTCAAAAGTATACAAAGAAAGTACCCAGGGAGTAAACTCATTTCCAGAACGATTTTTTAAATTATCTTTTCACCACTAAAACGCATGAGACTTGTAGTTTTCAAAAATGATTTCATTTTTGATGAGAAGCTGAATAAAAGGAGTTTAATCGCCGACAAACGAAAACCCGCGATTTCCCGTAAATCACGGGCTTGGCCGTATAGTCGAATGTATACAAAGAAAGTACCCTGTGAGTAAACTCATTTCCAGAACGATTTTTTAAATTATTTTTTCACCACTTAAACGCATAAGACTTGTAGTTTTCAAAAATGTTTTCATTTTTGATGAGACGCTGAAGAGAAGAAGTTTAATCGCCGGCAAACGAAAACCCACGATTTCCCGTAAATCCCGGGCTTGGCCCGTATAGTCAAAAGTATACAAAGAAAGTACCCAGGGAGTAAACTCATTTCCAGAACGATTTTTTAAATTATCTTTTCACCACTAAAACGCATGAGACTTGTAGTTTTCAAAAATGATTTCATTTTTGATGAGAAGCTGAATAAAAGGAGTTTAATCGCCGGCAAACGAAAACCCGCGGTTTCCCGTAAATCCCGGGCTTGGCCCGTATAGTTGAATGTATCTAAAGAAAGTACCCAGGGAGTAAACTGATTTCCCGAACGATTTTTCAAATTATTTCTGCACCACTATAACGAATGAGACTTGTAGTTTCCAAAAATGTTTTCATTTTTAATGAGACGCTTAATGAAAGAGGTTTAATCGCCGGCAAACGAAATACCACGATTTCCTTAAATCCCGGGCTTGTCCCGTATAGTCGAATGTTTGCAAAGAAAGTACCCTGTGAGTAAACTCATTTCTAGAACGATTTTTTAAATTATCTTTTCACCACTAAAACGCATTAGACTTGTAGTTTTCAAAAATGTTTTTATTTTTGATGAGACGCTGAATAAAAGGAGTTTAATCGCCGGCAAACGAAAACCCGCGGTTTCCCGTAAATCCCGGGCTTGGCCCGTATAGTTGAATGTATCTAAAGAAAGTAACCAGGGAGTAAACTAATTTCCCGAACGATTTTTCAAATTATTTCTGCACCACTAGAACGAATGAGACTTGTAGTTTTCAAAAATGTTTTCATTTCTAATGAGACGCTTAATGAAAGAGGTTTATTCGCCGACAAACGAAAACCCGCGATTTCCCGTAAATCCCGGGCTTGGCCCGTATAGTCGAATGTATACAAAGAAAGTACCCAGGGAGTAAACTCATTTCTAGAACGATTTTTTAAATTATCTTTTCACCACTAAAACGCATGAGACTTATAGTTTTCAAAAATGTTTTCATTTTTGATGAGACGCTTAATGAAAGGGGTTTAATCGTCGGCAAATGAAAACCCGCGATTTCCCGTAAATCACGGGCTTGGCCCGTATAGTTGAATGTATCTAAAGAAAGTAACCAGGGAGTAAACTAATTTCCCGAACGATTTTTCAAATTATTTTTTCACAACTAAAGCACATAAGACTTGTAGTTTTCAAAAATGTTTTCATTTTTGATGAGGCGCTGAATAAAAGAAGTTTAATCGCCGGCAAACGAAAACCCACGATTTCCCGTAAATCTCGGGCTTGGCCCGTATAGTCAAAAGTATACAAAGAAAGTACCCAGGGAGTAAACTCCTTTCCCAAACGATTTTTTAAATTATTTTGTCACCACTAAAACGCATGAGACTTGTAGTATTCAAAAGTGTTTTCATTTTTGATGAGACGCTGAATAAAAGAAGTTTAATCGCCGGGAAACGAAAACCCGCGATTTCCCGTAAATCCCGGGCTTGGCCCGTATAGTTAAATGTATCTAAAGAAAGTACCCAGGGAGTAAACTGATTTCCCGAACAATTTTTCAAATTATTTCTGCACCACTAGAACGAATGAGACTTGTAGTTTCCAAAAATGTTTTCATTTTTAATGAGTCGCTTAATGAAAGAGGTTTAATCGCCGGCAAACAAAAACCCGCGATTTCCCGTAAATCCCGGGCTTGGCCCGTATAGTTTAATGTATATAAAGAAGGTACCCAGGGAGTAAACTGATTTCCCGAACGATTTTTCAAATTATTTTTGCACCACTATAACGAATGAGACTTGTAGTTTCCAAAAATGTTTTCATTTTTAATGAGTCGCTTAATGAAAGAGGTTTAATCGCCGGCAAACGAAATACCACGATTTCCCTAAATCCCGGGCTTTTCCCGTATAGTCGAATGTTTACAAAGAAAGTACCCTGTGAGTAAACTCATTTCCAGAACGATTTTTTAAATTATCTTTTCACCACTAAAACGCATGAGACTTGCAGTTTTCAAAAATGATTTCATTTTTGATGAGACGCTGAATAAAAGGAGTTTAATCGCCGGCAAACGAAAGCCCGCGGTTTCCCGTAAATCCCGGGCTTGGCCCGTATAGTTGAATGTATCTAAAGAAAGAACCCAGGGAGTAAACTGATTTCCCGAACGATTTTTCAAATTATTTCTGCACCACTAGAACGAATGAGACTTGTACTTTTCAAAAATGTTTTCATTTTAAATGAGACGCTTAATGAAAGAGGTTTAATCGCCGACAAACGAAAACCCGCGATTTCCCGTAAATCACGGGCTTGGCCCGTATAGTCGAATGTATACAAAGAAAGTACCCTGTGAGTAAACTCATTTCCAGAACGATTTTTTAAATTATTTTTTCACCACTAAAACGCATAAGACTTGTAGTTTTCAAAAATGTTTTCATTTTTGATGAGACGCTGAAGAAAAGAAGTTTAATCGCCGGCAAACGAAAACCCACGATTTCCCGTAAATCCCGGGCTTGGCCCGTATAGTCAAAAGTATACAAAGAAAGTACCCAGGGAGTAAACTCATTTCCAGAACGATTTTTTAAATTATCTTTTCACCACTAAAACGCATTAGACTTGTAGTTTTCAAAAATGTTTTCATTTTTGATGAGACGCTGAATAAAAGGAGTTTAATCGCCGGCAAACGAAAACCCGCGGTTTCCCGTAAATCCCGGGCTTGGCCCGTATAGTTGAATGTATCTAAAGAAAGTAACCAGGGAGTAAACTAATTTCCCGAACGATTTTTCAAATTATTTCTGCACCACTAGAACGAATGAGACTTGTAGTTTTCAAAAATGTTTTCATTTTTAATGAGACGCTTAATGAAAGAGGTTTATTCGCCGACAAACGAAAACCCGCGATTTCCCGTAAATCCCGGGCTTGGCCCGTATAGTCGAATGTATACAAAGAAAGTACCCAGGGAGTAAACTCATTTCTAGAACGATTTTTTAAATTATCTTTTCACCACTAAAACGCATGAGACTTATAGTTTTCAAAAATGTTTTCATTTTTGATGAGACGCCTAATGAAAGGGGTTTAATCGTCGGCAAATGAAAACCCGCGATTTCCCGTAAATCACGGGCTTGGCCCGTATAGTTGAATGTATCTAAAGAAAGTAACCAGGGAGTAAACTAATTTCCCGAACGATTTTTCAAATTATTTTTTCACAACTAAAGCACATAAGACTTGTAGTTTTCAAAAATGTTTTCATTTTTGATGAGGCGCTGAATAAAAGAAGTTTAATCGCCGGCAAACGAAAACCCACGATTTCCCGTAAATCTCGGGCTTGGCCCGTATAGTCAAAAGTATACAAAGAAAGTACCCAGGGAGTAAACTTCTTTCCCAAACGATTTTTTAAATTATTTTGTCACCACTAAAACGCATGAGACTTGTAGTATTCAAAAGTGTTTTCATTTTTGATGAGACGCTGAATAAAAGAAGTTTAATCGCCGGGAAACGAAAACCCGCGATTTCCCGTAAATCCCGGGCTTGGCCCGTATAGTTAAATGTATCTAAAGAAAGTACCCAGGGAGTAAACTGATTTCCCGAACGATTTTTCAAATTATTTCTGCACCACTAGAACGAATGAGACTTGTAGTTTCCAAAAATGTTTTCATTTTTAATGAGTCGCTTAATGAAAGAGGTTTAATCGCCGGCAAACGAAAACCCGCGATTTCCCGTAAATCCCGGGCTTGGCCCGTATAGTTTAATGTATATAAAGAAGGTACCCAGGGAGTAAACTGATTTCCCGAACGATTTTTTAAATTATTTCTGCACCACTATAACGAATGAGACTTGTAGTTTCCAAAAATGTTTTCATTTTTAATGAGTCGCTTAATGAAAGAGGTTTAATCGCCGGCAAACGAAATACAACGATTTCCCTAAATCCCGGGCTTTTCCCGTATAGTCGAATGTTTACAAAGAAAGTACCCTGTGAGTAAACTCATTTCCAGAACGATTTTTTAAATTATCTTTTCACCACTAAAACGCATGAGACTTGTAGTTTTCAAAAATGATTTCATTTTTGATGAGACGCTGAATAAAAGGAGTTTAATCGCCGGCAAACGAAAGCCCGCGGTTTCCCGTAAATCCCGGGCTTGGCCCGTATAGTTGAATGTATCTAAAGAAAGAACCCAGGGAGTAAACTGATTTCCCGAACGATTTTTCAAATTATTTCTGCACCACTAGAACGAATGAGACTTGTACTTTTCAAAAATGTTTTCATTTTAAATGAGACGCTTAATGAAAGAGGTTTAATCGCCGACAAACGAAAACCCGCGATTTCCCGTAAATCACGGGCTTGGCCCGTATAGTCGAATGTATACAAAGAAAGTACCCTGTGAGTAAACTCATTTCCAGAACGATTTTTTAAATTATTTTTTCACCACTAAAACGCATAAGACTTGTAGTTTTCAAAAATGTTTTCATTTTTGATGAGACGCTGAAGAAAAGAAGTTTAATCGCCGGCAAACGAAAACCCACGATTTCCCGTAAATCCCGGGCTTGGCACGTATAGTCAAAAGTATACAAAGAAAGTACCCAGGGAGTAAACTCATTTCCAGAACGATTTTTTAAATTATCTTTTCACCACTAAAACGCATGAGACTTGTAGTTTTCAAAAATGATTTCATTTTTGATGAGAAGCTGAATAAAAGGAGTTTAATCGCCGACAAACGAAAACCCGCGATTTCCCGTAAATCACGGGCTTGGCCGTATAGTCGAATGTATACAAAGAAAGTACCCTGTGAGTAAACTCATTTCCAGAACGATTTTTTAAATTATTTTTTCACCACTAAAATTCATAAGACTTGTAGTTTTCAAAAATGTTTTCATTTTTGATGAGACGCTGAAGAAAAGAAGTTTAATCGCCGGCAAACGAAAACCCACGATTTCCCGTAAATCCCGGGCTTGGCCCGTATAGTCAAAAGTATACAAAGAAAGTACCCAGGGAGTAAACTCATTTCCAGAACGATTTTTTAAATTATCTTTACACCACTAACACGCATGAGACTTGTAGTTTTCAAAAATGATTTCATTTTTGATGAGAAGGTGAATGAAAGGAGTTTAATCGCCGGCAAACGAAAACCCGCGGTTTCCCGTAAATCCCGGGCTTGGCCCGTATAGTTGAATGTATCTAAAGAAAGTACCCAGGGAGTAAACTGATTTCCCGAACGATTTTTCAAATTATTTCTGCACCACTAGAACGAATGAGACTTGTAGTTTTCAAAAATGTTTTCATTTTTAATGAGACGCTTAATGAAAGGGGTTTAATCGCCGACAAACGAAAACCCGCGATTTCCCGTAAATCCCGGGCTTGGCCCGTATAGTCGAATGTATACAAAGAAAGTACCCAGGGAGTAAACTCATTTCCCGAACGATTTTTTAAATTATTTTTTCTCCACTAAAACGCATGAGACTTGTAATTTTCAAAAATGTTTTCATTTTTGATGAGACGCTTAATGAAAGGGGTTAAATTGCCGGCAAATGAAAACCCGCGATTTCCCGTAAATCACGGGCTTGGCCCGTATAGTCGAATGTATACAAAGAAAGTACCCTGTGAGTAAACTCATTTCCAGAACGATTTTTTAAATTATTTTTTCACCACTAAAACGCATAAGACTTGTAGTTTTCAAAAATGTTTTCATTTTTGATGAGACGCTGAATAAAAGAAGTTTAATCGCCGGCAAACGAAAACCCACGATTTCCCGTAAATCCCGGGCTTGGCCCGTATAGTCAAAAGTATACAAAGAAAGTACCCTGTGAGTAAACTCATTTCCAGAACGATTTTTTAAATTATCTTTTCACCACTAAAACGCATGAGACTTGTAGTTTTCAAAAATGATTTCATTTTTGATGAGACGCTGAAGAAAAGAAGTTTAATCGCCGGCAAACGAAAACCCACGATTTCCCGTAAATCCCGGGCTTGGCCCGTATAGTCAAAAGTATACAAAGAAAGTACCCAGGGAGTAAACTCATTTCCAGAACGATTTTTTAAATTATCTTTACACCACTAACACGCATGAGACTTGTAGTTTTCAAAAATGATTTCATTTTTGATGAGAAGGTGAATGAAAGGAGTTTAATCGCCGGCAAACGAAAACCCGCGGTTTCCCGTAAATCCCGGGCTTGGCCCGTATAGTTGAATGTATCTAAAGAAAGTACCCAGGGAGTAAACTGATTTCCCGAACGATTTTTCAAATTATTTCTGCACCACTAGAACGAATGAGACTTGTAGTTTTCAAAAATGTTTTCATTTTTAATGAGACGCTTAATGAAAGGGGTTTAATCGCCGACAAACGAAAACCCGCGATTTCCCGTAAATCCCGGGCTTGGCCCGTATAGTCGAATGTATACAAAGAAAGTACCCAGGGAGTAAACTCATTTCCCGAACGATTTTTTAAATTATTTTTTCTCCACTAAAACGCATGAGACTTGTAATTTTCAAAAATGTTTTCATTTTTGATGAGACGCTTAATGAAAGGGGTTAAATTGCCGGCAAATGAAAACCCGCGATTTCCCGTAAATCACGGGCTTGGCCCGTATAGTCGAATGTATACAAAGAAAGTACCCTGTGAGTAAACTCATTTCCAGAACGATTTTTTAAATTATTTTTTCACCACTAAAACGCATAAGACTTGTAGTTTTCAAAAATGTTTTCATTTTTGATGAGACGCTGAATAAAAGAAGTTTAATCGCCGGCAAACGAAAACCCACGATTTCCCGTAAATCCCGGGCTTGGCCCGTATAGTCAAAAGTATACAAAGAAAGTACCCTGTGAGTAAACTCATTTCCAGAACGATTTTTTAAATTATCTTTTCACCACTAAAACGCATGAGACTTGTAGTTTTCAAAAATGATTTCATTTTTGATGAGAAGCTGAATAAAAGGAGTTTAATCGCCGGCAAACGAAAACCCGCGGTTTCCCGTAAATCCCGGGCTTCGCCCGTATAGTTGAATGTATCTAAAGAAAGTACCCAGGGAGTAAACTGATTTCCCAAACCATTTTTCAAATTATTTCTGCACCACTAGAACGAATGAGACTTGTAGTTTTTAAAAATGTTTTCATTTTTAATGAGACGCTTAATGAAAGGGGTTTAAACGCCGACAAACAAAAACCCGAGATTTCACGTAAATCCCGGGCTTGGCCCGTATAGTCGAATGTATACAAAGAAAGTACCCAGGGAGTAAACTCATTTCCCGAACGATTTTTTAAATTATTTTTTCTCCACTAAAACGCATGAGACTTGTAGTTTTCAAAAATGTTTTCATTTTTGATGAGACGCTTAATGAAAGAAGTTTAATCGCCGGGAAACGAAATCCTGCGATTTCCCGTAAATCCCGGGCTTAACCCGTATAGTTAAATGTATCTAAAGAAAGTACCCAGGGAGTAAACTGATTTCCCGAACGATTTTTCAAATTATTTCTGCACCACTAGAACGAATGAGACTTGTAGTTTCCAAAAATGTTTTCATTTTTAATGAGTCGCTTAATGAAAGAGGTTTAATCGCCGGCAAACGAAAACCCGCGATTTCCCGTAAATCCCGGGCTTGGCCCGTATAGTTTAATGTATATAAAGAAGGTACCCAGGGAGTAAACTGATTTCCCGAACGATTTTTCAAATTATTTCTGCACCACTATAACGAATGAGACTTGTAGTTTCCAAAAATGTTTTCATTTTTAATGAGTCTCTTAATGAAAGAGGTTTAATCGCCGGCAAACGAAAGCCCGCGGTTTCCCGTAAATCCCGGGCTTGGCCCGTATAGTTGAATGTATCTAAAGAAAGTACCCAGGGAGTAAACTGATTTCCCGAACGATTTTTCAAATTATTTCTGCACCACTAGAACGAATGAGACTTGTAGTTTTCAAAAATGTTTTCATTTTAAATGAGACGCTTAATGAAAGAGGTTTAATCGCCGACAAACGAAAACCCGCGATTTCCCGTAAATCACGGGCTTGGCCCGTATAGTCGAATGTATACAAAGAAAGTACCCTGTGAGTAAACTCATTTCCAGAACGATTTTTTAAATTATTTTTTCACCACTAAAACGCATAAGACTTGTAGTTTTCAAAAATGTTTTCATTTTTGATGAGACGCTGAAGAAAAGAAGTTTAATCGCCGGCAAACGAAAACCCACGATTTCCCGTAAATCCCGGGCTTGGCCCGTATAGTCAAAAGTATACAAAGAAAGTACCCAGGGAGTAAACTCATTTCCAGAACGATTTTTTAAATTATCTTTTCACCACTAAAACGCATGAGACTTGTAGTTTTCAAAAATGATTTCATTTTTGATGAGAAGCTGAATAAAAGGAGTTTAATCGCCGACAAACGAAAACCCGCGATTTCCCGTAAATCACGGGCTTGGCCCGTATAGTCGAATGTATACAAAGAAAGTACCCTGTGAGTAAACTCATTTCCAGAACGATTTTTTAAATTATTTTTTCACCACTAAAACGCATAAGACTTGTAGTTTTCAAAAATGTTTTCATTTGTGATGAGACGCTGAAGAAAAGAAGTTTATTCGCCGGCAAACGAAAACCCACGATTTCCCGTAAATCCCGGGCTTGGCCCGTATAGTCAAAAGTATACAAAGAAAGTACCCAGGGAGTAAACTCATTTCCAGAACGATTTTTTAAATTATCTTTTCACCACTAAAACGCATGAGACTTGTAGTTTTCAAAAATGATTTCATTTTTGATGAGAAGCTGAATAAAAGGAGTTTAATCGCCGGCAAACGAAAACCCGCGGTTTCCCGTAAATCCCGGGCTTGGCCCGTATAGTTGAATGTATCTAAAGAAAGTACCCAGGGAGTAAACTGATTTCCCGAACGATTTTTCAAATTATTTCTGCACCACTAGAACGAATGAGACTTGTAGTTTTCAAAAATGTTTTCATTTTTAATGAGACGCTTAATGAAAGGGGTTTAATCGCCGACAAACGAAAACCCGCGATTTCCCGTAAATCCCGGGCTTGGCCCGTATAGTCGAATGTATACAAAGAAAGTACCCAGGGAGTAAACTCATTTCCCGAACGATTTTTTAAATTATTTTTTCTCCACTAAAACGCATGAGACTTGTAGTTTTCAAAAATGTTTTCATTTTTGATGAGACGCCTAATGAAAGGGGTTTAATTGCCGGCAAATGAAAACCCGCGATTTCCCGTAAATCACGGGCTTGGCCCGTATAGTCGAATGTATACAAAGAAAGTACCCTGTGAGTAAACTCATTTCCAGAACGATTTTTTAAATTATTTTTTCACCACTAAAACGCATAAGACTTGTAGTTTTCAAAAATGTTTTCATTTTTGATGAGACGCTGAATAAAAGAAGTTTAATCGCCGGCAAACGAAAACCCACGATTTCCCGTAAATCCCCGGCTTGGCCCGTTTAGTCGAATGTATACAAAGAAAGTACCCTGTGAGTAAACTCATTTCCAGAACGATTTTTTAAATTATTTTTTCACCACTAAAACGCATAAGACTTGTAGTTTTCAAAAATGTTTTCATTTTTGATGAGACGCCTAATGAAAGGGGTTTAATCGCCGGCAAATGAAAATCCGCGATTTCCCGTAAGTCACGGGCTTGGCCGGTTTAGTCGAATGTATACAAAGAAAGTACCCTGTGAGTAAACTCATTTCCAGAACGATTTTTTAAATTTTTTTTTCACCACTAAAACGCATAAGACTTGTAGTTTTCAAAAATGTTTTCATTTTTGCTGAGACGCTG
Organism: Hydractinia symbiolongicarpus; assembly: GCF_029227915.1. Lineage (NCBI taxonomy): Eukaryota > Metazoa > Cnidaria > Hydrozoa > Anthoathecata > Hydractiniidae > Hydractinia > Hydractinia symbiolongicarpus. The sequence continues at coordinate 25,465,797 of NC_079887.1, read as the reverse complement.
AATAAAAGAAGTTTAATCGCCGGCAAACGAAAACCCACGATTTCCCGTAAATCCTGGGCTTGGCCCGTATAGTCAAAAGTATACAAAGAAAGTACCCAGGGAGTAAACTCATTTCCCAAACGATTTTTTAAATTATTTTGTCACCACTAAAACGCATGAGACTTGTGGTTTTCAAAAGTGTTTTCATTTTTGATGAGACGCTGAATAGAAGAATTTTAATCGCCGGCAAACGAAAACCCGCGATTTCCCGTAAATCCCGGGCTTGGCCCGTATAGTTGAATGTATCTAAAGAAAGTACCCAGGGAGTAAACTGATTTCCCGAACGATTTTTCAATTTATTTCTGGACCACTAGAACGAATGAGACTTGTAGTTTTTAGAAATGTTTTCATTTTTGATGAGACGCTTAATGAATGTGGTTTAATCGCCGGCAAACGAAAACCCGAAATTTCCCGTAAATCCCGGACTTGACCTGTATAGTCGACTGTATACAAAGAAAGTACCCTGTGAGTAAATTCATTTCAAAAACGATTTCTTAAATTATCTTTTTACCACTAAAACGCATGAGACTTGTAGTTTTCAAAAACGTTGTCATTTTTGATGAGACGCTGAATAAAAGAAGTTTAATCGCCGGCAAACGAAAACCCGCCATTTCCCGTAAACCCCGGACTCGGCCCGTATAGTCAAAAGTATACAAAGAAAGTACCCAGGGAGAAAACTCATTTCCCGAACGATTTTTTAAATTATTATTTCACCACGAAAGCCCATGAGACTTGTAGTTTTTAAAAATGTTTTCATTTTGATGGGACGGTGAATAAAAGAAGTTTAATCGCCGGCAAATGAAAATCCGCGATTTCCCGTAAGTCACGGGCTTGGCCGGTTTAGTCGAATGTATACAAAGAAAGTACCCTGTGAGTAAACTCATTTCCAGAACGATTTTTTAAATTTTTTTTTCACCACTAAAACGCATAAGACTTGTAGTTTTCAAAAATGTTTTCATTTTTGCTGAGACGCTGAATAAAAGAAGTTTAATCGCCGGCAAACGAAAACCCACGATTTCCCGTAAATCCTGGGCTTGGCCCGTATAGTCAAAAGTATACAAAGAAAGTACCCAGGGAGTAAACTCATTTCCCAAACGATTTTTTAAATTATTTTGTCACCACTAAAACGCATGAGACTTGTGGTTTTCAAAAGTGTTTTCATTTTTGATGAGACGCTGAATAGAAGAATTTTAATCGCCGGCAAACGAAAACCCGCGATTTCCCGTAAATCCCGGGCTTGGCCCGTATAGTTGAATGTATCTAAAGAAAGTACCCAGGGAGTAAACTGATTTCCCGAACGATTTTTCAATTTATTTCTGGACCACTAGAACGAATGAGACTTGTAGTTTTTAGAAATGTTTTCATTTTTGATGAGACGCTTAATGAATGTGGTTTAATCGCCGGCAAACGAAAACCCGAAATTTCCCGTAAATCCCGGACTTGGCCTGTATAGTCGACTGTATACAAAGAAAGTACCCTGTGAGTAAATTCATTTCAAAAACGATTTCTTAAATTATCTTTTTACCACTAAAACGCATGAGACTTGTAGTTTTCAAAAACGTTGTCATTTTTGATGAGACGCTGAATAAAAGAAGTTTAATCGCCGGCAAACGAAAACCCGCCATTTCCCGTAAACCCCGGACTCGGCCCGTATAGTCAAAAGTATACAAAGAAAGTACCCAGGGAGAAAACTCATTTCCCGAACGATTTTTTAAATTATTATTTCACCACGAAAGCCCATGAGACTTGTAGTTTTTAAAAATGTTTTCATTTTTGATGGGACGGTGAATAAAAGAAGTTTAATCGCCGGCAAACGAAAACCCGCGATTTCCCGTAAATCCCGGACTCGGCCTGTATAGTCAAAAGTATACAAAGAAAGTACCCAGGGAGTAAAATCATTTCCCGAACGATTTTTTAATTTATTTTTTCACCACTAAAACGTATGAGACTTGTAGTTTTCAGAAATGTTTTCATTTTTGATGAGACTCTTAATGAAAGTGGTTTAATCGCCGGCAAACGAAAACCCGCGATTTCCTGTAAATCCCGGGCTTGGCCCGTATAGTCGTATGTATACAAAGAAAGTACCCTGTGAGTAAATTCATTTCCAAAACGATTTTTTTAATTATCTTTTCACCACTAAAACGCATGAGACTTGTAGTTTTCAAAAATGTTTTCATTTTTGATGAGACGCTGGATAAAAGAAGTTTAATCGCCGGCAAACGAAAACCCGCGATTTCCCGTAAATCCCGGACTCGGCCCGTATAGTCAAAAGTATACAAAGAAAGTACCCTGTGAGTAAACTCATTTCCAGAACAATTTTTTAAATTATTTTTTCACCACTAAAACGCATAAGACTTGTAGTTTTCAAAAATGTTTTCATTTTTGATGAGACGCTTAATGAAAGGGGTTTAATTGCCGGCAAATGAAAATCCGCGATTTCCCGTAAATCACGGGCTTGGCCTGTTTAGTCGAATGTATACAAAGAAAGTACCCTGTGAGTAAACTCATTTCCAGAACGATTTTTTAAATTATTTTTTCACCACTAAAACGCATAAGACTTGTAGTTTTCAAAAATGTTTTCATTTTTGATGAGACGCCTAATGAAAGGGGTTTAATCGCCGGCAAATGAAAATCCGCGATTTCCCGTAAGTCACGGGCTTGGCCCGTTTAGTCGAATGTATACAAAGAAAGTACCCTGTGAGTAAACTCATTTCCAGAACGATTTTTTAAATTTTTTTTTCACCACTAAAACGCATAAGACTTGTAGTTTTCAAAAATGTTTTCATTTTTGCTGAGACGCTGAATAAAAGAAGTTTAATCGCCGGCAAACGAAAACCCACGATTTCCCGTAAATCCTGGGCTTGGCCCGTATAGTCAAAAGTATACAAAGAAAGTACCCAGGGAGTAAACTCATTTCCCAAACGATTTTTTAAATTATTTTGTCACCACTAAAACCCATGAGACTTGTGGTTTTCAAAAGTGTTTTCATTTTTGATGAGACGCTGAATAGAAGAATTTTAATCGCCGGCAAACGAAAACCCGCGATTTCCCGTAAATCCCGGGCTTGGCCCGTATAGTTGAATGTATCTAAAGAAAGTACCCAGGGAGTAAACTGATTTCCCGAACGATTTTTCAAATTATTTCTGGACCACTAGAACGAATGAGACTTGTAGTTTTTAGAAATGTTTTCATTTTTGATGAGACGCTTAATGAATGTGGTTTAATGGCCGGCAAACGAAAACCCGAAATTTCCCGTAAATCCCGGGCTTGGCCTGTATAGTCGACTGTATACAAAGAAAGTACCCTGTGAGTAAATTCATTTCAAAAACGATTTCTTAAATTATCTTTTTACCACTAAAACGCATGAGACTTGTAGTTTTCAAAAACGTTGTCATTTTTGATGAGACGCTGAATAAAAGAAGTTTAATCGCCGGCAAACGAAAACCCGCCATTTCCCGTAAACCCCGGACTCGGCCCGTATAGTCAAAAGTATACAAAGAAAGTACCCAGGGGGAAAACTCATTTCCCGAACGATTTTTTAAATTATTATTTCACCACGAAAGCCCACGAGACTTGTAGTTCTTAAAAATGTTTTCATTTTTGATGAGACGGTGAATAAAAGAAGTTTAATCGCCGGCAAACGAAAACCCACGATTTCCCGTAAATCCCGGACTCGGCCTGTATAGTCAAAAGTATACAAAGAAAGTACCCAGGGAGTAAACTCATTTCCCGAACGATTTTTTAATTTATTTTTCCACCACTAAAACGTATGAGACTTGTAGTTTTCAGAAATGTTTTCATTTTTGATGAGACTCTTAATGAAAGTGGTTTAATCGCCGGCAAACGAAAACCCGCGATTTCCTGTAAATCCCGGGCTTGGCCCGTATAGTCGTATGTATACAAAGAAAGTACCCTGTGAGTAAATTCATTTCCAAAACGATTTTTTAAATTATCTTTTCACCACTAAAACGCATGAGACTTGTAGTTTTCAAAAATGTTTTCATTTTTGATGAGACGCTGGATAAAAGAAGTTTAATCGCCGGCAAACGAAAACCCGCGATTTCCCGTAAATCCCGGACTCGGCCCGTATAGTCAAAAGTATACAAAGAAAGTACCCTGTGAGTAAACTCATTTCCAGAACGATTTTTTAAATTATTTTTTGACCACTAAAACGCATAAGACTTGTAGTTTTCAAAAATGTTTTCATTTTTAATGAGACGCTTAATGAAAGGGGCTTAATCGCCGACAAACGAAAACCCGCGATTTCCCGTAAATCCCGGGCTTGGCCCGTATAGTCGAATGTATACAAAGAAAGGACCCAGGGAGTAAACTCATTTCCCGAACGATTTTTTAAATTATTTTTTCTCCACTAAAACGCATGAGACTTGTAGTTTTCAAAAATGTTTTCATTTTTGATGAGACGCTTAATGAAAGGGGTTTAATCGCCGGCAAATGAAAATCCGCGATTTCCCGTAAATCACGGGCTTGGCCCGTTTAGTCGAATGTATACAAAGAAAGTACCCTGTGAGTAAACTCATTTCCAGAACGAATTTTTAAATTATTTTTTCACCACTAAAACGCATAAGACTTGTAGTTTTCAAAAATGTTTTCATTTTTGATGAGACGCTTAATGAAAGGGGTTTAATCGCCGGCAAATGAAAATCCGCGATTTCCCGTAAATCACGGGCTTGGCCCGTTTAGTCGAATGTATACAAAGAAAGTACCCTGTGAGTAAACTCATTTCCAGAACGATTTTTTAAATTTTTTTTTCACCACTAAAACGCATAAGACTTGTAGTTTTCAAAAATGTTTTCATTTTTGATGAGACGCTTAATGAAAGGGGTTTAATCGCCGGCAAATGAAAATCCGCGATTTCCCGTAAATCACGGGCTTGGCCCGTTTAGTCGAATGTATACAAAGAAAGTACCCTGTGAGTAAACTCATTTCCAGAACGATTTTTTAAATTTTTTTTTCACCACTAAAACGCATAAGACTTGTAGTTTTCAAAAATGTTTTCATTTTTGATGAGACGCTGAATAAAAGAAGTTTAATCGCCGGCAAACGAAAACCCGCGATTTCCCGTAAATCCCGGGCTTGGCCCGTATAGTCGAATGTCTACAAAGAAAGTACCCAGGGAGTAAACTCATTTCCCGAACGATTTTTTAAATTATTTTTTCTCCACTAAAACGCATGAGACTTGTAGTTTTCAAAAATGTTTTCATTTTTGATGAGACGCTTAATGAAAGGGGTTTAATCGCCGGCAAATGAAAATCCGCGATTTTCCGTAAATCACGGGCTTGGCCCGTTTAGTCGAATGTATACAAAGAAAGTACCCTGTGATTAAACTCATTTCCAGAACGATTTTTTAAATTATTTTTTCACCACTAAAACGCATAAGACCTGTAGTTTTCAAAAATGTTTTCATTTTTGATGAGACGCCTAATGAAAGGGGTTTAATCGCCGGCAAATGAAAATCCGCGATTTCCCGTAAATCACGGACTTGGCCCGTTTAGTCGAATGTATACAAAGAAAGTACCCTGTGAGTAAACTCATTTCCAGAACGATTTTTTAAATTATTTTTCACCACTAAAACGCATAAGACTTGTAGTTTTCAAAAATGTTTTCATTTTTGATGAGACGCCTAATGAAAGGGGTTTAATCGCCGGCAAATGAAAATCCGCGATTTCCCGTAAGTCACGGGCTTGGCCCGTTTAGTCGAATGTATACAAAGAAAGTACCCTGTGAGTAAACTCATTTCCAGAACGATTTTTTAAATTTTTTTTTCACCACTAAAACGCATAAGACTTGTAGTTTTCAAAAATGTTTTCATTTTTGCTGAGACGCTGAATAAAAGGAGTTTAATCGCCGGCAAATGAAAATCCGCGATTTCCCGTAAGTCACGGGCTTGGCCCGTTTAGTCGAATGTATACAAAGAAAGTACCCTGTGAGTAAACTCATTTCCAGAACGATTTTTTAAATTTTTTTTTTCACCACTAAAACGCATAAGTCTTGTAGTTTTCAAAAATGTTTTCATTTTTGCTGAGACGCTGAATAAAAGGAGTTTAATCGCCGGCAAACGAAAACCCGCCATTTCCCGTAAACCCAGGCCTCGGCCGGTATAGTCAAAAGTATACAAAGAAAGTACCCAGGGAGTAAACTCATTTCCCAAACGATTTTTTAAATTATTTTTTCACCACTAAAACGCATGAGACTTGTAGTTTTCAAAAATGTTTTCATTTTTGATGAGACGCTTAATGAAAGGGGTTTAATCGCCGGCAAATGAAAATCCGCGATTTCCCGTAAATCACGGGCTTGGCCCGTTTAGTCGAATGTATACAAAGAAAGTACCCTGTGAGTAAACTCATTTCCAGAACGATTTTTTAAATTTTTTTTTCACCACTAAAACGCATAAGACTTGTAGTTTTCAAAAATGTTTTCATTTTTGATGAGACGCTTAATGAAAGGGGTTTAATCGCCGGCAAATGAAAATCCGCGATTTCCCGTAAATCACGGGCTTGGCCCGTTTAGTCGAATGTATACAAAGAAAGTACCCTGTGAGTAAACTCATTTCCAGAACGATTTTTTAAATTTTTTCTTCACCACTAAAACGCATAAGACTTGTAGTTTTCAAAAATGTTTTCATTTTTGATGAGACGCTGAATAAAAGAAGTTTAATCGCCGGCAAACGAAAACCCACGATTTCCTGTAAATCCTAGACTTGGCCCGTATAGTCAAAAGTATACAAAGAAAGTACCCAGGGAGTAAACTCATTTCCAGAACGATTTTTTAAATTATTTTTTCACCACTAAAACGCATAAGACTTGTAGTTTTCAAAAATGTTTTCATTTTTGATGAGACGCCTAATGAAAGGGGTTTAATCGCCGGCAAATGAAAATCCGCGATTTCCCGTAAATCACGGGCTTGGCCCGTTTAGTCGAATGTATACAAAGAAAGTACCCTGTGAGTAAACTTATTTCCAGAACGATTTTTTAAATTATTTTTTCACCACTAAAACGCATAAGACTTGTAGTTTTCAAAAATGTTTTCATTTTTGATGAGACGCCTAATGAAAGGGGTTTAATCGCCGGCAAATGAAAATCCGCGATTTCCCGTAAGTCACGGGCTTGGCCCGTTTAGTCGAATGTATACAAAGAAAGTACCCTGTGAGTAAACTCATTTCCAGAACGATTTTTTAATTTTTTTTTTCACCACTAAAACGCATAAGACTTGTAGTTTTAAAAAATGTTTTCATTTTTGCTGAGACGCTGAATGAAAGAAGTTTAATCGCCGGCAAACGAAAACCCACGATTTCCCGTAAATCCTGGGCTTGGCCCGTATAGTCAAAAGTATACAAAGAAAGTACCCAGGGAGTAAACTCATTTCCCAAACGATTTTTTAAATTATTTTGTCACCACTAAAACGCATGAGACTTGTGGTTTTCAAAAGTGTTTTCATTTTTGATGAGACGCTGAATAGAAGAATTTTAATCGCCGGCAAACGAAAACCCGCGATTTCCCGTAAATCCCGGGCTTGGCCCGTATAGTTGAATGTATCTAAAGAAAGTACCCAGGGAGTAAACTGATTTCCCGAACGATTTTTCAAATTATTTCTGGACCACTAGAACGAATGAGACTTGTAGTTTTTAGAAATGTTTTCATTTTTGATGAGACGCTTAATGAATGTGGTTTAATCGCCGGCAAACGAAAACCCGAAATTTCCCGTAAATCCCGGGCTTGGCCTGTATAGTCGACTGTATACAAAGAAAGTACCCTGTGAGTAAATTCATTTCAAAAACGATTTCTTAAATTATCTTTTTATCACTAAAACGCATGAGACTTGTAGTTTTCAAAAACGTTGTCATTTTTGATGAGACGCTGAATAAAAGAAGTTTAATCGCCGGCAAACGAAAACCCGCGATTTCCCGTAAATCTCGGACTCGGCCTGTATAGTCAAAAGTATACAAAGAAAGTACCCAGGGAGTAAACTCATTTCCCGAACGATTTTTTAATTTATTTTTCCACCACTAAAACGTATGAGACTTGTAGTTTTCAGAAATGTTTTCATTTTTGATGAGACTCTTAATGAAAGTGGTTTAATCGCCGGCAAACGAAAACCCGCGATTTCCTGTAAATCCCGGGCTTGGCCCGTATAGTCGTATGTATACAAAGAAAGTACCCTGTGAGTAAATTCATTTCCAAAACGATTTTTTAAATTATCTTTTCACCACTAAAACGCATGAGACTTGTAGTTTTCAAAAATGTTTTCATTTTTGATGAGACGCTGGATAAAAGAAGTTTAATCGCCAGCAAACGAAAACCCGCGATTTCCCGTAAATCCCGGACTCGGCCCGTTTAGTCAAAAGTATACAAAGAAAGTACCCTGTGAGTAAACTCATTTCCAGAACGATTTTTTAAATTATTTTTTCACCACTAAAACGCATAAGACTTGTAGTTTTCAAAAATGTTTTCATTTTTAATGAGACGCTTAATGAAAGGGGCTTAATCACCGACAAACGAAAACCCGCGATTTCCCGTAAATCCCGGGCTTGGCCCGTATAGTCGAATGTATACAAAGAAAGTACCCAGGGAGTACTCATTTCCCCAACGATTTTTTAAATTATTTTTTCTCCACTAGAACGCATGAGACTTGTAGTTTTCAAAAATGTTTTCATTTTTGCTGAGACGCTGAATAAAAGGAGTTTAATCGCCGGCAAACGAAAACCCGCCATTTCCCGTAAACCCAGGACTCGGCCGGTATAGTCAAAAGTATACAAAGAAAGTACCCTGTGAGTAAACTCATTTCCAGAACGATTTTTTAAATTATTTTTTCACCACTAAAACGCATAAGACTTGTAGTTTTCAAAAATGTTTTCATTTTTAATGAGACGCTTAATGAAAGGGGCTTAATCACCGACAAACGAAAACCCGCGATTTCCCGTAAATCCCGGGCTTGGCCCGTATAGTCGAATGTATACAAAGAAAGTACCCAGGGAGTACTCATTTCCCCAACGATTTTTTAAATTATTTTTTCTCCACTAGAACGCATGAGACTTGTAGTTTTCAAAAATGTTTTCATTTTTGATGAGACGCTTAATGAAAGGGGTTTAATCGCCGGCAAATGAAAATCCGCGATTTCCCGTAAATCACGGGCTTGGCCCGTTTATTTGAATGTATACAAAGAAAGTACCCTGTGAGTAAACTCATTTCCAGAACGATTTTTTAAATTATTTTTTCACCACTAAAACGCATGAGACTTGTAGTTTTCAAAAATGTTTTCATTTTTGATGAGACGCTTAATGAAAGGGGTTTAATCGCCGGCAAATGAAAATCCGCGATTTCCCGTAAATCACGGGCTTGGCCCGTTTAGTCGAATGTATACAAAGAAAGTACCCTGTGAGTAAACTCATTTCCAGAACGATTTTTTAAATTTTTTTTTCACCACTAAAACGCATAAGACTTATAGTTTTCAAAAATGTTTTCATTTTTGATGAGACGCTTAATGAAAGGGGTTTAATCGCCGGCAAATGAAAATCCGCGATTTCCCGTAAATCACGGGCTTGGCCCGTTTAGTCGAATGTATACAAAGAAAGTACCCTGTGAGTAAACTCATTTCCAGAACGATTTTTTAAATTTTTTTTTCACCACTAAAACGCATAAGACTTGTAGTTTTCAAAAATGTTTTCATTTTTGATGAGACGCTGAATAAAAGAAGTTTAATCGCCGGCAAACGAAAACCCACGATTTCCTGTAAATCCTGGGCTTGGCCCGTATAGTCAAAAGTATACAAAGAAAGTACCCAGGGAGTAAACTCATTTCCAGAACGATTTTTTAAATTATTTTTTCACCACTAAAACGCATAAGACTTGCAGTTTTCAAAAATGTTTTCATTTTTGATGAGACGCCTAATGAAAGGGGTTTAATCGCCGGCAAATGAAAATCCGCGATTTCCCGTACATCACGGGCTTGGCCCGTTTAGTCGAATGTATACAAAGAAAGTACCCTGTGAGTAAACTCATTTCCAGAACGATTTTTTAAATTATTTTTTCACCACTAAAACGCATAAGACTTGTAGTTTTCAAAAATGTTTTCATTTTTGATGAGAGGCCTAATGAAAGGGGTTTAATCGCCGGCAAATGAAAATCCGCGATTTCCCGTAAGTCACGGGCTTGGCCCGTTTAGTCGAATGTATACAAAGAAAGTACCCTGTGAGTAAACTCATTTCCAGAACGATTTTTTAAATTTTTTTTTCACCACTAAAACGCATAAGACTTGTAGTTTTCAAAAATGTTTTCATTTTTTATGAGACGCCTAATGAAAGGAGTTTAATCGCCGGCAAATGAAAATCCGCGATTTCCCGTAAGTCACGGGCTTGGCCCGTTTAGTCGAATGTATACAAAGAAAGTACCCTGTGAGTAAACTCATTTCCAGAACGATTTTTTAAATTTTTTTTTCACCACTAAAACGCATAAGACTTGTAGTTTTCAAAAATGTTTTCATTTTTGCTGAGACGCTGAATAAAAGAAGTTTAATCGCCGGCAAACGAAAACCCACGATTTCCCGTAAATCCTGGGCTTGGCCCGTATAGTCAAAAGTATACAAAGAAAGTACCCAGGGAGTAAACTCATTTCCCAAACGATTTTTTAAATTATTTTGTCACCACTAAAACGCATGAGACTTGTGGTTTTCAAAAGTGTTTTCATTTTTGATGAGACGCTGAATAGAAGAATTTTAATCGCCGGCAAACGAAAACCCGCGATTTCCCGTAAATCCCGGGCTTGGCCCGTATAGTTGAATGTATCTAAAGAAAGTACCCAGGGAGTAAACTGATTTCCCGAACGATTTTTCAAATTATTTCTGGACCACTAGAACGAATGAGACTTGTAGTTTTTAGAAATGTTTTCATTTTTGATGAGACGCTTAATGAATGTGGTTTAATCGCCGGCAAACGAAAACCCGAAATTTCCCGTAAATCCCGGGCTTGGCCAGTATAGTCGACTGTATACAAAGAAAGTACCCTGTGAGTAAATTCATTTCAAAAACGATTTCTTAAATTATCTTTTTATCACTAAAACGCATGAGACTTGTAGTTTTCAAAAACGTTGTCATTTTTGATGAGACGCTGAATAAAAGAAGTTTAATCGCCGGCAAACGAAAACCCGCCATTTCCCGTAAACCCCGGACTCGGCCCGTATAGTCAAAAGTATACAAAGAAAGTACCCAGGGGGAAAACTCATTTCCCGAACGATTTTTTAAATTGTTATTTCACCACGAAAGCCCATGAGACTTGTAGTTTTTAAAAATGTTTTCATTTTTGATGAGACGGTGAATAAAAGAAGTTTAATCGCCGGCAAACGAAAACCCGCGATTTCCCGTAAATCTCGGACTCGGCCTGTATAGTCAAAAGTATACAAAGAAAGTACCCAGGGAGTAAACTCATTTCCCGAACGATTTTTTAATTTATTTTTCCACCACTAAAACGTATGAGACTTGTAGTTTTCAGAAATGTTTTCATTTTTGATGACACTCTTAATGAAAGTGGTTTAATCGCCGGCAAACGAAAACCCGCGATTTCCTGTAAATCCCGGGCTTGGCCCGTATAGTCGTATGTATACAAAGAAAGTACCCTGTGAGTAAATTCATTTCCAAAACGATTTTTTAAATTATCTTTTCACCACTAAAACGCATGAGACTTGTAGTTTTCAAAAATGTTTTCATTTTTGATGAGACGCTGGATAAAAGAAGTTTAATCGCCAGCAAACGAAAACCCGCGATTTCCCGTAAATCCCGGACTCGGCCCGTATAGTCAAAAGTATACAAAGAAAGTACCCTGTGAGTAAACTCATTTCCAGAACGATTTTTTAAATTATTTTTTCACCACTAAAACGCATAAGACTTGTAGTTTTCAAAAATGTTTTCATTTTTAATGAGACGCTTAATGAAAGGGGCTTAATCGCCGACAAACGAAAACCCGCGATTTCCCGTAAATCCCGGGCTTGGCCCGTATAGTCGAATGTATACAAAGAAAGTACCCAGGGAGTACTCATTTCCCCAACGATTTTTTAAATTATTTTTTCTCCACTAGAACGCATGAGACTTGTAGTTTTCAAAAATGTTTTCATTTTTGATGAGACGCTTAATGAAAGGGGTTTAATCGCCGGCAAATGAAAATCCGCGATTTCCCGTAAATCACGGGCTTGGCCCGTTTATTTGAATGTATACAAAGAAAGTACCCTGTGAGTAAACTCATTTCCAGAACGAATTTTTAAATTATTTTTTCACCACTAAAACGCATAAGACTTGTAGTTTTCAAAAATGTTTTCATTTTTGATGAGACGCTTAATGAAAGGGGTTTAATCGCCGGCAAATGAAAATCCGCGATTTCCCGTAAATCACGGGCTTGGCCCGTTTAGTCGAATGTATACAAAGAAAGTACCCTGTGAGTAAACTCATTTCCAGAACGATTTTTTAAATTTTTTTTTCACCACTAAAACGCATAAGACTTGTAGTTTTCAAAAATGTTTTCATTTTTGATGAGACGCTTAATGAAAGGGGTTTAATCGCCGGCAAATGAAAATCCGCGATTTCCCGTAAATCACGGGCTTGGCCCGTTTAGTCGAATGTATACAAAGAAAGTACCCTGTGAGTAAACTCATTTCCAGAACGATTTTTTAAATTTTTTTTTCACCACTAAAACGCATAAGACTTGTAGTTTTCAAAAATGTTTTCATTTTTGATGAGACGGTGAATAAAAGAAGTTTAATCGCCGGCAAACGAAAACCCGCGATTTCCCGTAAATCCCAGACTCGGCGTGTATAGTCAAAAGTATACAAAGAAAGTACCCAGGGAGTAAACTCATTTCCCGAACGATTTTTTAATTTATTTTTTCACCACTAAAACGTATGAGACTTGTAGTTTTCAGAAATGTTTTCATTTTTGATGAGACTCTTAATGAAAGTGGTTTAATCGCCGGCAAACGAAAACCCGCGATTTCCCGTAAATCCCGGGCTTGGCCCGTATAGTCGTATGTATACAAAGAAAGTACCCTGTGAGTAAATTCATTTCCAAAACGATTTTTTAAATTATCTTTTTACCACTAAAACGCATGAGACTTGTAGTTCTCAAAAATGTTTTCATTTTTGATGAGACGCTGAATAAAAGAAGTTTAATCGCCGGCAAACGAAAACCCGCCATTTCCCGTAAACCCTGGACTAGGCCCGTATAGTCAAAATTATACAAAGAAAGAACCCAGGGAGTAAACTCATTTCCCAAACGATTTTTTAAATTATTTTGTCACCACTAAAACGCATGAGACTTGTGGTTTTCAAAAGTGTTTTCATTTTTGATGAGACGCTGAATAGAAGAATTTTAATCGCCGGCAAACGAAAACCCGCGATTTCCCGTAAATCCCGGGCTTGGCCCGTATAGTTGAATGTATCTAAAGAAAGTACCCAGGGAGTAAACTCATTTCCCAAACGATTTTTGAAATTATTTTGTCACCACTAAAACGCATGAGACTTGTGGTTTTCAAAAGTGTTTTCATTTTTGATGAGACGCTGAATAAAAGAAGTTTAATCGCCGGCAAACGAAAACCCGCCATTTCCCGTAAACCCCGGACTAGGCCCGTATAGTCAAAATTATACAAAGAAAGTACCCTGTGAGTAAACTCATTTCCAGAACGATTTTTTAAATTTTTTTTTCACCACTAAAACGCATAAGACTTGTAGTTTTCAAAAATGTTTTCATTTTTGATGAGACGCTTAATGAAAGGGGTTTAATCGCCGGCAAATGAAAATCCGCGATTTCCCGTAAATCACGGGCTTGGCCCGTTTAGTCGAATGTATACAAAGAAAGTACCCTGTGAGTAAACTCATTTCCAGAACGATTTTTTAAATTTTTTTTTCACCACTAAAACGCATAAGACTTGTAGTTTTCAAAAATGTTTTCATTTTTGATGAGACGCTGAATAAAAGAAGTTTAATCGCCGGCAAACAAAAACCCACGATTTCCCGTAAATCCCGGGCTTGGCCCGTATAGTCAAAAGTATACAAAGAAAGTACCCAGGGAGTAAACTCATTTCCCAAACGATTTTTTAAATTATTTTGTCACCACTAAAACGCATGAGACTTGTGGTTTTCAAAAGTGTTTTCATTTTTGATGAGACGCTGAATAGAAGAATTTTAATCGCCGGCAAACGAAAACCCGCGATTTTCCGTAAATCCCGGGCTTGGCCCGTATAGTTGAATGTATCTAAAGAAAGTACCCAGGGAGTAAACTGATTTCCCGAACGATTTTTCAAATTATTTCTGGACCACTAGAACGAATGAGACTTGTAGTTTTTAGAAATATTTTCATTTTTGATGAGACGCTTAATGAATGTGGTTTAATCGCCGGCAAACGAAAACCCGAAATTTCCCGTAAATCCCGGGCTTGGCCTGTATAGTCGACTGTATACAAAGAAAGTACCCTGTGAGTAAATTCATTTCCAAAACGATTTTTTAAATTATCTTTTTACCACTAAAACGCATGAGACTTGTAGTTCTCAAAAATGTTTTCATTTTTGATGAGACGCTGAATAAAAGAAGTTTAATCGCCGGCAAACGAAAACCCGCCATTTCCCGTAAACCCTGGACTAGGCCCGTATAGTCAAAATTATACAAAGAAAGAACCCAGGGAGTAAACTCATTTCCCAAACGATTTTTTAAATTATTTTGTCACCACTAAAACGCATGAGACTTGTGGTTTTCAAAAGTGTTTTCATTTTTGATGAGACGCTGAATAGAAGAATTTTAATCGCCGGCAAACGAAAACCCGCGATTTCCCGTAAATCCCGGGCTTGGCCCGTATAGTTGAATGTATCTAAAGAAAGTACCCAGGGAGTAAACTCATTTCCCAAACGATTTTTGAAATTATTTTGTCACCACTAAAACGCATGAGACTTGTGGTTTTCAAAAGTGTTTTCATTTTTGATGAGACGCTGAATAAAAGAAGTTTAATCGCCGGCAAACGAAAACCCGCCATTTCCCGTAAACCCCGGACTAGGCCCGTATAGTCAAAATTATACAAAGAAAGTACCCTGTGAGTAAACTCATTTCCAGAACGATTTTTTAAATTTTTTTTTCACCACTAAAACGCATAAGACTTGTAGTTTTCAAAAATGTTTTCATTTTTGATGAGACGCTTAATGAAAGGGGTTTAATCGCCGGCAAATGAAAATCCGCGATTTCCCGTAAATCACGGGCTTGGCCCGTTTAGTCGAATGTATACAAAGAAAGTACCCTGTGAGTAAACTCATTTCCAGAACGATTTTTTAAATTTTTTTTTCACCACTAAAACGCATAAGACTTGTAGTTTTCAAAAATGTTTTCATTTTTGATGAGACGCTGAATAAAAGAAGTTTAATCGCCGGCAAACAAAAACCCACGATTTCCCGTAAATCCCGGGCTTGGCCCGTATAGTCAAAAGTATACAAAGAAAGTACCCAGGGAGTAAACTCATTTCCCAAACGATTTTTTAAATTATTTTGTCACCACTAAAACGCATGAGACTTGTGGTTTTCAAAAGTGTTTTCATTTTTGATGAGACGCTGAATAGAAGAATTTTAATCGCCGGCAAACGAAAACCCGCGATTTTCCGTAAATCCCGGGCTTGGCCCGTATAGTTGAATGTATCTAAAGAAAGTACCCAGGGAGTAAACTGATTTCCCGAACGATTTTTCAAATTATTTCTGGACCACTAGAACGAATGAGACTTGTAGTTTTTAGAAATATTTTCATTTTTGATGAGACGCTTAATGAATGTGGTTTAATCGCCGGCAAACGAAAACCCGAAATTTCCCGTAAATCCCGGGCTTGGCCTGTATAGTCGACTGTATACAAAGAAAGTACCCTGTGAGTAAATTCATTTCAAAAACGATTTCTTAACTTATCTTTTTACCACTAAAACGCATGAGACTTGTAGTTTTCAAAAACGTTGTCATTTTTGATGAGACGCTGAATAAAAGAAGTTTAATCGCCGGCAAACGAAAACCCGCCATTTCCCGTAAACCCCGGACTCGGCCCGTATAGTCAAAAGTATACAAAGAAAGTACCCAGGGAGTAAACTCATTTCCCGAACGATTTTTTAAATTATTATTTCACCACGAAAGCCCATGAGACTTGTAGTTTTTAAAAATGTTTTCATTTTTGATGAGACGGTGAATAAAAGAAGTTTAATCGCCGGCAAACGAAAACCCGCGATTTCCCGTAAATCCCAGACTCGGCCTTTATAGTCAAAAGTATACAAAGAAAGTACCCAGGGAGTAAACTCATTTCCCGAACGATTTTTTAATTTATTTTTTCACCACTAAAACGTATGAGACTTGTAGTTTTCAGAAATGTTTTCATTTTTGATGAGACTCTTAATGAAAGTGGTTTAATCGCCGGCAAACGAAAACCCGCGATTTCCCGTAAATCCCGGGCTTGGCCCGTATAGTCGTATGTATACAAAGAAAGTACCCTGTGAGTAAATTCATTTCCAAAACGATTTTTTAAATTATCTTTTTACCACTAAAACGCATGAGACTTGTAGTTTTCAAAAATGTTTTCATTTTTGATGAGACGCTGAATAAAAGAAGTTTAATCGCCGGCAAACGAAAACCCGCCATTTCCCGTAAACCCCGGACTAGGCCCGTATAGTCAAAATTATACAAAGAAAGTACCCAGGGAGTAAACTCATTTCCCAAACGATTTTTTAAATTATTTTGTCACCACTAAAACGCATGAGACTTGTGGTTTTCAAAAGTGTTTTCATTTTTGATGAGACGCTGAATAGAAGAATTTTAATCGCCGGCAAACGAAAACCCGCGATTTCCCGTAAATCCCGGGCTTGGCCCGTATAGTTGAATGTATCTAAAGAAAGTACCCAGGGAGTAAACTGATTTCCCGAACGATTTTTCAAATTATTTCTGGACCACTAGAACGAATGAGACTTGTAGTTTTTAGAAATGTTTTCATTTTTGATGAGACGCTTAATGAATGTGGTTTAATCGCCGGCAAACGAAAACCCGAAATTTCCCGTAAATCCCGGGCTTGGCCTGTATAGTCGACTGTATACAAAGAAAGTACCCTGTGAGTAAATTCATTTCAAAAACGATTTCTTAAATTATCTTTTTACCACTAAAACGCATGAGACTTGTAGTTTTCAAAAACGTTGTCATTTTTGATGAGACGCTGAATAAAAGAAGTTTAATCGCCGGCAAACGAAAACCCGCCATTTCCCGTAAACCCCGGACTCGGCCCATATAGTCAAAAGTATACAAAGAAAGTACCCAGGGAGTAAACTCATTTCCCGAACGATTTTTTAAATTATTATTTCACCACGAAATCCCATGAGACTTGTAGTTTTTAAAAATGTTTTCATTTTTGATGAGACGGTGAATAAAAGAAGTTTAATCGCCGGCAAACGAAAACCCGCGATTTCCCGTAAATCCCGGACTCGGCCTGTATAGTCAAAAGTATACAAAGAAAGTACCCAGGGAGTAAACTCATTTCCCGAACGATTTTTTAATTTATTTTTTCACCACTAAAACGTATGAGACTTGTAGTTTTCAGAAATGTTTTCATTTTTGATGAGACTCTTAATGAAAGTGGTTTAATCGCCGGCAAACGAAAACCCGCGATTTCCCGTAAATCCCGGGCTTGGCCCGTATAGTCGTATGTATACAAAGAAAGTACCCTGTGAGTAAATTCATTTCCAAAACGATTTTTCAAACTATCTTTTTACCACTAAAACGCATGAGACTTGTAGTTTTCAAAAATGTTTTCATTTTTGACGAGACGCTGAATAAAAGAAGTTTAATCGCCGGCAAACGAAAACCCGCCATTTCCCGTAAACCCCGGACTAGGCCCGTATAGTCAAAATTATACAAAGAAAGTACCCAGGGATTAAACTCATTTCCCGAACGATTTTTTAAATTATTATTTCGCCACTAAAGCCCATGAGACTTGTAGTTTTTAAAAATATTTTCATTTTTGATGAGACGGTGAATAAAAGAAGTTTAATCGTCGGCAAGCAAAAACCCGCGATTTCCCGTAAATCCCGGACTCGGCCTGTATAGTCAAAAGTATACAAAGAAAGTACCCAGGGAGTAAACTCATTTCCCGAACGATTTTTTAAATTATTTTTTCACCACTAAAACGCATGAGACTTGTAGTTTTCAGAAATGTTTTCATTTTTGATGAGACGCTTAATGAAAGTGGTTTAATCGCCGGCAAACGAAAACCCGCGATTTACCGTAAATCCCGGGCTTGGCCCGTATAGTCGAATGTATACAAAGAAAGTACCCTGTGAGTAAACTCATTTCCAAAACGATTTTTTAAATTATCTTTTCACAACTAAAACGCATAAGACTTGTAGTTTTCAAAAATGTTTTCATTTTTAATGAGACGCTGATAAAAAGAAGTTTAATCGCCGGCAAACGAAAACCCACGATTTCCCGTAAATCCCGGGCTTGGCCCGTATAGTCAAAAGTATACAAAGAAAGTACCCAGGGAGTAAACTCATTTCCCAAACGATTTTTCAAATTATTTCTGCACCACTAGAACAAATGAGACTTGTAGTTTTCAAAAATGTTTTCATTTTTAATGAGACGCTGAATGAAAGAGTTTTAATCGCCGGCAAACGAAAACCCGCGATTTCCCGTAAATCCCGGACTCGGCCCGTATAGTCAAAAGTATACAAAGAAAGTACCCAGGGAGTAAACTCATTTCCCGAACGATTTTTAAAATTATTTTTTCACCACTAAAACGTATGAGACTTGTAGTTTTCAGAAATGTTTTCATTTTTGATGAGACGCTTAATGAATGTGGTTTAATCGCTGGCAAACGAAAACCCGAGATTTCCCGTAAATCAATCGAATGTATACAAAGAAAGTACCCTGTGAGTAAATTATTCATTTCAAAAACGATTTTTTAAATTACCTTTTCACCACTAAAACGCATGAGACTTGTAGTTTTCAAAAATGTTGTCCTTTTTGATGAGACGTTGAATAAAAGAAGTTTAATCGCCGGCAAACGAAAACCCGCCATTTCCCGTAAACCACGGACCCGGCCCGTATAGTCAAAAGTATACAAAGAAAGTACCCAAGGCGTAACCTCATTTCCGGAACGATTTTTTGAATTATTATTTCACCACTAAAGCCCATGAGACTTGTAGTTTTTAAAAATGTTTTCATTTTTGATGAGACGGTGAATAAAAGAAGTTTAATCGCCGGCAAACGAAAATCCGCGATTTCCCGTAAATCCCGGACTCGGCCTGTATAGTCAAAAGTACACAAAGAAAGTACCCAGGGAGTAAACTCATTTCCCGAACGATTTTTTAAATTATTATTTCACCACTAAAGCCCATGAGACTTGTACTTTTTAAAAATGTTTTCATTTTTGATGAGACGGTGAATAAAAGAAGTTTAATCGCCGGCAAACGAAAACCCGCGATTTCCCGTTAATCCCGGACTCGGCCTGTATAGTCAAAAGTATACAAAAATAATACCCAGGGAGTAAACTCATTTCCCGAACGATTTTTTAAATTATTTTTTCACCACTAAAACGCATGAGACTTGTAGTTTTCAGAAATATTTTCATTTTTGATGAGACGCTTAATGAAAGTGGTTTAATCGCCGGCAAACAAAAACCCGCGATTTCCCGTAAATCCCGGGCTTGGCCCGTATAGTCGAATGTATACAAAGAAAGTACCCTGTGAGTAAAATCATTTCAAAAACGATTTTTTAAATTATCTTTTCACCACTAAAACGCATGAGACTTGTAGTTTTCAAAAATGTTGTCATTTTTGATGAGACGCTGAATAAAAGAAGTTTAATCGCCGGCAAACGAAAACCCGCCATTTCCCGTAAACCCCAGACTCGGCCCGTATAGTCAAAAGAATACAAAGAAAGTACCCAGGGAGTAAACGCATTTCCCGAACGATTTTTTAAATTATTATTTCACCACTAAAGCCCATGAGACTTGTAGTTTTTAAAAATGTTTTCATTTTTGATGAGACGGTGAATAAAAGAAGTTTAATCGCCGGCAAACGAAAACCCGCGATTTCCCGTAAATCCAGGACTCGGCCTGTATAGTCAAAAGTATACAAAGAAAGTACCCAGGGAGTAAACTCATTTCCCGAACGATTTTTTAAATTATTTTTTCACCACTAAAACGCATGAGACTTGTAGTTTTCAGAAATATTTTCATTTTTGATGAGACGCTTAATGAAAGTGGTTTAATCGCCGGCAAACGAAAACCCGCGATTTCCCGTAAATCCCGGGCTTGGCCCGTATAGTCGAATGTATACAGAGAAAGTACCCTGTGAGTAAACTCATTTCCAAAACGATTTTTTAAATTATCTTTTCACCACTAAAACGCATAAGACTTGTAGTTTTCAAAAATGTTTTCATTTTTGATGAGACGCTGAATAAAAGAAGTTTAATCGCCGGCAAACGAAAACCAGCCATTTCCCGTAAACCCCGGACTCGGCCCGTATAATCAAAAGTATACAAAGAAAGTACCCAGGGAGTAAACTCATTTCCTGAACGATTTTTTAAATTATTATTTCACCACTAAAGCCCATGAGACTTGTAGTTTTTAAAAATATTTTCATTTTTGATGAGACGGTGAATAAAAGAAGTTTAATCGCCGGCAAACAAAAACCCGCGATTTCCCGTAAATCCCGGACTCGGCCTGTATAGTCAAAAGTATACAAAGAAAGTACCCAGGAAGTAAAATCATTTCCCGAACGATTTTTTAAATTAATTTTTCACCACTAAAACGCATGAGACTTGTAGTTTTTAGAAATGTTTTCATTTTTGATGAGACGCTTAATGAAAGTGGTTTAATCGCCGTCAAACGAAAACCCGCGATTTCCCGTAAATCCCGGGCTTGGCCCGTATAGTCGCATGTATACAAAGAAAGTACCCTGTGAGTAAACTCATTTCCAAAACGATTTTTTAAATTATCTTTTCACCACTAAAACGCATGAGACTTGTAGTTTTCAAAAATGTTTTCATTTTTAATGAGACGCTGATAAAAAGAAGTTTAATCGCCGGCAAACGAAAACCCACGATTTCCCGTAAATCCCGGGCTTGGCCCGTATAGTCAAAAGTATACAAAGAAAGTACCCAGGGAGTAAACTCATTTCCCAAACGATTTTTCAAATTATTTCTGCACCACTAGAACGAATGAGACTTGTAGTTTTTAGAAATGTTTTCATTTTTGATGAGACGCTTAATGAATGTGGTTTAATCGCCGGCAAACGAAAACCCGAAATTTCCCGTAAATCCCGGGCTTGGCCTGTATAGTCGACTGTATACAAAGAAAGTACCCTGTGAGTAAATTCATTTCAAAAACGATTTCTTAAATTATCTTTTTACCACTAAAACGCATGAGACTTGTAGTTTTCAAAAACGTTGTCATTTTTGATGAGACGCTGAATAAAAGAAGTTTAATCGCCGGCAAACGAAAACCCGCCATTTCCCGTAAACCCCGGACTCGGCCCATATAGTCAAAAGTATACAAAGAAAGTACCCAGGGAGTAAACTCATTTCCCGAACGATTTTTTAAATTATTATTTCACCACGAAATCCCATGAGACTTGTAGTTTTTAAAAATGTTTTCATTTTTGATGAGACGGTGAATAAAAGAAGTTTAATCGCCGGCAAACGAAAACCCGCGATTTCCCGTAAATCCCGGGCTCGGCCTGTATAGTCAAAAGTATACAAAGAAAGTACCCAGGGAGTAAACTCATTTCCCGAACGATTTTTTAATTTATTTTTTAACCACTAAAACGTATGAGACTTGTAGTTTTCAGAAATGTTTTCATTTTTGATGAGACTCTTAATGAAAGTGGTTTAATCGCCGGCAAACGAAAACCCGCGATTTCCCGTAAATCCCGGGCTTGGCCCGTATAGTCGTATGTATACAAAGAAAGTACCCTGTGAGTAAATTCATTTCCAAAACGATTTTTTAAACTATCTTTTTACCACTAAAACGCATGAGACTTGTAGTTTTCAAAAATGTTTTCATTTTTGATGAGACGCTGAATAAAAGAAGTTTAATCGCCGGCAAACGAAAACCCGCCATTTCACGTAAACCCCGGACTAGGCCCGTATAGTCAAAATTATACAAAGAAAGTACCCAGGGAGTAAACTCATTTCCCAAACGATTTTTTAAATTATTATTTCGCCACTAAAGCCCATGAGACTTGTAGTTTTTAAAAATATTTTCATTTTTGATGAGACGGTGAATAAAAGAAGTTTAATCGTCGGCAAACAAAAACCCGCGATTTCCCGTAAATCCCGGACTCGGCCTGTATAGTCAAAAGTATACAAAGAAAGTACCCAGGGAGTAAACTCATTTCCCGAACGATTTTTTAAATTATTTTTTCACCACTAAAACGCATGAGACTTGTAGTTTTCAGAAATGTTTTCATTTTTGATGAGACGCTTAATGAAAGTGGTTTAATCGCCGGCAAACGAAAACCCGCGATTTACCGTAAATCCCGGGCTTGGCCCGTATAGTCGAATGTATACAAAGAAATTACCCTGTGAGTAAACTCATTTCCAAAACGATTTTTTAAATTATCTTTTCACAACTAAAACGCACAAGACTTGTAGTTTTCAAAAATGTTTTCATTTTTAATGAGACGCTGATAAAAAGAAGTTTAATCGCCGGCAAACGAAAACCCACGATTTCCCGTAAATCCCGGGCTTGGCCCGTATAGTCAAAAGTATACAAAGAAAGTACCCAGGGAGTAAACTCATTTCCCAAACGATTTTTCAAATTATTTCTGCACCACTAGAACAAATGAGACTTGTAGTTTTCAAAAATGTTTTCATTTTTAATGAGACGCTGAATGAAAGAGTTTTAATCGCCGGCAAACGAAAACCCGCGATTTCCCGTAAATCCCGGACTCGGCCCGTATAGTCAAAAGTATACAAAGAAAGTACCCAGGGAGTAAACTCATTTCCCGAACGATTTTTAAAATTATTTTTTCACCACTAAAACGTATGAGACTTGTAGTTTTCAGAAATGTTTTCATTTTTGATGAGACGCTTAATGAATGTGGTTTAATCGCTGGCAAACGAAAACCCGAGATTTCCCGTAAATCAATCGAATGTATACAAAGAAAGTACCCTGTGAGTAAATTATTCATTTCAAAAACGATTTTTTAAATTACCTTTTCACCACTAAAACGCATGAGACTTGTAGTTTTCAAAAATGTTGTCCTTTTTGATGAGACGTTGAATAAAAGAAGTTTAATCGCCGGCAAACGAAAACCCGCCATTTCCCGTAAACCACGGACCCGGCCCGTATAGTCAAAAGTATACAAAGAAAGTACCCAAGGCGTAACCTCATTTCCCGAACGATTTTTTGAATTATTATTTCACCACTAAAGCCCATGAGACTTGTAGTTTTTAAAAATGTTTTCATTTTTGATGAGACGGTGAATAAAAGAAGTTTAATCGCCGGCAAACGAAAACCCGCCATTTCCCGTAAACCCCAGACTCGGCCCGTATAGTCAAAAGAATACAAAGAAAGTACCCAGGGAGTAAACGCATTTCCCGAACGATTTTTTAAATTATTATTTCACCACTAAAGCCCATGAGACTTGTAGTTTTTAAAAATGTTTTCATTTTTGATGAGACGGTGAATAAAAGAAGTTTAATCGCCGGCAAACGAAAACCCGCGATTTCCCGTAAATCCAGGACTCGGCCTGTATAGTCAAAAGTATACAAAGAAAGTACCCAGGGAGTAAACTCATTTCCCGAACGATTTTTTAAATTATTTTTTCACCACTAAAACGCATGAGACTTGTAGTTTTCAGAAATATTTTCATTTTTGATGAGACGCTTAATGAAAGTGGTTTAATCGCCGGCAAACGAAAACCCGCGATTTCCCGTAAATCCCGGGCTTGGCCCGTATAGTCGAATGTATACAGAGAAAGTACCCTGTGAGTAAACTCATTTCCAAAACGATTTTTTAAATTATCTTTTCACCACTAAAACGCATGAGACTTGTAGTTTTCAAAAATGTTTTCATTTTTGATGAGACGCTGAATAAAAGAAGTTTAATCGCCGGCAAACGAAAACCCGCCATTTCCCGTAAACCCCAGACTCGGCCCGTATAGTCAAAAGAATACAAAGAAAGTACCCAGGGAGTAAACGCATTTCCCGAACGATTTTTTAAATTATTATTTCACCACTAAAGCCCATGAGACTTGTAGTTTTTAAAAATGTTTTCATTTTTGATGAGACGGTGAATAAAAGAAGTTTAATCGCCGGCAAACGAAAACCCGCGATTTCCCGTAAATCCAGGACTCGGCCTGTATAGTCAAAAGTATACAAAGAAAGTACCCAGGGAGTAAACTCATTTCCCGAACGATTTTTTAAATTATTTTTTCACCACTAAAACGCATGAGACTTGTAGTTTTCAGAAATATTTTCATTTTTGATGAGACGCTTAATGAAAGTGGTTTAATCGCCGGCAAACGAAAACCCGCGATTTCCCGTAAATCCCGGGCTTGGCCCGTATAGTCGAATGTATACAGAGAAAGTACCCTGTGAGTAAACTCATTTCCAAAACGATTTTTTAAATTATCTTTTCACCACTAAAACGCATAAGACTTGTAGTTTTCAAAAATGTTTTCATTTTTGATGAGACGCTGAATAAAAGAAGTTTAATCGCCGGCAAACAAAAACCAGCCATTTCCCGTAAACCCCGGACTCGGCCCGTATAGTCAAAAGTATACAAAGAAAGTACCCAGGGAGTAAACTCATTTCCTGAACGATTTTTTAAATTATTATTTCACCACTAAAGCCCATGAGACTTGTAGTTTTTAAAAATATTTTCATTTTTGATGAGACGGTGAATAAAAGAAGTTTAATCGCCGGCAAACAAAAACCCGCGATTTCCCGTAAATCCCGGACTCGGCCTGTATAGTCAAAAGTATACAAAGAAAGTACCCAGGAAGTAAAATCATTTCCCGAACGATTTGTTAAATTAATTTTTCACCACTAAAACGCATGAGACTTGTAGTTTTTAGAAATGTTTTCATTTTTGATGAGACGCTTAATGAAAGTGGTTTAATCGCCGTCAAACGAAAACCCGCGATTTCCCGTAAATCCCGGGCTTGGCCCGTATAGTCGAATGTATACAAAGAAAGTACCCTGTGAGTAAACTCATTTCCAAAACGATTTTTTAAATTATCTTTTCACCACTAAAACGCATGAGACTTGTAGTTTTCAAAAATGTTTTCATTTTTAATGAGACGCTGATAAAAAGAAGTTTAATCGCCGGCAAACGAAAACCCACGATTTCCCGTAAATCCCGGGCTTGGCCCGTATAGTCAAAAGTATACAAAGAAAGTACCCAGGGAGTAAACTCATTTCCCAAACGATTTTTCAAATTATTTCTGCACCACTAGAACGAATGAGACTTGTAGTTTTCAAAAATGTTTTCATTTTTAATGAGACGCTGAATGAAAGAGTTTTAATCGCCGGAAAACGAAAACCCGCGATTTCCCGTAAATCCCGGACTCGGCCCGTATAGTCAAAAGTATACAAAGAAAGTACCCAGGGAGTAAACTCATTTCCCGAACGATTTTTAAAATTATTTTTTCACCACTAAAACGTATGAGACTTGTAGTTTTCAGAAATGTTTTCATTTTTGATGAGACGCTTAATGAATGTGGTTTAATCGCTGGCAAACGAAAACCGGAGATTTCCCGTAAATCAATCGAATGTATACAAAGAAAGTACCCTGTGAGTAAATTATTCATTTCAAAAACGATTTTTTAAATTACCTTTTCACCACTAAAACGCATGAGACTTGTAGTTTTCAAAAATGTTGTCCTTTTTGATGAGACGTTGAATAAAAGAAGTTTAATCGCCGGCAAACGAAAACCCGCCATTTCCCGTAAATCACGGACCCGGCCCGTATAGTCAAAAGTATACAAAGAAAGTACCCAGGGAGTAACCTCATTTCCCGAACGATTTTTTGAATTATTATTTCACCACTAAAGCCCATGAGACTTGTAGTTTTTAAAAATGTTTTCATTTTTGATGAGACGGTGAATAAAAGAAGTTTAATCGCCGGCAAACGAAAATCCGCGATTTCCCGTAAATCCCGGACTCGGCCTGTATAGTGAAAAGTACACAAAGAAAGTACCCAGGGAGTAAACTCATTTCCCGAACGTTTTTTTAAATTATTATTTCACCACTAAAGCCCATGAGACTTGTAGTTTTCAGAAATGTTTTCATTTTTGATGAGACGCTTAATGAATGTGGTTTAATCGCCGGCAAACGAAAACCCGAGATTTCCCGTAAATCCCGGGCTTGTCCCGTATAGTCGAATGTATACAAAGAAAGTACCCTGTGAGTAAATTCATTTCAAAAACGATTTTTTAAATTATCTTTTTACCACTAAAACGCGTGAGACTTGTAGTTTTCGAAAATGTTGTCATTTTTGATAAGACGCTGAATAAAAGAAGTTTAATCGCCGGCAAACGAAAACCCGCCATTTCCCGTAAACCCCAGACTCGGCCCGTATAGTCAAAAGAATACAAAGAAAGTACCCAGGGAGTAAACGCATTTCCCGAACGATTTTTTAAAATATTATTTCACCACTAAAGCCCATGAGACTTGTAGTTTTTAAAAATGTTTTCATTTTTGATGAGACGGTGAATAAAAGAAGTTTAATCGCCGGCAAACGAAAACCCGCGATTTCCCGTTAATCCCGGACTCGGCCTGTATAGTCAAAAGTATACAAAAATAATACCCAGGGAGTAAACTCATTTCCCGAACGATTTTTTAAATTATATTTTCACCACTAAAACGCATAAGACTTGTAGTTTTCAGAAATATTTTCATTTTTGATGAGACGCTTAATGAAAGTGGTTTAATCGCCGGCAAACGAATACCCGCGATTTCCCGTGAATCCCGGGCTTGGCCCGTATAGTCGAATGTATACAAAAAAGTACCCTGTGAGTAAACTCATTTCAAAAACGATTTTTTAAATTATCTTTTCACCACTAAAACGCATGAGACTTGTAGTTTTCAAAAATGTTGCCATTTTTGATGAGACGCTGAATAAAAGAAGTTTAATCACCGGCAAACGAAAACCCGCCATTTCCCGTAAACCCCGGACTCGGCCCGTATAGTCAAAAGAATACAAAGAAAGTACCCAGGGAGTAAACGCATTTCCCGAACGATTTTTTAAATTATTATTTCACCACTAAAGCCCATGAGACTTGTAGTTTTTAAAAATGTTTTCATTTTTGATGAGACGGTGAATAAAAGAAGTTTAATCGCCGGCAAACGAAAACCCGCGATTTCCCGTAAATCCAGGACTCGGCCTGTATAGTCAAAAGTATACAAAGAAAGTACCCAGGGAGTAAACTCATTTCCCGAACGATTTTTTAAATTATTTTTTCACCACTAAAACGCATGAGACTTGTAGTTTTCAGAAATATTTTCATTTTTGATGAGACGCTTAATGAAAGTGGTTTAATCGCCGGCAAACGAAAACCCGCGATTTCCCGTAAATCCCGGGCTTGGCCCGTATAGTCGAATGTTTACAGAGAAAGTACCCTGTGAGTAAACTCATTTCCAAAACGATTTTTTAAATTATCTTTTCACCACTAAAACGCATGAGACTTGTAGTTTTCAAAAATGTTTTCATTTTTGATGAGACGCTGAATAAAAGAAGTTTAATCGCCGGCAAACGAAAACCAGCCATTTCCCGTAAACCCCGGACTCGGCCCGTATAGTCAAAAGTATACAAAGAAAGTACCCAGGGAGTAAACTCATTTCCTGAACGAATTTTTAAATTATTATTTCACCACTAAAGCCCATGAGACTTGTAGTTTTTAAAAATATTTTCATTTTTGATGAGACGGTGAATAAAAGAAGTTTAATCGCCGGCAAACAAAAACCCGCGATTTCCCGTAAATCCCGGGCTTGGCCCGTATAGTCGAATGTATACAAAGAAAGTACCCTGTGAGTAAACTCATTTCCAAAACGATTTTTTAAATTATCTTTTCACCACTAAAACGCATGAGACTTGTAGTTTTCAAAAAATGTTTTCATTTTTGATGAGACGCTGAATAAAAGAAGTTTAGTCGCCGGCAAACGAAAACCCGCCATTTCCCGTAAATTCCGGACTCGGCCCGTATAGTCAAAAGTATACAAAGATAGTACCCAGGAAGTAAACTCATTTCCCGAACGATTTTTTAAATTATTTTTTCACCACTACAACGCATAAGACTTGTAGTTTTCAGAAATATTTTCATTTTTGATGAGACGCTTAATGAAAGTGGTTTAATCGCCGGCAAACGAAAACCCGCGATTTTCCGTAAATCCCGGGCATGGCCCGTATAGTCGAATGTATACAAAGAAAGTACCCTGTGAGTAAACTCATTTCAAAAACGATTTTTTAAATTATCTTTTCACCACTAAAACGCATGAGACTTGTAGTTTTCAAAAATGTTGTCATTTTTGATGAGACGCTGAATAAAAGAAGTTTAATCGCCGGCAAACGAAAACCCGCCATTTCCCGTAAACCCCAGACTCGGCCCGTATAGTCAAAAGAATACAAAGAAAGTACCCAGGGAGTAAACGCATTTCCCGAACGATTTTTTAAATTATTATTTCACCACTAAAGCCCATGAGACTTGTAGTTTTTAAAAATGTTTTCATTTTTGATGAGACGGTGAATAAAAGAAGTTAAATCGCCGGCAAACGAAAACCCGCGATTTCCCGTAAATCCAGGACTCGGCCTGTATAGTCAAAAGTATACAAAGAAAGTACCCAGGGAGTGAACTCATTTCCCGAACGATTTTTTAAATTATTTTTTCACCACTAAAATGCATGAGACTTGTAGTTTTCAGAAATGTTTTCATTTTTAATGAGACGCTTAATGAAAGTGGTTTAATCGCCGGCAAACGAAAACCCGCGATTTCCCGTAAATCCCGGGCTTGGCCCGTATAGTCGAATGTATACAAAGAAAGTACCCTGTGAGTAAACTTATTTCCAAAAGGATTTTTTAAATGATCTTTTCACCACTTCAACGCATGAGACTTGTAGTTTTCAAAAATGTTTTCATTTTTGATGAGACGCTGAATAAAAGAAGTTTAATCGCCGGCAAACCAAAACCCGCCATTTCCCGTAAACCCCGGACTCGGCCCGTATAGTCAAAAGTATACAAAGAAAGTACCCAGGAAGTAAACTCATTTCCCAACGATTTTTTAAATTATTATTTCACCACTAAAGCCCATGAGACTTTTAGTTTTTAAAAATATTTTCATTTTTGATGAGACGGTGAATAAAAGAAGTTTAATCGCCGGCAAACAAAAACCCGCGATTTCCCGTAAATCCCGGACTCGGCCTATATAGTCAAAAGTATACAAAGAAAGTACCCAGGAAGTAAAACCATTTCCCGAACGATTTTTTAAATTATTTTTTCACCACTAAAACGCATGAGACTTGTAGTTTTCAGAAATGTTTTCATTTTTGATGAGACGCCTAATGACAGTGGTTTAATCGCCGCCAAACGAAAACCGGCGATTTCCCTTAAATCCTGGGCTTGGCCCGTATAGTCGAATGTATACAAAGAAAGTACCCTGTGAGTAAACTCTATTCCAAAACGATTTTTTAAATTATCTTTTCACCACTAAAACGCATGAGCCTTGTAGTTTTCAAAAATGTTTTCATTTTTGATGAGACGCTGAATAAAAGAAGTTTAATCGCCGGCAAACGAAAACCCGCCATTTCTAGTAAACCCCGGATCGGCCCGTATAGTCAAATATATACAAAGAAAGTACCCAGGGAGTAAACTCATTTCCCGAACGATTTTTTAAATTATTATTTCACCACTAAAGCCCATGAAACTTGTAGTTTTTAAAAATATTTTCATTTTTGATGAGACGGTGAATAAAATAAGTTTTATCGCCGGCAAACGAAAACCCGCGATTTCCCGTAAATCCCGGACTCGGCCTGTATAGTCAAAAGTATACAAAGAAAGTACCCGGGAGTAAACTCATTTCCCGAACGATTTTTTTAATTATTTTTTCACCACTAAAACGCATGAGACTTGTAGTTTTCAGAAATGTTTTCATTTTTGATGAGACGCTGAATAAAAGAAGTTTAGTCGCCGGCAAACGAAAACGCGCCATTTCCCGTAAACCCCGGACTCGGCTCGTATATTCAAAATTATACAAAGAAAGTACCCAGGGAGTAAACTCATTTCCCAAACGATTTTTTAAATTATTTTTTCACCACTACAACGCATGAGACTTGTAGTTTGCAAAAATGTTTTCATTTTTGATGAGACGCTGAATAAAAGAAGTTTCATCGCCGGCAAACAAAAACCTGCGATTTCCCGTAAATCCCGGACTCAGCCCGTATAGTCAAAAGTATACAAAGAAAGTACCCAGGGTGTAAACTTATTTCCCGAACGATTTTTTAAATTATTATTTCACCACTAAAACGCATGAGACTTGTAGTATTCAGAAATGTTTTCATTTTTGATGAGACGCTGAATAAAAGAAGTTTAGTCGCCGGCAAACGAAAACGCGCCATTTCCCGTAAACCCCGGACTCGGCTCGTATATTCAAAATTATACAAAGAAAGTACCCAGGGAGTAAACTCATTTCCCGAACGATTTTTTAAATTATTTTTTCACCACTACAACGCATGAGACTTGTAGTTTGCAAAAATGTTTTCATTTTTGATGAGACGCTGAATAAAAGAAGTTTCATCACCGGCAAACAAAAACCTGCGATTTCCCGTAAATCCCGGACTCAGCGCGTATAGTCAAAAGTATACAAAGAAAGTACCCAGGGTGTAAACTTATTTCCCGAACGATTTTTTAAATTATTATTTCACCACTACAGCCCATGAGACTTGTAGTTTATAAAAATGTTTTCATTTTTGATGAGACGCTGAATAAAAGAAGTTTAATCGCCCTCAAACGAAAACCCGCGACTTCCCGTGAATCCCGGACTCGGCCCCTATAGCCAAAAGTATAAAAAGAAAGTACCCAGGGAGTAAACTCATTTCCCGAACGATTTTTTAAATTATTTTTTCACCACTAAAACGCATGAGACTTGTAGTTTTCAGAAATGTTTTCATTTTTGATAAGACGCCTAATGAAAGTGGTTTAATCGCCGGCAAACGAAAACCGGCGATCTCCCTTAAATCCTGGGCTTGGCCCGTATAGTCGAATGTATACAAAGAAAGTACCCTGTGAGTAAACTCATTTCCAAAACGATTTTTTAAATTATCTTTTCACCACTAAAACGCATGAGACTTGTAGTTTTCAAAAATGTTTTCATTTTTAATGAGACGCTGAATAAAAGAAGTTTAATCACCGGCAAACGAAAACCCGCCATTTCCTGTAAACCCCGGATCTGCCCGTATAGTCAAAAGTATACAAAGAAAGTACCCAGGGAGTAAACTCATTTCCCGAACGATTTTTTATATTATTTTTTACCACTAAAGCCCATGAGACTTGTAGTTTTTAAAAATGTTTTCATTTTTGATGAGACGTTAAATAAAAGAAGTTTAATCGCCCTCAAACGAAAACCCGCGACTTCCCGTAAATCCCAGACTCGGCCCGTATAGTCAAAAGTATACAAAGAAAGTACCCAGGGAGTAAACTGATTTCCCGAACGATTTTTTATATTATTTTTTACCACTAAAGCCCATGAGACTTGTAGTTTTTAAAAATGTTTTCATTTTTGATGAGACGTTAAATAAAAGAAGTTTAATCGCCCTCAAACGAAAACCCGCGACTTCCCGTAAATCCCGGACTCGGCCCGTATAGTCAAAAGTATACAAAGAAAGTACCCAGGGAGTAAACTCATTTTCCGAACGATTTTTTAAATTATTATTTCACCACTATAGCCCATGAGACTTGTAGTTTTTAAAAATGTTTTCATTTTTGATGAGACGCTGAATAAAAGAAGTTTAGTCGCCGGCTAACGAAAACCCGCCATTTCCCGTAAACCCCGGACTCGGCCCGTATAGTCAAAAGTATACAAAGAAAGTACCCAGGGAGTAAACTCATTTCCCGAACGATTTTTTAAATTATTTTTTCACCACTACAACGCATGAGACTTGTAGTTTGCAAAAATGTTTTCATTTTTGATGAGACGCTGAATAAAACAAGTTTCATCGCCGGCAAACAAAAACCTGCGATTTCCCGTAAATCCCGGACTCAGCCCGTATAGTCAAAAGTATACAAAGAAAGTACCCAGGGTGTAAACTTATTTCCCGAACGATTTTTTAAATTATTATTTCACCACTAAAGCCCATGAGACTTGTAGTTTATAAAAATGTTTTCATTTTTGATGAGACGCTGAATAAAAGAAGTTTAATCGCCCTCAAACGAAAACCCGCGACTTCCCCCTGAATCCCGGACTCGGCCCGTATAGCCAAAAGTATAAAAAGAAAGTACCCAGGGAGTAAACTCATTTCCCGAACGATTTTTTAAATTATTTTTTCACCACTAAAACGCATGAGACTTGTAGTTTTCAGAAATGTTTTCATTTTTGATGAGACGCCTAATGAAAGTGGTTTAATCGCCGGCAAACGAAAACCCGCGACTTCCCTTAAATCCTGGGCTTGGCACGTATAGTCGAATGTATACAAAGAAAATACCCTGTAAGTAAACTCATTTCCCGAACGATTTTTTAAATTATTTCTGCACCACTATAACGAATGAGACTTGTAATTTTCAAAAATGTTTTTATTTTTAATGAGACGTTTAATGAAAGAGGTTTAATCGCCGGCAAACGAAAACCCGCGATTTCCCGTAACTCCCGGGCTTGTCCCGTATAGTCAAAAGTATACAAAGAAAGTACCCAGGGTGTAAACATATTTCCCGAACGATTTTTTAAATTATTATTTCACCACTAAAGCCCATGAGACTTGTAGTTTATAAAAATGTTTTCATTTTAGATGAGACGCTGAATAAAAGAAGTTTAATCGCCCTCAAACGAAAACCCGCGACTTCCCGTAAATCCCGGACTCGGCCCGTATAGTCAAAAGTATACAAAGAAAGTTCCCAGGGAGTAAACTCATTTCCCGAACGATTTTTTTTCATTTTTGATGAGACGCCTAATGAAAGTGGTTTAATCGCCGGCAAACGAAAACCCGCGATTTCCCTTAAATCCTGGGCTTGGCACGTATAGTCGAATGTATACAAAGAAAGTACCCTGTAAGTAAACTCATTTCCCGAACGATTTTTTAAATTATTTCTGCACCACTATAACGAATGAGACTTGTAATTTTCAAAAATGTTTTTATTTTTAATGAGACGCTTAATGAAAGAGGTTTAATCGCCGGCAAACGAAAACCCGCGATTTTCCGTAACTCCCGGGCTTGTCCCGTATAGACAAAAGTATACAAAGAAAGTACCCAGAGAGTAAACTCATTTCCCGAACGATTTTTTAAATTATTATTTCACCACTAAAGCCCATGAGACTTGTAGTTTTTAAAAATGTTTTCATTTTTGATGAGACGCTGAATAAAAGGAGTTTAATCGCCGGCAAACGAAAACCGGCCATTTCCCGTAAACCCAGGACTCGGCCCGTATAGTCAAAAGTATACAAAGAAAGTACCCAGGGAGTAAACTCATTTCCCGAACGATTTTTTATATTATTTTTTCACCACTAAAACGCATGAGACTTGTAGTTTTCAAAAATGTTTTCATTTTTGATGAGACGCTGAATAAAAGAAGTTTAATCGCCGGCAAACGAAAACCCGCGATTTCCCGTAAATCCCGGACTCGGCCCATATAGTCAAAAGTATACAAAGAAAGTACCCAGGGAGTAAACTCATTTCCTGAACGATTTTTTAAATTATTTTTTCACCACTAAAACGCATGAGACTTGTAGTTTTCAGAAATGTTTTTATTTTTGATGAGACGCTTAATGAAAGTGGTTTAATCGCCGGCAAACGAAAACCCGCGATTTCCCGTAAATCCCGGGCTTGGCCCATATAGTCGAATGTATACAAAGAAAGTACCCTGTGAGTAAACTCATTTCCAAAAGGATTTTTTAAATTACCACTAAAGCCCATGAGACTTGTAGTTTTTAAAAATGTTTTCATTTTTGATGAGACGCTGAATAAAAGGAGTTTAATCGCCGGCAAACGAAAACCGGCCATTTCCCGTAAACCCAGGACTCGGCCCGTATAGTCAAAAGTATACAAAGAAAGTACCCAGGGAGTAAACTCATTTCCCGAACGATTTTTTATATTATTTTTTCACCACTAAAACGCATGAGACTTGTAGTTTTCAAAAATGTTTTCATTTTTGATGAGACGCTGAATAAAAGAAGTTTAATCGCCGGCAAACGAAAACCCGCGATTTCCCGTAAATCCCGGACTCGGCCCATATAGTCAAAAGTATACAAAGAAAGTACCCAGGGAGTAAACTCATTTCCTGAACGATTTTTTAAATTATTTTTTCACCACTAAAACGCATGAGACTTGTAGTTTTCAGAAATGTTTTTATTTTTGATGAGACGCTTAATGAAAGTGGTTTAATCGCCGGCAAACGAAAACCCGCGATTTCCCGTAAATCCCGGGCTTGGCCCATATAGTCGAATGTATACAAAGAAAGTACCCTGTGAGTAAACTCATTTCCAAAAGGATTTTTTAAATTATCTTTTCACCACTAAAACGCATGGGACTTGTAGTTTTCAAAAATGTTTTCATTTTTGATGAGACGCTGGATAAAAGAAGTTTAATCGCCGGCAAACGAAAACCCGCGATTTCCCGTAAATCCCGGACTCGGCCCGTATAGTCAAAAGTATACAAAGAAAGTACCCAGGGAGTAAACTCATTTCCGAACGATTTTTTTTCATTTTTGATGAAACACCTAATGAAAGTGGTTTAATCGCCGGCAAACGAAAATCCGCGATTTCCCTTAAATCCTGGGCTTGGCCCGTAATGTCGAATGTATACAAAGAAAGTACCCTGTAAGTAAACTCATTTCCCGAACGATTTTTAAATTATTTCTGCACCACTAGAACGAATGAGACTTGTAGTTTTCAAAAATGTTTTCATTTTTAATAAGACGCTTAATGAAAGAGGTTTAATCGCCGGCACACGAAAACCCGCGATTTCCCGTAACTCCCGGACTCAGCCCGTATAGTCAAAAGTATACAAAGAAAGTACCCAGGGTGTAAACGTATTTCCCGAACGATTTTTTAAATTATTATTTCACCACTAAAGCCCATGAGACTTGTAGTTTATAAAAATGTTTTCATTTTTGATGAGACGCTGAATAAAAGAAGTTTAATCGCCCTCAAACGAAAACCCGCGACTTCCCGTGAATCCCGGACTCGGCCCGTATAGCCAAAAGTATACAAAGAAAGTACCCAGGGAGTAAACTCATTTCCCGAACGATTTCTTAAATTATTTTTTCACCACTAAAACGCATGAGACTTGTAGTTTTCAGAAATGTTTTTATTTTTGATGAGACGC
This sequence comes from Hydractinia symbiolongicarpus, assembly GCF_029227915.1. NCBI lineage: Eukaryota > Metazoa > Cnidaria > Hydrozoa > Anthoathecata > Hydractiniidae > Hydractinia > Hydractinia symbiolongicarpus. Next base: position 25,430,241 of record NC_079887.1, on the reverse strand, counting down.
TTAATGAAAGTGGTTTAATCGCCGGCAAACGAAAACCCGCGATTTCCCGTAAATCCCGGGCTTGGCCCGTATAGTCGAATGTATACAAAGAAAGTACCCTGTGAGTAAACTCATTTCCAAAACGATTTTTTAAATTATTATTTCACCACTAAAGCCCATGAGACTTGTAGTTTTTAAAAATGTTTTCATTTTTGATGAGACGCTGAATAAAAGGAGTTTAATCGCCGGCAAACGAAACCCGCCATTTCCCGTAAACCCAGGACTCGGCCCGTATAGTCAAAAGTATACAAAGAAAGTACCCAGGGAGTAAACTCATTTCCCGAACGATTTTTTATATTATTTTTTCACCACTAAAACGCATGAGACTTTTGGTTTTTAAAAATGTTTTCATTTTTGATGAGACGCTGGATAAAAGAAGTTTAATCGCCGGCAAACTAAAACCCGCGATTTCCCGTAAATCCCGGACTCGGCCCGTATAGTCAAAAGTATACAAAGAAAGTACCCAGGGAGTAAACTTATTTCCCGAACGATTTTTTAAATTATTTTTTCACCACTAAAACGCATGAGACTTGTAGTTTTCAGAAATGTTTTTATTTTTGATGAGACGCTTAATGAAAGTGGTTTAATCGCCGCCAAACGAAAACCCGCGATTTCCCGTAAATCCCGGGCTTGGCCCTTATAGTCGAATGTATACAAAGAAAGTACCCTGTGAGTAAACTCATTTCCAAAACGATTTTTTAAATTATCTTTTCACCACTAAAACGCATGAGACTTGTAGTTTTCAAAAACGTTTTTATTTTTGATGAGACGCTGGATAAAAGAAGTTTAATCGCCGGCAAACGAAAACCCGCGATTTCCCGTAAATCCCCGACTCGGCCCGTATAATCAAAAGTATACAAAGAAAGTACCCTTTGAGTAAACTCATTTCCCGAACGATTTTTTAAATTATTTCTGCACCACTAGAACGAATGAGACTTGTAGTTTTCAAAAATGTTTTCATTTTTAATGAGACGCTTAATGAAAGAGGTTTAATAGCCGGCAAACAAAACCCGCGATTTCCTGTAAATCCCGGGCTTGTCCCGTATAGTCAAAAGTATACAAAGAAAGTACCCAGGGAGTAAACTCATTTCCCGAACGATTTTTTAAATTATTATTTCACCACTGAAGCCCATGAGACTTGTAGTTTTTAAAAATGTTTTCATTTTTGATGAGACGCTGAATAAAAGGAGTTTAATCGCCGGCAAACGAAAACCCGCCATTTCCCGTAAACCCAGGACTCGGCCCGTATAGTCAAAAGTATACAAAGAAAGTACCCAGGTAGTAAACTCATTTCCCGAACGATCTTTTAAATTATCTTTTCACCACTAAAACGCATGAGACTTGTAGTTTTCAAAAATGTTTTCATTTTTGATGAGACGCTGAATAAAAGGAGTTTAATCGCCCGCAAACGAAAACCCGCCATTTCCCGTGAACCCAGGACTCGGCCCGTATAGTCAAAAGCATACAAAGAAAGTACCCAGGGAGTAAACTCACTTCCCGAACGATTTTTTAAATTATCTTTTCACCACTAAAACGCATGAGACTTGTAGTTTTCAGAAATGTTTTTATTTTTGATGAGACGCTTAATGAAAGTGGTTTAATCGCCGGCAAACGAAAACCCGCGATTTCCCGTAAATCCCGGGCTTGGCCCGTATAGTCGAATGTATACAAAGAAAGTACCCTGTGAGTAAACTCATTTCCAAAACGATTTTTTAAATTATCTTTTCACCACTAAAACGCATGAGACTTGTAGTTTTCAAAAATGTTTTCATTTTTGATGAGACGCTGGATAAAAGAAGTTTAATTGCCGGCAAACGAAAACCCGCGATTTCCCGTAAATCCCGGACTCGGCCCGTATAGTCAAAAGTATACAAAGAAAGTACTCTTTGAGTAAACTCATTTCCCGAACGATTTTTTAAATTATTTCTGCACCACTAGAACGAATGAGACTTATAGTTTTCAAAAATGTTTTCATTTTTAATGAGACGCTTAATGAAAGAGGTTTAATCGCCGGCAAACGAAAACCCGCGATTTCCCGTAAATCCCGGGCTTGTCCCGTATAGTCGAATGTATACAAAGAAAGTACCCAGGGATTAAACTCATTTCCCGAACGATTTTTTAAATTATTTTTTCTCCACTAAAATGCATGAGACTTGTAGTTTTCAAAAATGTTTTCATTTTTGATGATACGCTTAATGAAAGGGGTTTAATCGCCGGCAAATGAAAACCCGCGATTTCCCGTAAATCACGGGCTTGGCCCGTATAGTCGAATGTATACAAAGAAAGTGTCCTGTGAGTAAACTCATTTCCAAAACGATTTTTTAAATTATCTTTTCACCACTAAAACGCATGAGACTTGTAGTTTTCAAAAATGTTTTCATTTTTGATGAGACGCTGGATAAAAGAAGTTTAATTGCCGGCAAACGAAAACCCGCGATTTCCCGTAAATCCCGGGCTTGTCCCGTATAGTCGAATGTATACAAAGAAAGTACTCTTTGAGTAAACTCATTTCCCGAACGATTTTTTAAATTATTTCTGCACCACTAGAACGAATGAGACTTATAGTTTTCAAAAATGTTTTCATTTTTAATGAGACGCTTAATGAAAGAGGTTTAATCGCCGGCAAACGAAAACCCGCGATTTCCCGTAAATCCCGGGCTTGTCCCGTATAGTCGAATGTATACAAAGAAAGTACCCAGGGAGTAAACTCATTTCCCGAACGATTTTTTAAATTATTTTTTCTCCACTAAAACGCATGAGACTTGTAGTTTTCAAAAATGTTTTCATTTTTGATGATACGCTTAATGAAAGGGGTTTAATCGCCGGCAAACGAAAACCCGCCATTTCCCGTAAACCCAGGACTCGGCCCGTATAGTCAAAAGTATACAAAGAAAGTACCCAGGTAGTAAACTCATTTCCCGAACGATCTTTTAAATTATCTTTTCACCACTAAAACGCATGAGACTTGTAGTTTTCAAAAATGTTTTCATTTTTGATGAGACGCTGAATAAAAGGAGTTTAATCGCCGGCAAACGAAAACCCACCATTTCCCGTGAACCCAGGACTCGGCCCGTATAGTCAAAAGCATACAAAGAAAGTACCCAGGGAGTAAACTCACTTCCCGAACGATTTTTTAAATTATCTTTTCACCACTAAAACGCATGAGACTTGTAGTTTTCAGAAATGTTTTTATTTTTGATGAGACGCTTAATGAAAGTGGTTTAATCGCCGGCAAACGAAAACCCGCGATTTCCCGTAAATCCCGGGCTTGGCCCGTATAGTCGAATGTATACAAAGAAAGTACCCTGTGAGTAAACTCATTTCCAAAACGATTTTTTAAATTATCTTTTCACCACTAAAACGCATGAGACTTGTAGTTTTCAAAAATGTTTTCATTTTTGATGAGACGCTGGATAAAAGAAGTTTAATTGCCGGCAAACGAAAACCCGCGATTTCCCGTAAATCACGGGCTCGGCCCGTATAGTCGAATGTATACAAAGAAAGTGTCCTGTGAGTAAACTCATTTCCAAAACGATTTTTTAAATTATCTTTTCACCACTAAAACGCATGAGACTTGTAGTTTTTAAAAATGTTTTCATTTTTGATGAGACGCTGGATAAAAGAAGTTTAATTGCCGGCAAACGAAAACCCGCGATTTCCCGTAAATCCCGGGCTTGTCCCGTATAGTCGAATGTATACAAAGAAAGTACTCTTTGAGTAAACTCATTTCCCGAACGATTTTTTAAATTATTTCTGCACCACTAGAACGAATGAGACTTATAGTTTTCAAAAATGTTTTCATTTTTAATGAGACGCTTAATGAAAGAGGTTTAATCGCCGGCAAACGAAAACCTGCGATTTCCCGTAAATCCCGGGCTTGTCCCGTACAGTCGAATGTATACAAAGAAAGTACCCAGGGAGTAAACTCATTTCCCGAACGATTTTTTAAATTATTTTTTCTCCACTAAAACGCATGAGACTTGTAGTTTTCAAAAATGTTTTCATTTTTGATGATACGCTTAATGAAAGGGGTTTAATCGCCGGCAAATGAAAACCCGCGATTTCCCGTAAATCACGGGCTTGGCCCGTATAGTCGAATGTATACAAAGAAAGTGTCCTGTGAGTAAACTCATTTCCAAAACGATTTTTTAAATTATCTTTTCACCACTAAAACGCATAAGACTTGTAGTTCTCAAAAATGTTTTCATTTTTGATGAGACGCTGGATAAAAGAAGTTTAATCGCCGGCAAACGAAATCCCGCGATTTCCCGTAAATCCTGGACTCGGCCCGTATAGTCAAAAGTATACAAAGAAAGTACCCTTTGAGTAAACTCATTTCCCGAACGATTTTTTAAATTATTTCTGCACCACTAGAACGAATGAGACTTATAGTTTTCAAAAATGTTTTCATTTTTAATGAAACGCTTAATGAAAGAGGTTTAATCGCCGGCAAACGAAAACCCGCGATTTCCCGTAAATCCCGGGCTTGTCCCGTATAGTCGAATGTATACAAATAAAGTACCCAGGGAGTAAACTCATTTCCCGAACGATTTTTTAAATTATTTTTTCTCCACTAAAACGCATGAGACTTGTAGTTTTCAAAAATGTTTTCATTTTTGATGATACGCTTAATGAAAGGGGTTTAATCGCCGGCAAATGAAAACCCGCGATTTCCCGTAAATCACGGGCTTGGCCCGTATAGTCGAATGTATACAAAGAAAGTGTCCTGTGAGTAAACTCATTTCCAAAACGATTTTTTAAATTATCTTTTCACCACTAAAACGCATGAGACTTGTAGTTCTCAAAAATGTTTTCATTTTTGATGAGACGCTGGATAAAAGAAGTTTAATCGCCGGCAAACGAAAACCCGCGATTTCCCGTAAATCCTGGACTCGGCCCGTATAGTCAAAAGTATACAAAGAAAGTACCCTTTGAGTAAACTCATTTCCAAAACGATTTTTTAAATTATCTTTTCACCACTAAAACGCATGAGACTTGTAGATTTCAAAAATGTTTTCATTTTTGATGACACGCTTAATGAAAGGGGTTTAATCGCCGGCAAATGAAAACCCGCGATTTCCCGTAAATCACGGGCTTGGCCCGTATAGTCGAATGTATACAAAGAAAGTGCCCTGTGAGTAAACTCATTTCCAAAGCGATTTTTTAAATTATCTTTTCAACACTAAAACGCGTGAGACTTGTAGTTTTCAAAAATGTTTTCATTTTTCATGAGACGCTGAATAAAAGAAGTTTAATCGCCGGCAAACAAAAACCCGCCATTTCCCGTAAACCCCGGACTCGGCCAGTATAGTCAAATGTATGCAAAGAATGCCGGCAAACAAAAACCCGCGATTTCCCTTAAATCCTGGCTTGGCCCGTATAGTCGAATGTATACAAAGAAAGTACCCTGTGAGTAAACTCATTTCCAAAAGGATTTTTTAAATTACCACTAAAGCCCATGAGACTTGTAGTTTTTAAAAATGTTTTCATTTTTGATGAGACGCTGAATAAAAGGAGTTTAATCGCCGGCAAACGAAAACCGGCCATTTCCCGTAAACCCAGGACTCGGCCCGTATAGTCAAAAGTATACAAAGAAAGTACCCAGGGAGTAAACTCATTTCCTGAACGATTTTTTAAATTATTTTTTCACCACTAAAACGCATGAGACTTGTAGTTTTCAGAAATGTTTTTATTTTTGATGAGACGCTTAATGAAAGTGGTTTAATCGCCGGCAAACGAAAACCCGCGATTTCCCGTAAATCCCGGGCTTGGCCCATATAGTCGAATGTATACAAAGAAAGTACCCTGTGAGTAAACTCATTTCCAAAAGGATTTTTTAAATTACCACTAAAGCCCATGAGACTTGTAGTTTTTAAAAATGTTTTCATTTTTGATGAGACGCTGAATAAAAGGAGTTTAATCGCCGGCAAACGAAAACCGGCCATTTCCCGTAAACCCAGGACTCGGCCCGTATAGTCAAAAGTATACAAAGAAAGTACCCAGGGAGTAAACTCATTTCCCGAACGATTTTTTATATTATTTTTTCACCACTAAAACGCATGAGACTTGTAGTTTTCAAAAATGTTTTCATTTTTGATGAGACGCTGAATAAAAGAAGTTTAATCGCCGGCAAACGAAAACCCGCGATTTCCCGTAAATCCCGGACTCGGCCCATATAGTCAAAAGTATACAAAGAAAGTACCCAGGGAGTAAACTCATTTCCTGAACGATTTTTTAAATTATTTTTTCACCACTAAAACGCATGAGACTTGTAGTTTTCAGAAATGTTTTTATTTTTGATGAGACGCTTAATGAAAGTGGTTTAATCGCCGGCAAACGAAAACCCGCCATTTTCCGTAAATCCCGGGCTTGGCCCATATAGTCGAATGTATACAAAGAAAGTACCCTGTGAGTAAACTCATTTCCAAAAGGATTTTTTAAATTATCTTTTCACCACTAAAACGCATGGGACTTGTAGTTTTCAAAAATGTTTTCATTTTTGATGAGACGCTGGATAAAAGAAGTTTAATCGCCGGCAAACGAAAACCCGCGATTTCCCGTAAATCCCGGACTCGGCCCGTATAGTCAAAAGTATACAAAGAAAGTACCCAGGGAGTAAACTCATTTCCGAACGATTTTTTTTCATTTTTGATGAAACACCTAATGAAAGTGGTTTAATCGCCGGCAAACGAAAATCCGCGATTTCCCTTAAATCCTGGGCTTGGCCCGTAATGTCGAATGTATACAAAGAAAGTACCCTGTAAGTAAACTCATTTCCCGAACGATTTTTAAATTATTTCTGCACCACTAGAACGAATGAGACTTGTAGTTTTCAAAAATGTTTTCATTTTTAATAAGACGCTTAATGAAAGAGTTTTAATCGCCGGCACACGAAAACCCGCGATTTCCCGTAACTCCCGGACTCAGCCCGTATAGTCAAAAGTATACAAAGAAAGTACCCAGGGTGTAAACGTATTTCCCGAACGATTTTTTAAATTATTATTTCACCACTAAAGCCCATGAGACTTGTAGTTTATAAAAATGTTTTCATTTTTGATGAGACGCTGAATAAAAGAAGTTTAATCGCCCTCAAACGAAAACCCGCGACTTCCCGTGAATCCCGGACTCGGCCCGTATAGCCAAAAGTATACAAAGAAAGTACCCAGGGAGTAAACTCATTTCCCGAACGATTTCTTAAATTATTTTTTCACCACTAAAACGCATGAGACTTGTAGTTTTCAGAAATGTTTTTATTTTTGATGAGACGCTTAATGAAAGTGGTTTAATCGCCGGCAAACGAAAACCCGCGATTTCCCGTAAATCCCGGGCTTGGCCCGTATAGTCGAATGTATACAAAGAAAGTACCCTGTGAGTAAACTCATTTCCAAAACGATTTTTTAAATTATTATTTCACCACTAAAGCCCATGAGACTTGTAGTTTTTAAAAATGTTTTCATTTTTGATGAGACGCTGAATAAAAGGAGTTTAATCGCCGGCAAACGAAACCCGCCATTTCCCGTAAACCCAGGACTCGGCCCGTATAGTCAAAAGTATACAAAGAAAGTACCCATGGAGTAAACTCATTTCCCGAACGATTTTTTATATTATTTTTTCACCACTAAAACGCATGAGACTTTTGGTTTTTAAAAATGTTTTCATTTTTGATGAGACGCTGGATAAAAGAAGTTTAATCGCCGGCAAACTAAAACCCGCGATTTCCCGTAAATCCCGGACTCGGCCCGTATAGTCAAAAGTATACAAAGAAAGTACCCAGGGAGTAAACTCATTTCCCGAACGATTTTTTAAATTATCTTTCCACCACTAAAACGCATGAGACTTGTAGTTTTCAGAAATGTTTTTATTTTTGATGAGACGCTTAATGAAAGTGGTTTAATCGCCGGCAAACGAAAACCCGCGATTTCCCGTAAATCCCGGACTTGGCCCGTATAGTCGAATGTATACAAAGAAAGTACCCTGTGAGTAAACTCATTTCCAAAACGATTTTTTAAATTATCTTTTCACCACTAAAACGCATGAGACTTGTAGTTTTCAAAAATGTTTTCATTTTTGATGAGACGCTGGATAAAAGAAGTTTAATTGCCGGCAAACGAAAACCCGCGATTTCCCGTAAATCCCGGACTCGGCCCGTATAGTCAAAAGTATACAAAGAAAGTACTCTTTGAGTAAACTCATTTCCCGAACGATTTTTTAAATTATTTCTGCACCACTAGAACGAATGAGACTTATAGTTTTCAAAAATGTTTTCATTTTTAATGAGACGCTTAATGAAAGAGGTTTAATCGCCGGCAAACGAAAACCCGCGATTTCCCGTAAATCCCGGGCTTGTCCCGTATAGTCGAATGTATACAAAGAAAGTACCCAGGGAGTAAACTCATTTCCCGAACGATTTTTTAAATTATTTTTTCTCCACTAAAATGCATGAGACTTGTAGTTTTCAAAAATGTTTTCATTTTTGATGATACGCTTAATGAAAGGGGTTTAATCGCCGGCAAATGAAAACCCGCGATTTCCCGTAAATCACGGGCTTGGCCCGTATAGTCGAATGTATACAAAGAAAGTGTCCTGTGAGTAAACTCATTTCCAAAACGATTTTTTAAATTATCTTTTCACCACTAAAACGCATGAGACTTGTAGTTTTTAAAAATGTTTTCATTTTTGATGAGACGCTGGATAAAAGAAGTTTAATTGCCGGCAAACGAAAACCCGCGATTTCCCGTAAATCCCGGGCTTGTCCCGTATAGTTGAATGTATACAAAGAAAGTACTCTTTGAGTAAACTCATTTCCCGAACGATTTTTTAAATTATTTCTGCACCACTAGAACGAATGAGACTTATAGTTTTCAAAAATGTTTTCATTTTTAATGAGACGCTTAATGAAAGAGGTTTAATCGCCGGCAAACGAAAACCCGCGATTTCCCGTAAATCCCGGGCTTGTCCCGTATAGTCGAATGTATACAAAGAAAGTACCCAGGGAGTAAACTCATTTCCCGAACGATTTTTTAAATTATTTTTTCTCCACTAAAACGCATGAGACTTGTAGTTTTCAAAAATGTTTTCATTTTTGATGATACGCTTAATGAAAGGGGTTTAATCGCCGGCAAATGAAAACCCGCGATTTCCCGTAAATCACGGGCTTGGCCCGTATAGTCGAATGTATACAAAGAAAGTGTCCTGTGAGTAAACTCATTTCCAAAACGATTTTTTAAATTATCTTTTCACCACTAAAACGCATGAGACTTGTAGTTCTCAAAAATGTTTTCATTTTTGATGAGACGCTGGATAAAAGAAGTTTAATCGCCGGCAAACGAAAACCCGCGATTTCCCGTAAATCCTGGACTCGGCCCGTATAGTCAAAAGTATACAAAGAAAGTACCCTTTGAGTAAACTCATTTCCCGAACGATTTTTTAAATTATTTCTGCACCACTAGAACGAATGAGACTTATAGTTTTCAAAAATGTTTTCATTTTTAATGAGACGCTTAATGAAAGAGGTTTAATCGCCGGCAAACGAAAACCCGCGATTTCCCGTAAATCCCGGGCTTGTCCCGTATAGTCGAATGTATACAAAGAAAGTGTCCTGTGAGTAAACTCATTTCCAAAACGATTTTTTAAATTATCTTTTCACCACTAAAACGCATGAGACTTGTAGTTCTCAAAAATGTTTTCATTTTTGATGAGACGCTGGATAAAAGAAGTTTAATCGCCGGCAAACGAAAACCCGCGATTTCCCGTAAATCCTGGACTCGGCCCGTATAGTCAAAAGTATACAAAGAAAGTACCCTTTGAGTAAACTCATTTCCAAAACGATTTTTTAAATTATCTTTTCACCACTAAAACGCATGAGACTTGTAGATTTCAAAAATGTTTTCATTTTTGATGACACGCTTAATGAAAGGGGTTTAATCGCCGGCAAATGAAAACCCGCGATTTCCCGTAAATCACGGGCTTGGCCCGTATAGTCGAATGTATACAAAGAAAGTGCCCTGTGAGTAAACTCATTTCCAAAGCGATTTTTTAAATTATCTTTTCAACACTAAAACGCGTGAGACTTGTAGTTTTCAAAAATGTTTTCATTTTTCATGAGACGCTGAATAAAAGAAGTTTAATCGCCGGCAAACAAAAACCCGCCATTTCCCGTAAACCCCGGACTCGGCCAGTATAGTCAAATGTATGCAAAGAATGCCGGCAAACAAAAACCCGCGATTTCCCTTAAATCCTGGCTTGGCCCGTATAGTCGAATGTATACAAAGAAAGTACCCTGTGAGTAAACTCATTTCCAAAAGGATTTTTTAAATTACCACTAAAGCCCATGAGACTTGTAGTTTTTAAAAATGTTTTCATTTTTGATGAGACGCTGAATAAAAGGAGTTTAATCGCCGGCAAACGAAAACCGGCCATTTCCCGTAAACCCAGGACTCGGCCCGTATAGTCAAAAGTATACAAAGAAAGTACCCAGGGAGTAAACTCATTTCCTGAACGATTTTTTAAATTATTTTTTCACCACTAAAACGCATGAGACTTGTAGTTTTCAGAAATGTTTTTATTTTTGATGAGACGCTTAATGAAAGTGGTTTAATCGCCGGCAAACGAAAACCCGCGATTTCCCGTAAATCCCGGGCTTGGCCCATATAGTCGAATGTATACAAAGAAAGTACCCTGTGAGTAAACTCATTTCCAAAAGAATTTTTTAAATTACCACTAAAGCCCATGAGACTTGTAGTTTTTAAAAATGTTTTCATTTTTGATGAGACGCTGAATAAAAGGAGTTTAATCGCCGGCAAACGAAAACCGGCCATTTCCCGTAAACCCAGGACTCGGCCCGTATAGTCAAAAGTATACAAAGAAAGTACCCAGGGAGTAAACTCATTTCCCGAACGATTTTTTATATTATTTTTTCACCACTAAAACGCATGAGACTTGTAGTTTTCAAAAATGTTTTCATTTTTGATGAGACGCTGAATAAAAGAAGTTTAATCGCCGGCAAACGAAAACCCGCGATTTCCCGTAAATCCCGGACTCGGCCCATATAGTCAAAAGTATACAAAGAAAGTACCCAGGGAGTAAACTCATTTCCTGAACGATTTTTTAAATTATTTTTTCACCACTAAAACGCATGAGACTTGTAGTTTTCAGAAATGTTTTTATTTTTGATGAGACGCTTAATGAAAGTGGTTTAATCGCCGGCAAACGAAAACCCGCCATTTTCCGTAAATCCCGGGCTTGGCCCATATAGTCGAATGTATACAAAGAAAGTACCCTGTGAGTAAACTCATTTCCAAAAGGATTTTTTAAATTATCTTTTCACCACTAAAACGCATGGGACTTGTAGTTTTCAAAAATGTTTTCATTTTTGATGAGACGCTGGATAAAAGAAGTTTAATCGCCGGCAAACGAAAACCCGCGATTTCCCGTAAATCCCGGACTCGGCCCGTATAGTCAAAAGTATACAAAGAAAGTACCCAGGGAGTAAACTCATTTCCGAACGATTTTTTTTCATTTTTGATGAAACACCTAATGAAAGTGGTTTAATCGCCGGCAAACGAAAATCCGCGATTTCCCTTAAATCCTGGGCTTGGCCCGTAATGTCGAATGTATACAAAGAAAGTACCCTGTAAGTAAACTCATTTCCCGAACGATTTTTAAATTATTTCTGCACCACTAGAACGAATGAGACTTGTAGTTTTCAAAAATGTTTTCATTTTTAATAAGACGCTTAATGAAAGAGGTTTAATCGCCGGCACACGAAAACCCGCGATTTCCCGTAACTCCCGGACTCAGCCCGTATAGTCAAAAGTATACAAAGAAAGTACCCAGGGTGTAAACGTATTTCCCGAACGATTTTTTAAATTATTATTTCACCACTAAAGCCCATGAGACTTGTAGTTTATAAAAATGTTTTCATTTTTGATGAGACGCTGAATAAAAGAAGTTTAATCGCCCTCAAACGAAAACCCGCGACTTCCCGTGAATCCCGGACTCGGCCCGTATAGCCAAAAGTATACAAAGAAAGTACCCAGGGAGTAAACTCATTTCCCGAACGATTTCTTAAATTATTTTTTCACCACTAAAACGCATGAGACTTGTAGTTTTCAGAAATGTTTTTATTTTTGATGAGACGCTTAATGAAAGTGGTTTAATCGCCGGCAAACGAAAACCCGCGATTTCCCGTAAATCCCGGGCTTGGCCCGTATAGTCGAATGTATACAAAGAAAGTACCCTGTGAGTAAACTCATTTCCAAAACGATTTTTTAAATTATTATTTCACCACTAAAGCCCATGAGACTTGTAGTTTTTAAAAATGTTTTCATTTTTGATGAGACGCTGAATAAAAGGAGTTTAATCGCCGGCAAACGAAACCCGCCATTTCCCGTAAACCCAGGACTCGGCCCGTATAGTCAAAAGTATACAAAGAAAGTACCCATGGAGTAAACTCATTTCCCGAACGATTTTTTATATTATTTTTTCACCACTAAAACGTATGAGACTTTTGGTTTTTAAAAATGTTTTCATTTTTGATGAGACGCTGGATAAAAGAAGTTTCATCGCCGGCAAACTAAAACCCGCGATTTCCCGTAAATCCTGGACTCGGCCCGTATAGTCAAAAGTATACAAAGAAAGTACCCAGGGAGTAAACTCATTTCCCGAACGATTTTTTAAATTATTTTTTCACCACTAAAACGCATGAGACTTGTAGTTTTCAGAAATGTTTTTATTTTTGATGAGACGCTTAATGAAAGTGGTTTAATCGCCGCCAAACGAAAACCCGCGATTTCCCGTAAATCCCGGTCTTGGCCCTTATAGTCGAATGTATACAAAGAAAGTACCCTGTGAGTAAACTCATTTCCAAAACGATTTTTTAAATTATCTTTTCACCACTAAAACGCATGAGACTTGTAGTTTTCAAAAACGTTTTCATTTTTGATGAGACGCTGGATAAAAGAAGTTTAATCGCCGGCAAACGAAAACCCGCGATTTCCCGTAAATCCTTGACTCGGCCCGTATAATCAAAAGTATACAAAGAAAGTACCCTTTGAGTAAACTCATTTCCCGAACGATTTTTTAAATTATTTCTGCACCACTAGAACGAATGAGACTTGTAGTTTTCAAAAATGTTTTCATTTTTAATGAGACGCTTAATGAAAGAGGTTTAATCGCTGGCAAACAAAAACCCGCGATTTCCCGTAAATCCCGGGCTTGTCCCGTATAGTCAAAAGTATACAAAGAAAGTACCCAGGGAGTAAACTCATTTCCCGAACGATTTTTTAAATTATTATTTCACCACTGAAGCCCATGAGACTTGTAGTTTTTAAAAATGTTTTCATTTTTGATGAGACGCTGAATAAAAGGAGTTTAATCGCCGGCAAACGAAAACCCGCCATTTCCCGTAAACCCAGGACTCGGCCCGTATAGTCAAAAGTATACAAAGAAAGTACCCAGGTAGTAAACTCATTTCCCGAACGATCTTTTAAATTATCTTTTCACCACTAAAACGCATGAGACTTGTAGTTTTCAAAAATGTTTTCATTTTTGATGAGACGCTGAATAAAAGGAGTTTAATCGCCGGCAAACGAAAACCCGCCATTTCCCGTGAACCCAGGACTCGGCCCGTATAGTCAAAAGCATACAAAGAAAGTACCCAGGGAGTAAACTCACTTCCCGAACGATTTTTTAAATTATCTTTTCACCACTAAAACGCATGAGACTTGTAGTTTTCAGAAATGTTTTTATTTTTGATGAGACGCTTAATGAAAGTGGTTTAATCGCCGGCAAACGAAAACCCGCGATTTCCCGTAAATCCCGGGCTTGGCCCGTATAGTCGAATGTATACAAAGAAAGTACCCTGTGAGTAAACTCATTTCCAAAACGATTTTTTAAATTATCTTTTCACCACTAAAACGCATGAGACTTGTAGTTTTCAAAAATGTTTTCATTTTTGATGAGACGCTGGATAAAAGAAGTTTAATTGCCGGCAAACGAAAACCCGCGATTTCCCGTAAATCCCGGACTCGGCCCGTATAGTCAAAAGTATACAAAGAAAGTACTCTTTGAGTAAACTCATTTCCCGAACGATTTTTTAAATTATTTCTGCACCACTAGAACGAATGAGACTTATAGTTTTCAAAAATGTTTTCATTTTTAATGAGACGCTTAATGAAAGAGGTTTAATCGCCGGCAAACGAAAACCCGCGATTTCCCGTAAATCCCGGGCTTGTCCCGTATAGTCGAATGTATACAAAGAAAGTACCCAGGGAGTAAACTCATTTCCCGAACGATTTTTTAAATTATTTTTTCTCCACTAAAATGCATGAGACTTGTAGTTTTCAAAAATGTTTTCATTTTTGATGAGACGCTGGATAAAAGAAGTTTAATTGCCGGCAAACGAAAACCCGCGATTTCCCGTAAATCCCGGGCTTGTCCCGTATAGTCGAATGTATACAAAGAAAGTACTCTTTGAGTAAACTCATTTCCCGAACGATTTTTTAAATTATTTCTGCACCACTAGAACGAATGAGACTTATAGTTTTCAAAAATGTTTTCATTTTTAATGAGACGCTTAATGAAAGAGGTTTAATCGCCGGCAAACGAAAACCCGCGATTTCCCGTAAATCCCGGGCTTGTCCCGTATAGTCGAATGTATACAAAGAAAGTACCCAGGGAGTAAACTCATTTCCCGAACGATTTTTTAAATTATTTTTTCTCCACTAAAACGCATGAGACTTGTAGTTTTCAAAAATGTTTTCATTTTTGATGATACGCTTAATGAAAGGGGTTTAATCGCCGGCAAATGAAAACCCGCGATTTCCCGTAAATCACGGGCTTGGCCCGTATAGTCGAATGTATACAAAGAAAGTGTCCTGTGAGTAAACTCATTTCCAAAACGATTTTTTAAATTATCTTTTCACCACTAAAACGCATGAGACTTGTAGTTCTCAAAAATGTCTTCATTTTTGATGAGACGCTGAATAAAAGAAGTTTAATCGCCGGCAAACGAAAACCCGCGATTTCCCGTAAATCCTGGACTCGGCCCGTATAGTCAAAAGTATACAAAGAAAGTACCCTTTGAGTAAACTCATTTCCCGAACGATTTTTTAAATTATTTCTGCACCACTAGAACGAATGAGACTTATAGTTTTCAAAAATGTTTTCATTTTTAATGAGACGCTTAATGAAAGAGGTTTAATCGGCGGCAAACGAAAACCCGCGATTTCCCGTAAATCCCGGGCTTGTCCCGTATAGTCGAATGTATACAAAGAAAGTACCCAGGGAGTAAACTCATTTCCCGAACGATTTTTTAAATTATTTTTTCTCCACTAAAACGCATGAGACTTGTAGTTTTCAAAAATGTTTTCATTTTTGATGATACGCTTAATGAAAGGGGTTAAATCGCCGGCAAATGAAAACCCGCGATTTCCCGTAAATCACGGGCTTGGCCCGTATAGTCGAATGTATACAAAGAAAGTGTCCTGTGAGTAAACTCATTTCCAAAACGATTTTTTAAATTATCTTTTCACCACTAAAACGCATGAGACTTGTAGTTCTCAAAAATGTTTTCATTTTTGATGAGACGCTGGATAAAAGAAGTTTAATCGCCGGCAAACGAAAACCCGCGATTTCCCGTAAATCCTGGACTCGGCCCGTATAGTCAAAAGTATACAAAGAAAGTACCCTTTGAGTAAACTCATTTCCAAAACGATTTTTTAAATTATCTTTTCACCACTAAAACGCATGAGACTTGTAGATTTCAAAAATGTTTTCATTTTTGATGACACGCTTAATGAAAGGGGTTTAATCGCCGGCAAATGAAAACCCGCGATTTCCCGTAAATCACGGGCTTGGCCCGTATAGTCGAATGTATACAAAGAAAGTGCCCTGTGAGTAAACTCATTTCCAAAGCGATTTTTTAAATTATCTTTTCAACACTAAAACGCGTGAGACTTGTAGTTTTCAAAAATGTTTTCATTTTTCATGAGACGCTGAATAAAAGAAGTTTAATCGCCGGCAAACAAAAACCCGCCATTTCCCGTAAACCCCGGACTCGGCCAGTATAGTCAAATGTATGCAAAGAATGCCGGCAAACAAAAGCCCGCGATTTCCCTTAAATCCTGGCTTGGCCCGTATAGTCGAATGTATACAAAGAAAGTACCCTGTGAGTAAACTCATTTCCCGAACGATTTTTTTTCATTTTTGATGAGACGCCTAATGAAAGTGGTTTAATCGCCGGCAAACGAAAACCCGCCATTTCCCGTAAACCCAGGACTCGGCCCGTATAGTCAAAAGTATACAAAGAAAGTACCCAGGGAGTAAACTCATTTCCCGAACGATTTTTTAAATTATTTTTTCACCACTAAAACGCATGAGACTTGTAGTTTTCAGAAATGTTTTTATTTTTGATGAGACGCTTAATGAAAGTGGTTTAATCGCCGGCAAACGAAAACCCGCGATTTCCCGTAAATCCCGGGCTTGGCCCGTATAGTCGAATGTATACAAAGAAAGTACCCTGTGAGTAAACTTATTTCCAAAACGATTTTTTAAATTATCTTTTCACCACTAAAACGCATGAGACTTGTAGTTTTCAAAAATGTTTTCATTTTTGATGAGACGCTTAATGAAAGTGGTTTAATCGCCAGCAAACAAAAACCCGCGATTTCCCGTAAATCCCGGGCTTGGCCCGTATAGTCGAATGTATACAAAGAAAGTACCCTGTAAGTAAACTCATTTCCAAAACGATTTTTTAAATTATCTTTTCACCACTAAAACGCATGAGACTTGTAGTTTTCAAAAATGTTTTCATTTTTGATGAGACGCTGGATAAAAGAAGTTTAATTGCCGGCAAACGAAAACCCGCGATTTCCCGTAAATCCCGGACTCGGCCCGTATAGTCAAAAGTATACAAAGAAAGTACTCTTTGAGTAAACTCATTTCCCGAACGATTTTTTAAATTATTTTTTCACCACTAAAACGCATGAGACTTGTAGTTTTCAGAAATGTTTTTATTTTTGATGAGACGCTTAATGAAAGTGGTTTAATCGCCGGCAAACGAAAACCCGCGATTTCCCGTAAATCCCGGGCTTCGCCCGTATAGTCGAATGTATACAAAGAAAGTACCCTGTGAGTAAACCCATTTCCAAAACGATTTTTTAAATTATTATTTCACCACTAAAGCCCATGAGACTTGTAGTTTTTAAAAATGTTTTCATTTTTGATGAGACGCTGAATAAAAGGAGTTTAATCGCCGGCAAACGAAACCCGCCATTTCCCGTAAACCCAGGACTCGGCCCGTATAGTCAAAAGTATACAAAGAAAGTACCCAGGGAGTAAACTCATTTCCCGAACGATTTTTTATATTATTTTTTCACCACTAAAACGCATGAGACTTTTGGTTTTTAAAAATGTTTTCATTTTTGATGAGACGCTGGATAAAAGAAGTTTAATCGCCGGCAAACTAAAACCCGCGATTTCCCGTAAATCCCGGACGCGGCCCGTGTAGTCAAAAGTATACAAAGAAAGTACCCAGGGAGTAAACTCATTTCCCGAAGGATTTTTTAAATTATTTTTTCACCACTAAAACGCATGAGACTTGTAGTTTTCAGAAATGTTTTTATTTTTGATGAGACGCTTAATGAAAGTGGTTTAATCGCCGCCAAACGAAAACCCGCGATTTCCCGTAAATCCCGGGCTTGGCCCTTATAGTCGAATGTATACAAAGAAAGTACCCTGTGAGTAAACTCATTTCCAAAACGATTTTTTAAATTATCTTTTCACCACTAAAACGCATGAGACTTGTAGTTTTCAAAAATGTTTTCATTTTTGATGAGACGCTGGATAAAAGAAGTTTAATCGCCGGCAAACGAAAACCCGCGATTTCCTGTAAATCCCCGACTCGGCCCGTATAATCAAAAGTATACAAAGAAAGTACCCTTTGAGTAAACTCATTTCCCGAACGATTTTTTAAATTATTTCTGCACCACTAGAACGAATGAGACTTGTAGTTTTCAAAAATGTTTTCATTTTTGATGATACGCTTAATGAAAGGGGTTTAATCGCCGGCAAATGAAAACCCGCGATTTCCCGTAAATCACGGGCTTGGCCCGTATAGTCGAATGTATACAAAGAAAGTGTCCTGTGAGTAAACTCATTTCCAAAACGATTTTTTAAATTATCTTTTCACCACTAAAACGCATGAGACTTGTAGTTCTCAAAAATGTCTTCATTTTTGATGAGACGCTGGATAAAAGAAGTTTAATCGCCGGCAAACGAAAACCCGCGATTTCCCGTAAATCCTGGACTCGGCCCGTATAGTCAAAAGTATACAAAGAAAGTACCCTTTGAGTAAACTCATTTCCCGAACGATTTTTTAAATTATTTCTGCACCACTAGAACGAATGAGACTTATAGTTTTCAGAAATGTTTTTATTTTTGATGAGACGCTTAATGAAAGTGGTTTAATCGCCGCCAAACGAAAACCCGCGATTTCCCGTAAATCCCGGGCTTGGCCCTTATAGTCGAATGTATACAAAGAAAGTACCCTGTGAGTAAACTCATTTCCAAAACGATTTTTTAAATTATCTTTTCACCACTAAAACGCATGAGACTTGTAGTTTTCAAAAATGTTTTCATTTTTGATGAGACGCTGGATAAAAGAAGTTTAATCGCCGGCAAACGAAAACCCGCGATTTCCTGTAAATCCCCGACTCGGCCCGTATAATCAAAAGTATACAAAGAAAGTACCCTTTGAGTAAACTCATTTCCCGAACGATTTTTTAAATTATTTCTGCACCACTAGAACGAATGAGACTTGTAGTTTTCAAAAATGTTTTCATTTTTGATGATACGCTTAATGAAAGGGGTTTAATCGCCGGCAAATGAAAACCCGCGATTTCCCGTAAATCACGGGCTTGGCCCGTATAGTCGAATGTATACAAAGAAAGTGTCCTGTGAGTAAACTCATTTCCAAAACGATTTTTTAAATTATCTTTTCACCACTAAAACGCATGAGACTTGTAGTTCTCAAAAATGTCTTCATTTTTGATGAGACGCTGGATAAAAGAAGTTTAATCGCCGGCAAACGAAAACCCGCGATTTCCCGTAAATCCTGGACTCGGCCCGTATAGTCAAAAGTATACAAAGAAAGTACCCTTTGAGTAAACTCATTTCCCGAACGATTTTTTAAATTATTTCTGCACCACTAGAACGAATGAGACTTATAGTTTTCAAAAATGTTTTCATTTTTAATGAGACGCTTAATGAAAGAGGTTTAATCGGCGGCAAACGAAAACCCGCGATTTCCCGTAAATCCCGGGCTTGTCCCGTATAGTCGAATGTATACAAAGAAAGTACCCAGGGAGTAAACTCATTTCCCGAACGATTTTTTAAATTATTTTTTCTCCACTAAAACGCATGAGACTTGTAGTTTCCAAAAATGTTTTCATTTTTGATGATACGCTTAATGAAAGGGGTTTAATCGCCGGCAAATGAAAACCCGCGATTTCCCGTAAATCACGGGCTTGGCCCGTATAGTCGAATGTATACAAAGAAAGTGTCCTGTGAGTAAACTCATTTCCAAAACGATTTTTTAAATTATCTTTTCACCACTAAAACGCATGAGACTTGTAGTTCTCAAAAATGTTTTCATTTTTGATGAGACGCTGGATAAAAGAAGTTTAATCGCCGGCAAACGAAAACCCGCGATTTCCCGTAAATCCTGGACTCGGCCCGTATAGTCAAAAGTATACAAAGAAAGTACCCTTTGAGTAAACTCATTTCCAAAACGATTTTTTATATTATCTTTTCACCACTAAAACGCATGAGACTTGTAGATTTCAAAAATGTTTTCATTTTTGATGACACGCTTAATGAAAGGGGTTTAATCGCCGGCAAATGAAAACCCGCGATTTCCCGTAAATCACGGGCTTGGCCGTATAGTCGAATGTATACAAAGAAAGTGCCCTGTGAGTAAACTCATTTCCAAAGCGATTTTTTAAATTATCTTTTCAACACTAAAACGCGTGAGACTTGTAGTTTTCAAAAATGTTTTCATTTTTCATGAGACGCTGAATAAAAGAAGTTTAATCGCCGGCAAACAAAAACCCGCCATTTCCCGTAAACCCCGGACTCGGCCAGTATAGTCAAATGTATGCAAAGAATGCCGGCAAACAAAAACCCGCGATTTCCCTTAAATCCTGGCTTGGCCCGTATAGTCGAATGTATACAAAGAAAGTACCCTGTGAGTAAACTCATTTCCCGAACGATTTTTTTTCATTTTTGATGAGACGCCTAATGAAAGTGGTTTAATCGCCGGCAAACGAAAACCCGCCATTTCCCGTAAACCCAGGACTCGGCCCGTATAGTCAAAAGTATACAAAGAAAGTACCCAGGGAGTAAACTCATTTCCCGAACGATTTTTTAAATTATTTTTTCACCACTAAAACGCATGAGACTTGTAGTTTTCAGAAATGTTTTTATTTTTGATGAGACGCTTAATGAAAGTTGTTTAATCGCCGGCAAACGAAAACCCGCGATTTCCCGTAAATCCCGGGCTTGGCCCGTATAGTCGAATGTATACAAAGAAAGTACCCTGTGAGTAAACTTATTTCCAAAACGATTTTTTAAATTATCTTTTCACCACTAAAACGCATGAGACTTGTAGTTTTCAAAAATGTTTTTATTTTTGATGAGACGCTTAATGAAAGTGGTTTAATCGCCAGCAAACAAAAACCCGCGATTTCCCGTAAATCCCGGGCTTGGCCCGTATAGTCGAATGTATACAAAGAAAGTACCCTGTAAGTAAACTCATTTCCAAAACGATTTTTTAAATTATCTTTTCACCACTAAAACGCATGAGACTTGTAGTTTTCAAAAATGTTTTCATTTTTGATGAGACGCTGGATAAAAGAAGTTTAATTGCCGGCAAACGAAAACCCGCGATTTCCCGTAAATCCCGGACTCGGCCCGTATAGTCAAAAGTATACAAAGAAAGTACTCTTTGAGTAAACTCATTTCCCGAACGATTTTTTAAATTATTTTTTCTCCACTAAAACGCATGAGACTTGTAGTTTTCAGAAATGTTTTTATTTTTGATGAGACGCTTAATGAAAGTGGTTTAATCGCCGGCAAACGAAAACCCGCGATTTCCCGTAAATCCCGGGCTTGGCCCGTATAGTCGAATGTATACAAAGAAAGTACCCTGTGAGTAAACCCATTTCCAAAACGATTTTTTAAATTATTATTTCACCACTAAAGCCCATGAGACTTGTAGTTTTTAAAAATGTTTTCATTTTTGATGAGACGCTGAATAAAAGGAGTTTAATCGCCGGCAAACGAAACCCGCCATTTCCCGTAAACCCAGGACTCGGCCCGTATAGTCAAAAGTATACAAAGAAAGTACCCAGGGAGTAAACTCATTTCCCGAACGATTTTTTATATTATTTTTTCACCACTAAAACGCATGAGACTTTTGGTTTTTAAAAATGTTTTCATTTTTGATGAGACGCTGGATAAAAGAAGTTTAATCGCCGGCAAACTAAAACCCGCGATTTCCCGTAAATCCCGGACTCGGCCCGTGTAGTCAAAAGTATACAAAGAAAGTACCCAGGGAGTAAACTCATTTCCCGAACGATTTTTTAAATTATTTTTTCACCACTAAAACGCATGAGACTTGTAGTTTTCAGAAATGTTTTTATTTTTGATGAGACGCTTAATGAAAGTGGTTTAATCGCCGCCAAACGAAAACCCGCGATTTCCCGTAAATCCCGGGCTTGGCCCTTATAGTCGAATGTATACAAAGAAAGTACCCTGTGAGTAAACTCATTTCCAAAACGATTTTTTAAATTATCTTTTCACCACTAAAACGCATGAGACTTGTAGTTTTCAAAAATGTTTTCATTTTTGATGAGACGCTGGATAAAAGAAGTTTAATCGCCGGCAAACGAAAACCCGCGATTTCCTGTAAATCCCCGACTCGGCCCGTATAATCAAAAGTATACAAAGAAAGTACCCTTTGAGTAAACTCATTTCCCGAACGATTTTTTAAATTATTTCTGCACCACTAGAACGAATGAGACTTGTAGTTTTCAAAAATGTTTTCATTTTTAATGAGACGCCTAATGAAAGAGGTTTAATCGCCGGCAAACGAAAACCCGCGATTTCCCGTAAATCCCGGGCTTGTCCCGTATAGTCAAAAGTATACAAAGAAAGTACCCAGGGAGTAAACTCATTTCCCGAACGATTTTTTAAATTATTATTTCACCACTGAAGCCCATGAGACTTGTAGTTTTTAAAAATGTTTTCATTTTTGATGAGACGCTGAATAAAAGGAGTTTAATCGCCGGCAAACGAAAACCCGCCATTTCCCGTAAACCCAGGACTCGGCCCGTATAGTCAAAAGTATACAAAGAAAGTACCCAGGTAGTAAACTCATTTCCCGAACGATCTTTTAAATTATCTTTTCACCACTAAAACGCATGAGACTTGTAGTTTTCAAAAATGTTTTCATTTTTGATGAGACGCTGAATAAAAGGAGTTTAATCGCCGGCAAACGAAAACCCGCCATTTCCCGTGAACCCAGGACTCGGCCCGTATAGTCAAAAGCATACAAAGAAAGTACCCAGGGAGTAAACTCACTTCCCGAACGATTTTTTAAATTATCTTTTCACCACTAAAACGCATGAGACTTGTAGTTTTCAGAAATGTTTTTATTTTTGATGAGACGCTTAATGAAAGTTTCTTAATCGCCGGCAAACGAAAACCCGCGATTTCCCGTAAATCCCGGGCTTGGCCCGTATAGTCGAATGTATACAAAGAAAGTACCCTGTGAGTAAACTCATTTCCAAAACGATTTTTTAAATTATCTTTTCACCACTAAAACGCATGAGACTTGTAGTTTTCAAAAATGTTTTCATTTTTGATGAGACGCTGGATAAAAGAAGTTTAATTGCCGGCAAACGAAAACCCGCGATTTCCCGTAAATCCCGGACTCGGCCCGTATAGTCAAAAGTATACAAAGAAAGTACTCTTTGAGTAAACTCATTTCCCGAACGATTTTTTAAATTATTTCTGCACCACTAGAACGAATGAGACTTATAGTTTTCAAAAATGTTTTCATTTTTAATGAGACGCTTAATGAAAGAGGTTTAATCGCCGGCAAACTAAAACCCGCGATTTCCCGTAAATCCCGGGCTTGTCCCGTATAGTCGAATGTATACAAAGAAAGTACCCAGGGAGTACACTCATTTCCCGAACGATTTTTTAAATTATTTTTTCTCCACTAAAACGCATGAGACTTGTAGTTTTCAAAAATGTTTTCATTTTTGATGATACGCTTAATGAAAGGGGTTTAATCGCCGGCAAATGAAAACCCGCGATTTCCCGTAAATCACGGGCTTGGCCCGTATAGTCGAATGTATACAAAGAAAGTGTCCTGTGAGTAAACTCATTTCCAAAACGATTTTTTAAATTATCTTTTCACCACTAAAACGCATGAGACTTGTAGTTTTCAAAAATGTTTTCATTTTTGATGAGACGCTGGATAAAAGAAGTTTAATTGCCGGCAAACGAAAACCCGCGATTTCCCGTAAATCCCGGGCTTGTCCCGTATAGTCGAATGTATACAAAGAAAGTACTCTTTGAGTAAACTCATTTCCCGAACGATTTTTTAAATTATTTCTGCACCACTAGAACGAATGAGACTTATAGTTTTCAAAAATGTTTTCATTTTTAATGAGACGCTTAATGAAAGAGGTTTAATCGCCGGCAAACGAAAACCCGCGATTTCCCGTAAATCCCGGGCTTGTCCCGTATAGTCGAATGTATACAAAGAAAGTACCCAGGGAGTAAACTCATTTCCCGAACGATTTTTTAAATTATTTTTTCTCCACTAAAACGCATGAGACTTGTAGTTTTCAAAAATGTTTTCATTTTTGATGATACGCTTAATGAAAGGGGTTTAATCGCCGGCAAATGAAAACCCGCCATTTCCCGTAAATCACGGGCTTGGCCCGTATAGTCGAATGTATACAAAGAAAGTGTCCTGTGAGTAAACTCATTTCCAAAACGATTTTTTAAATTATCTTTTCACCACTAAAACGCATGAGACTTGTAGTTTTCAAAAATGTTTTCATTTTTGATGAGACGCTGGATAAAAGAAGTTTAATCGCCGGCAAACGAGAAACCCGCGATTTCCCGTAAATCCCGGACTCGGCCCGTATAGTCAAAAGTATACAAAGAAAGTACCCTTTGAGTAAACTCATTTCCAAAACGATTTTTTAAATTATCTTTTCACCACTAAAACGCATGAGACTTGTAGATTTCAAAAATGTTTTCATTTTTGATGACACGCTTAATGAAAGGGGTTTAATCGCCGGCAAATGAAAACCCGCGATTTCCCGTAAATCACGGGCTTGGCCCGTATAGTCGAATGTATACAAAGAAAGTGCCCTGTGAGTAAACTCATTTCCAAAACGATTTTTTAAATTATCTTTTCACCACTAAAACGCGTGAGACTTGTAGTTTACAAAAATGTTTTCATTTTTCATGAGACGCTGAATAAAAGAAGTTTAATCGCCGGCAAACAAAAACCCGCCATTTCCCGTAAACCCCGGACTCGGCCAGTATAGTCAAATGTATGCAAAGAATGCCGGCAAACAAAAACCCGCGATTTCCCTTAAATCCTGGCTTGGCCCGTATAGTCGAATGTATACAAAGAAAGTACCCTGTGAGTAAACTCATTTCCCGAACGATTTTTTTTCATTTTTGATGAGACGCCTAATGAAAGTGGTTTAATCGCCGGCAAACGAAAACCCGCCATTTCCCGTAAACCCAGGACTGGGCCCGTATAGTCAAAAGTATACAAAGAAAGTACCCAGGGAGTAAACTCATTTCCCGAACGATTTTTTAAATTATTTTTTCACCACTAAAACGCATGAGACTTGTAGTTTTCAGAAATGTTTTTATTTTTGATGAGACGCTTAATGAAAGTGGTTTAATCGCCGGCAAACGAAAACCCGCGATTTCCCGTAAATCCCGGGCTTGGCCCGTATAGTCGAATGTATACAAAGAAAGTACCCTGTGAGTAAACTCATTTCCAAAACGATTTTTTAAATTATTTTTTCTCCACTAAAACGCATGAGACTTGTAGTTTTCAGAAATGTTTTTATTTTTGATGAGACGCTTAATGAAAGTGGTTTAATCGCCGGCAAACGAAAACCCGCGATTTCCCGTAAATCCCGGGCTTGGCCCGTATAGTCGAATGTATACAAAGAAAGTACCCTGTGAGTAAACTCATTTCCAAAACGATTTTTTAAATTATCTTTTCACCACTAAAACGCATGAGACTTGTAGTTTTCAAAAATGTTTTTATTTTTGATGAGACGCTTAATGAAAGTGGTTTAATCGCCAGCAAACGAAAACCCGCGATTTCCCGTAAATCCCGGGCTTGGCCCGTATAGTCGAATGTATACAAAGAAAGTACCCTGTAAGTAAACTCATTTCCAAAACGATTTTTTAAGTTATCTTTTCACCACTAAAACGCTTGAGACTTGTAGTTTTCAAAAATGTTTTCATTTTTGATGAGACGCTGGATAAAAGAAGTTTAATTGCCGGCAAACGAAAACCCGCGATTTCCCGTAAATCCCGGACTCGGCCCGTATAGTCAAAAGTATACAAAGAAAGTACTCTTTGAGTAAACTCATTTCCCGAACGATTTTTTGAATTATTTCTGCACCACTAGAACGAATGAGACTTATAGTTTTCAAAAATGTTTTCATTTTTAATGAGACGCTTAATGAAAGAGGTTTAATCGCCGGCAAAGGAAAACCCGCGATTTCCCGTAAATCGCGGGCTTGTCCCGTATAGTCGAATGTGTACAAAGAAAGTACCCAGGGAGTAAACTCATTTCCCGAACGATTTTTTAAATTATTTTTTCTCCACTAAAACGCATGAGACTTGTAGTTTTCAAAAATGTTTTCATTTTTGATGATACGCTTAATGAAAGGGGTTTAATCGCCGGCAAATGAAAACCCGCGATGTCCCGTAAATCACGGGCTTGACCCGTATAGTCGAATGTATACAAAGAAAGTGTCCTGTGAGTAAACTCATTTCCAAAACGATTTTTTAAAATATCTTTTCACCACTAAAACGCATGAGACTTGTAGTTTTCAAAAATGTTTTCATTTTTGATGAGACGCTGGATAAAAGAAGTTTAATTGCCGGCAAACGAAAACCCGCGATTTCCCGTAAATCCCGGACTCGGCCCGTATAGTCAAAAGTATACAAAGAAAGTCCTCTTTGAGTAAACTCATTTCCCGAACGATTTTTTAAATTATTTCTGCACCACTAGAACGAATGAGACTTATAGTTTTCAAAAATGTTTTCATTTTTAATGAGACGCTTAATGAAAGAGGTTTAATCGCCGGCAATCGAAAACCCGCGATTTCCCGTAAATCCCGGGCTTGTCCCGTATAGTCGAATGTATACAAAGAAAGTACCCAGGGAGTAAACTCATTTCCCGAACGATTTTTAAATTATTTTTTCTCCACTAAAACGCATGAGACTTGTTGTTTTCAAAAATGTTTTCATTTTTGATGATACGCTTAATGAAAGGGGTTTAATCGCCGGCAAATGAAAACCCGCGATTTCCCGTAAATCACGGGCTTGGCCCGTATAGTCGAATGTATACAAAGAAAGTGTCCTGTGAGTAAACTCATTTCCAAAACGATTTTTTAAATTATCTTTTCACCACTAAAACGCATGAGACTTGTAGTTTTCAAAAATGTTTTCATTTTTGATGAGACGCTGAATAAAAGAAGTTTAATCGCCGGCAAACAAAAACCCGCCATTTCCCGTAAACCCCGGACTCGGCCAGTATAGTCAAATGTATGCAAAGAATGCCGGCAAACAAAAACCCGCGATTTCCCTTAAATCCTGGCTTGGCCCGTATAGTCGAATGTATACAAAGAAAGTACCCTGTGAGTAAACTCATTTCCCGAACGATTTTTTATATTATTTTTCACCACTAAAGCCCATGAGACTTGTAGTTTTTAAAAATGTTTTCATTTTTGATGAGACGCTGAATAAAAGAAGTTTAATCGCCCTCAAACGAAAACCCGCGACTTCCGGTAAATCCCGGACTCGGCCCGTATAGTCAAAAGTATACAAAGAAAGTACCCAGGGAGTAAACTCATTTCCCGAACGATTTTTTTTCATTTTTGATGAGACGCCTAATGAAAGTGGTTTAATCGCCGGCAAACGAAAACCCGCAATTTCCCTTAAATCCTGGGCTTGGTCCGTATAGTCGAATGTATACAAAGAAAGTACCCTGTGAGTAAACTCATTTCCCGAACGATTTTTCAAATTGTTTCTGCACCACTAGAACGAATGAGACTTGTAGTTTTCAAAAATGTTTTCATTTTTAATGAGACGCTTAATGAAAGAGGTTTAATCGCCAGCAAACGAAAACCCGCGATTTCCCGTAAATCCCGGGCTTGTCCCGCATAGTCAAAAGTATACAAAGAAAGTACCCAGGGAGTAAACTCATTTCCCGAACGATTTTTTTTCATTTTTGATGAGACGCCTAATGGAAGAGGTTTAATCGCCGGCAAACGAAAACCCGCGATTTCCCGTAAATCCCGGGCTTGTCCCGTATAGTCGAATGTATACAAAGAAAGTACCCTGTGAGTAAACTCATTTCCAAAACGATTTTTTAAATTATCTTTTTACCACTAAAACGCATGAGACTTGTAGTTTTCAAAAATGTTTTTATTTTTGATGAGACGCTGGATAAAAGAAGTTTAATCGCCGGCAAACGAAAACCCGCGATTTCCCGTAAATCCCGGACTCTGCCCGTATAGTCAAAAGTATACAAAGAAAGTACTCATTGAGTAAACTCATTTCCCGAACGATTTTTTAAATTATTTCTGCACCACTAGAACGAATGAGACTTATAGTTTTCAAAAATGTTTTCATTTTTAATGAGACGCTTAATGAAAGAGGTTTAATCGCCGGCAAACGAAAACCCGCGATTTCCCGTAAATCCCGGGCTTGTCCCGTATAGTCGAATGTACACAAAGAAAGTACCCTCGGAGTAAACTCATTTCCCGAACGATTTTTTAAATTATTTTTTCTCCACTAAAACGCATGAGACTTGTAGTTTTCAAAAATGTTTTCATTTTTGATGATACGCTTAATGAAAGGGGTTTAATCGCCGGCAAATGAAAACCCGCGATTTCCCGTAAATCACGGGCTTGGCCCGTATAGTCGAATGTATACAAAGAAAGTGTCCTGTGAGTAAACTCATTTCCAAAACGATTTTTTAAATTATCTTTTCACCACTAAAACGCATGAGACTTGTAGTTGTCAAAAATGTTTTCATTTTTGATGAGACGCTGGATAAAAGAAGTTTAATCGCCGGCAAACGAAAACCCGCGATTTCCCGTAAATCCCGGACTCGGCCCGTATAGTCAAAAGTATACAAAGAAAGTACCCTTTTAGTAAACTCATTTCCCGAACGATTTTTTAAATTATTTCTGCACCACTAGAACGAATGAGACTTATAGTTTTCAAAAATTGTTTTCATTTTTAATGAGACGCTTAATGAAAGAGGTTTAATCGCCGGCAATCGAAAACCCGCGATTTCCCGTAAATCCCGGGCTTGTCCCGTATAGTCGAATGTATACAAAGAAAGTGTCCAGGGAGTAAACTCATTTCCCGAACGATTTTTAAATTATTTTTTCTCCACTAAAACGCATGAGACTTGTAGTTTTCAAAAATGTTTTCATTTTTGATGAGACGCTGAATAAAAGAAGTTTAATCGCCGGCAAACAAAAACCCGCCATTTCCCGTAAACCCCGGACTCGGCCAGTATAGTCAAATGTATGCAAAGAATGCCGGCAAACAAAAACCCGCGATTTCCCTTAAATCCTGGCTTGGCCCGTATAGTCGAATGTATACAAAGAAAGTACCCTGTGAGTAAACTCATTTCCCGAACGATTTTTTATATTATTTTTCACCACTAAAGCCCATGAGACTTGTAGTTTTTAAAAATGTTTTCATTTTTGATGAGACGCTGAATAAAAGAAGTTTAATCGCCCTCAAACGAAAACCCGCGACTTCCGGTAAATCCCGGACTCGGCCCGTATAGTCAAAAGTATACAAAGAAAGTACCCAGGGAGTAAACTCATTTCCCGAACGATTTTTTTTCATTTTTGATGAGACGCCTAATGAAAGTGGTTTAATCGCCGGCAAACGAAAACCCGCAATTTCCCTTAAATCCTGGGCTTGGTCCGTATAGTCGAATGTATACAAAGAAAGTACCCTGTGAGTAAACTCATTTCCCGAACGATTTTTCAAATTGTTTCTGCACCACTAGAACGAATGAGACTTGTAGTTTTCAAAAATGTTTTCATTTTTAATGAGACGCTTAATGAAAGAGGTTTAATCGCCAGCAAACGAAAACCCGCGATTTCCCGTAAATCCCGGGCTTGTCCCGCATAGTCAAAAGTATACAAAGAAAGTACCCAGGGAGTAAACTCATTTCCCGAACGATTTTTTTTCATTTTTGATGAGACGCCTAATGGAAGAGGTTTAATCGCAGGCAAACGAAAACCCGCGATTTCCCGTAAATCCCGGGCTTGTCCCGTATAGTCGAATGTATACAAAGAAAGTACCCTGTGAGTAAACTCATTTCCAAAACGATTTTTTAAATTATCTTTTTACCACTAAAACGCATGAGACTTGTAGTTTTCAAAAATGTTTTTATTTTTGATGAGACGCTGGATAAAAGAAGTTTAATCGCCGGCAAACGAAAACCCGCGATTTCCCGTAAATCCCGGACTCTGCCCGTATAGTCAAAAGTATACAAAGAAAGTACTCTTTGAGTAAACTCATTTCCCGAACGATTTTTTAAATTATTTCTGCACCACTAGAACGAATGAGACTTATAGTTTTCAAAAATGTTTTCATTTTTAATGAGACGCTTAATGAAAGAGGTTTAATCGCCGGCAAACGAAAACCCGCGATTTCCCGTAAATCCCGGGCTTGTCCCGTATAGTCGAATGTACACAAAGAAAGTACCCTCGGAGTAAACTCATTTCCCGAACGATTTTTTAAATTATTTTTTCTCCACTAAAACGCATGAGACTTGTAGTTTTCAAAAATGTTTTCATTTTTGATGATACGCTTAATGAAAGGGGTTTAATCGCCGGCAAATGAAAACCCGCGATTTCCCGTAAATCACGGGCTTGGCCCGTATAGTCGAATGTATACAAAGAAAGTGTCCTGTGAGTAAACTCATTTCCAAAACGATTTTTTAAATTATCTTTTCACCACTAAAACGCATGAGACTTGTAGTTGTCAAAAATGTTTTCATTTTTGATGAGACGCTGGATAAAAGAAGTTTAATCGCCGGCAAACGAAAACCCGCGATTTCCCGTAAATCCCGGACTCGGCCCGTATAGTCAAAAGTATACAAAGAAAGTACCCTTTTAGTAAACTCATTTCCCGAACGATTTTTTAAATTATTTCTGCACCACTAGAACGAATGAGACTTATAGTTTTCAAAAATTGTTTTCATTTTTAATGAGACGCTTAATGAAAGAGGTTTAATCGCCGGCAAACGAAAACCCGCGATTTCCCGTAAATCCCGGGCTTGTCCCGTATAGTCGAATGTATACAAAGAAAGTACCCAGGGAGTAAACTCATTTCCCGAACGATTTTTTAAATTATTTTTTCTCCACTAAAACGCATGAGACTTGTAGTTTTCAAAAATGTTTTCATTTTTGATGAGACGCTTAATGAAAGGGTTTTAATCGCCGGCAAATGAAAACCCGCGATTTCCCGTAAATTACGGGCTTGGTCCGTATAGTCGAATGTATACAAAGAAAGTGCCCTGTGAGTAAACTCATTTCCAAAACGATTTTTTAAATTATCTTTTCACCACTAAAACGCGTGAGACTTGTAGTTTTCAAAAATGTTTTCATTTTTGATGAGACGCTGAATAAAAGAAGTTTAATCGCCGGCAAACAAAAACCCGCCATTTCCCGTAAACCCCGGACTCGGCCAGTATAGTCATATGTATACAAAGAAGGCCGGCAAACGAAAACCCGCGATTTCTCTTAAATCCTGCGCTTGGGCCGTATAGTCGAATGTATACAAAGAAAGTACCCTGTGAGTAAACTCATTTCCCGAACGATTTTTCAAATTAATTCTGCACCACTAGAACGAATGAGACTTGTAGTTTTCAAAAATGTTTTAATTTCTAATGAGACGCTTAATGAAAGAGGTTTAATCGCCGGCAAACGAAAACCCGCGATTTCCCGTAAATCCCGGGCTTGTCCCGTATAGTCAAAAGTATACAAAGAAAGTACCCAGGGAGTAAACTCATTTCCCGAACGATTTTTTAAATTATTATTTCACCACTAAAGCCCATGAGACTTGTAGTTTTCAAAAATGTTTTCATTTTTGATGAGACGCTGAATAAAAGGAGTTTAATCGCCGGCAAACGAAAACCCGCCATTTCCCGTTAACCCAGGACTCGGCCCGTATAGTCAAAAGTATACAAAGAAAGTACTCAGGGAGTAAACTCATTTCCCAAACGATTTTTTAAATTATTTTTTCACCACTAAAACGCATGAGACTTGTAGTTTTCAAAAATGTTTTCATTTTTGATGAGACGCTGGATAAAAGAAGTTTAATCGCCGGCAAACGAAAACCCGCGATTTCCCGTAAATCCCGGACTCGGCCCGTATAGTCAAAAGTATACAAAGAAAGTACCCAGGGAGTAAACTCATTTCCCCAACGATTTTTTAAATTATTTTTTCACCACTAAAACGCATGAGACTTGTAGTTTTCAGAAGTGTTTTCAGTTTTGATGAGACGCCTAATGAAAGTGGTTTAATCGCCGGCAAACGAAAACCCGCGATTTCCCGTAAATCCCGGGCTTGGCCCGTATAGTCGAATGTATACAAAGAAAGTACCCTGTGAGTAAACTCATTTCTCCAACGATTTTTTAAATTATTATTTCAGCACTAAAACGCATGAGACTTGTAGTTTTCAAAAATGCTTTCATTTTTGATGAGACGCTGAATAAAAGAAGTTTAATCGCCGGCAAACGCAAACCTGCGATTTCCCGTAAATCCCGGGCTTGGCCCGTATAGTCGAATGTATACAAAGAAAGTGCCCTGTGAGTAAACTCATTTCAAAAACGATTTTTTAAATTATCTTTTCACCACTAAAACGCATAAGACTTGTAGTTTTCAAAAATGTTTTCATTTTTGATGAGACGCTGAATAAAAGAAGTTTAATCGCCGGCAAACAAAAACCCGCCATTTCCGTAAACCCCGGACTCGGCCAGTATAGTCATATGTATACAAAGAAGGCCGGCAAACGAAAACCCGCGATTTCCCTTAAATCCTGGGCTTGGGCCGTATAGTCGAATGTATACAAAGAAAGTACCCTGTGAGTAAACTCATTTCCCGAACGATTTTTCAAATTATTTCTGCACCACTAGAACGAATGAGACTTGAAGTTTTCAAAAATGTTTTAATTTCTAATGAGACGCTTAATGAAAGAGGTTTAATCGCCGGCAAACGAAAACCCGCGATTTCCCGTAAATCCCAGGCTTGTCCCGTATAGTCAAAAGTATACAAAGAAAGTACCCAGGGAGTAAACTCATTTCCAAAACGATTTTTTAAATTATCTTTTCACCACTAAAACGCATGAGACTTGTAGTTTTCAAAAATGCTTTCATTTTTGATGAGACGCTGAATAAAAGAAGTTTAATCGCCGGCAAACGCAAACCTGCGATTTCCCGTAAATCCCGGGCTTGGCCCGTATAGTCGAATGTATACAAAGAAAGTGCCCTGTGAGTAAACTCATTTCAAAAACGATTTTTTAAATTATCTTTTCACCACTAAAACGCATAAGACTTGTAGTTTTCAAAAATGTTTTCATTTTTGATGAGACGCTGAATAAAAGAAGTTTAATCGCCGGCAAACAAAAACCCGCCATTTCCGTAAACCCCGGACTCGGCCAGTATAGTCATATGTATACAAAGAAGGCCGGCAAACGAAAACCCGCGATTTCCCTTAAATCCTGGGCTTGGGCCGTATAGTCGAATGTATACAAAGAAAGTACCCTGTGAGTAAACTCATTTCCCGAACGATTTTTCAAATTATTTCTGCACCACTAGAACGAATGAGACTTGAAGTTTTCAAAAATGTTTTAATTTCTAATGAGACGCTTAATGAAAGAGGTTTAATCGCCGGCAAACGAAAACCCGCGATTTCCCGTAAATCCCAGGCTTGTCCCGTATAGTCAAAAGTATACAAAGAAAGTACCCAGGGAGTAAACTCATTTCCAAAACGATTTTTTAAATTATCTTTTCACCACTAAAACGCATGAGACTTGTAGTTGTCAAAAATGTTTTCATTTTTGATGAGACGCTGGATAAAAGAAGTTTAATCGCCGGCAAACGAAAACCCGCGATTTCCCGTAAATCCCGGACTCGGCCCGTATAGTCAAAAGTATACAAAGAAAGTACCCTTTTAGTAAACTCATTTCCCGAACGATTTTTTAAATTATTTCTGCACCACTAGAACGAATGAGACTTATAGTTTTCAAAAATTGTTTTCATTTTTAATGAGACGCTTAATGAAAGAGGTTTAATCGCCGGCAAACGAAAACCCGCGATTTCCCGTAAATCCCGGGCTTGTCCCGTATAGTCGAATGTATACAAAGAAAGTACCCAGGGAGTAAACTCATTTCCCGAACGATTTTTTAAATTATTTTTTCTCCACTAAAACGCATGAGACTTGTAGTTTTCAAAAATGTTTTCATTTTTGATGAGACGCTTAATGAAAGGGTTTTAATCGCCGGCAAATGAAAACCCGCGATTTCCCGTAAATTACGGGCTTGGTCCGTATAGTCGAATGTATACAAAGAAAGTGCCCTGTGAGTAAACTCATTTCCAAAACGATTTTTTAAATTATCTTTTCACCACTAAAACGCGTGAGACTTGTAGTTTTCAAAAATGTTTTCATTTTTGATGAGACGCTGAATAAAAGAAGTTTAATCGCCGGCAAACAAAAACCCGCCATTTCCCGTAAACCCCGGACTCGGCCAGTATAGTCATATGTATACAAAGAAGGCCGGCAAACGAAAACCCGCGATTTCTCTTAAATCCTGCGCTTGGGCCGTATAGTCGAATGTATACAAAGAAAGTACCCTGTGAGTAAACTCATTTCCCGAACGATTTTTCAAATTATTTCTGCACCACTAGAACGAATGAGACTTGTAGTTTTCAAAAATGTTTTAATTTCTAATGAGACGCTTAATGAAAGAGGTTTAATCGCCGGCAAACGAAAACCCGCGATTTCCCGTAAATCCCGGGCTTGTCCCGTATAGTCAAAAGTATACAAAGAAAGTACCCAGGGAGTAAACTCATTTCCCGAACGATTTTTTAAATTATTATTTCACCACTAAAGCCCATGAGACTTGTAGTTTTCAAAAATGTTTTCATTTTTGATGAGACGCTGAATAAAAGGAGTTTAATCGCCGGCAAACGAAAACCCGCCATTTCCCGTTAACCCAGGACTCGGCCCGTATAGTCAAAAGTATACAAAGAAAGTACTCAGGGAGTAAACTCATTTCCCAAACGATTTTTTAAATTATTTTTTCACCACTAAAACGCATGAGACTTGTAGTTTTCAAAAATGTTTTCATTTTTGATGAGACGCTGGATAAAAGAAGTTTAATCGCCGGCAAACGAAAACCCGCGATTTCCCGTAAATCCCGGACTCGGCCCGTATAGTCAAAAGTATACAAAGAAAGTACCCAGGGAGTAAACTCATTTCCCCAACGATTTTTTAAATTATTTTTTCACCACTAAAACGCATGAGACTTGTAGTTTTCAGAAGTGTTTTCAGTTTTGATGAGACGCCTAATGAAAGTGGTTTAATCGCCGGCAAACGAAAACCCGCGATTTCCCGTAAATCCCGGGCTTGGCCCGTATAGTCGAATGTATACAAAGAAAGTACCCTGTGAGTAAACTCATTTCTCCAACGATTTTTTAAATTATTATTTCAGCACTAAAACGCATGAGACTTGTAGTTTTCAAAAATGCTTTCATTTTTGATGAGACGCTGAATAAAAGAAGTTTAATCGCCGGCAAACGCAAACCTGCGATTTCCCGTAAATCCCGGGCTTGGCCCGTATAGTCGAATGTATACAAAGAAAGTGCCCTGTGAGTAAACTCATTTCAAAAACGATTTTTTAAATTATCTTTTCACCACTAAAACGCGTGAGACTTGTAGTTTTCAAAAATGTTTTCATTTTTGATGAGACGCTGAATAAAAGAAGTTTAATCGCCGGCAAACAAAAACCCGCCATTTCCGTAAACCCCGGACTCGGCCAGTATAGTCATATGTATACAAAGAAGGCCGGCAAACGAAAACCCGCGATTTCCCTTAAATCCTGGGCTTGGGCCGTATAGTCGAATGTATACAAAGAAAGTACCCTGTGAGTAAACTCATTTCCCGAACGATTTTTCAAATTATTTCTGCACCACTAGAACGAATGAGACTTGAAGTTTTCAAAAATGTTTTAATTTCTAATGAGACGCTTAATGAAAGAGGTTTAATCGCCGGCAAACGAAAACCCGCGATTTCCCGTAAATCCCAGGCTTGTCCCGTATAGTCAAAAGTATACAAAGAAAGTACCCAGGGAGTAAACTCATTTCCCGAACGATTTTTTAAATTATTATTTCAACACTAAAGCCCATGAGACTTGTAGTTTTTAAAAATGTTTTCATTTTTGATGAGACGCTGAATAAAAGGAGTTTAATCGCCGGCAAACGAAAACCCGCCATTTCCCGTAAACCCAGGACTCGGCCCGTATAGTCAAAAGTATACAAAGAAAGTACCCAGGGAGTAAACTCATTTCCCAAACGATTTTTAAATTATTTTTTCACCACTAAAACGCATGAGACTTGTAGTTTTCAGAAGTGTTTTCAGTTTTGATGAGACGCCTAATGAAAGTGGTTTAATCGCCGGCAAACGAAAACCCGCGATTTCCCGTAAATCCCGGGCTTGGCCCGTATAGTCGAATGTATACAAAGAAAGTACCCTGTGAGTAAACTCATTTCTCCAACGATTTTTTAAATTATTATTTCAGCACTAAAACGCATGAGACTTGTAGTTTTCAAAAATGCTTTCATTTTTGATGAGACGCTGAATAAAAGAAGTTTAATCGCCGGCAAACGCAAACCTGCGATTTCCCGTAAATCCCGGGCTTGGCCCGTATAGTCGAATGTATACAAAGAAAGTGCCCTGTGAGTAAACTCATTTCAAAAACGATTTTTTAAATTATCTTTTCACCACTAAAACGCGTGAGACTTGTAGTTTTCAAAAATGTTTTCATTTTTGATGAGACGCTGAATAAAAGAAGTTTAATCGCCGGCAAACAAAAACCCGCCATTTCCGTAAACCCCGGACTCGGCCAGTATAGTCATATGTATACAAAGAAGGCCGGCAAACGAAAACCCGCGATTTCCCTTAAATCCTGGGCTTGGGCCGTATAGTCGAATGTATACAAAGAAAGTACCCTGTGAGTAAACTCATTTCCCGAACGATTTTTCAAATTATTTCTGCACCACTAGAACGAATGAGACTTGAAGTTTTCAAAAATGTTTTAATTTCTAATGAGACGCTTAATGAAAGAGGTTTAATCGCCGGCAAACGAAAACCCGCGATTTCCCGTAAATCCCAGGCTTGTCCCGTATAGTCAAAAGTATACAAAGAAAGTACCCAGGGAGTAAACTCATTTCCCGAACGATTTTTTAAATTATTATTTCACCACTAAAGCCCATGAGACTTGTAGTTTTTAAAAATGTTTTCATTTTTGATGAGACGCTGAATAAAAGGAGTTTAATCGCCGGCAAACGAAAACCCGCCATTTCCCGTAAACCCAGGACTCGGCCCGTATAGTCAAAAGTATACAAAGAAAGTACCCAGGGAGTAAACTCATTTCCCAAACGATTTTTAAATTATTTTTTCACCACTAAAACGCATGAGACTTGTAGTTTTCAAAAATGTTTTCATTTTTGATGAGACGCTGGATAAAAGAAGTTTAATCGCCGGCAAACAAAAACCCGCGATTTCCCGTAAATCCCGGGCTTGGCCCGTATAGTCGAATGTATACAAAGAAAATACCCTGTGAGTAAACTCATTTCCCAAACGATTTTTTAAATTATTATTTCAGCACTAAAACGCATGAGACTTGTAGTTTTTAAAAATGTTTTCATTTTTGATGAGACGCTGGATAAAAGAAGTTTAATCGCCGGCAAACGAAAACCCGCGATTTCCCGTAAATCCCGGACTCGGCCCGTATAGTCAAAAGTATACAAAGAAAGTACCCTTTGAGTAAACTCATTTCCAAAACGATTTTTTAAATTATCTTTTCACCACTAAAACGCATGAGACTTGTAGTTTTCAAAAATGTTTTCATTTTTGATGACACGCTTAATGAAAGGGGTTTAATCGCCGGCAAATGAAAACCCGCGATTTCCCGTAAATCACGGGCTTGGCCCGTATAGTCGAATGTATACAAAGAAAGTGCCCTGTGAGTAAACTCATTTCCAAAACGATTTTTTAAATTATCTTTTCACCACTAAAACGCGTGAGACTTGTAGTTTTCAAAAATGTTTTCATTTTTCATGAGACGCTGAATAAAAGAAGTTTCATCGCCGGCAAACAAAAACCCGCCATTTCCCGTAAACCCCGGACTCGGCCAGTATAGTCAAATGTATGCAAAGAATGCCGGCAAACAAAAACCCGCGATTTCCCTTAAATCCTGGCTTGGCCCGTATAGTCGTATGTATACAAAGAAAGTACCCTGTGAGTAAACTCATTTCCCGAACGCATTTTTATATTATTATTCACCACTAAAGCCCATGAGACTTGTAGTTTTTAAAAATGTTTTCATTTTTGATGAGACGCTGAATAAAAGAAGTTTAATCGCCCTCAAACGAAAACCCGCGACTTCCGGTAAATCCCGGACTCGGCCCGTATAGTCAAAAGTATACAAAGAAAGTACCCAGGGAGTAAACTCATTTCCCGAACGATTTTTTTTCAATTTTGATGAGACGCCTAATGAAAGTGGTTTAATCGCCGGCAAACGAAAACCCGTAATTTCCCTTAAATCCTGGGCTTGGTCCGTATAGTCGAATGTATACAAAGAAAGTACCCTGTGAGTAAACTCATTTCCCGAACGATTTTTCAAATTATTTCTGCACCACTAGAACGAATGAGACTTGTAGTTTTCAAAAATGTTTTCATTTTTAATGAGACGCTTAATGAAAGAGGTTTAATCGCCGGCAAACGAAAACCCGCGATTTCCCGTAAATCCCGGGCTTGTCCCGTATAGTCAAAAGTTTACAAAGAAAGTACCCAGGGAGTAAACTCATTTCCCGAACGATTTTTTTTCATTTTTGATGAGACGCCTAATGAAAGTGGTTTAATCGCCGGCAAACGAAAACCCGCCATTTCCCGTAAACCCAGGACTCGGCCCGTATAGTCAAAAGTATACAAAGAAAGTACCCAGGGAGTAAACTCATTTCCCGAACGATTTTTTAAATTATTTTTTCACCACTAAAACGCATGAGACTTGTAGTTTTTAGAAATGTTTTTATTTTTGATGAGACGCTTAATGAAAGTGGTTTAATCGCCGGCAAACGAAAACCCGCGATTTCCCGTAAATCCCGGGCTTGGCCCGTATTGTCGAATGTATACAAAGAAAGTACCCTGTGAGTAAACTCATTTCCAAAACGATTTTTTAAATTATTTCTGCACCACTAGAACGAATGAGACTTATAGTTTTCAAAAATGTTTTCATTTTTAATGAGACGCTTAATGAAAGAGGTTTAATCGCCGGCAAACGAAAACCCGCGATTTCCCGTAAATCCCGGGCTTGTCCCGTATAGTCGAATGTATACAAAGAAAGTACCCAGGGAGTAAACTCATTTCCCGAACGATTTTTTAAATTATTTTTTCTCCACTAAAACGCATGAGACTTGCAGTTTTCAAAAATGTTTTCATTTTTGATGATACGCTTAATGAAAGGGGTTTAATCGCCAGCAAATGAAAACCCGCGATTTCCCGTTAATCACGGGCTTGGCCCGTATAGTCGAATGTATACAAAGAAAGTGCCCTGTGAGTAAACTCATTTCCAAAACGATTTTTTAAATTATCTTTTCACCACTAAAACACATGAGACTTGTAGTTTTCAAAAATGTTTTCATTTTTGATGAGACGCTGGATAAAAGAAGTTTAATCGCCGGCAAACGAAAACCCGCGATTTCCCGTAAATCCCGGACTCGGCCCGTATAGTCAAAAGTATACAAAGAAAGTACCCTTTGAGTAAACTCATTTCCCGAACGATTTTTTAAATTATTTCTGCACCACTAGAACGAATGAGACTTATAGTTTTCAAAAATGTTTTCATTTTTAATTAGACGCTTAATGAAAGAGGTTTAATCGCCGGCAAACGAAAACCCGCGATTTCCCGTAAATCCCGGGCTTGTCCCGTATAGTCGAATGTATACAAAGAAAGTACCCAGGGAGTAAACTCATTTCCCGAACGATTTTTTAAATTATTTTTTCTCCACTAAAACGCATGAGACTTGTAGTTTTCAAAAATGTTTTCATTTTTGATGAGACGCTGGATAAAAGAAGTTTAATCGCCGGCAAACGAAAACCCGCGATTTCCCGTAAATCCCGGACTCGGCCCGTATAGTCAAAAGTATACAAAGAAAGTACTCTTTGAGTAAACTCATTTCCCGAACGATTTTTTAAATTATTTCTGCACCACTAGAACGAATGAGACTTATAGTTTTCAAAAATGTTTTCATTTTTAATGAGACGCTTAATGAAAGAGGTTTAATCGCCGGCAAACGAAAACCCGCGATTTCCCGTAAATCCCGGGCTTGTCTCGTATAGTCGAATGTATACAAAGAAAGTACCCAGGGAGTAAGCTCATTTCCCGAACGATTTTTTAAATTATTTTTTCTCCACTAAAACGCATGAGACTTGTAGTTTTCAAAAATGTTTTCATTTTTGATGAGACGCTGGATAAAAGAAGTTTAATCGCCGGCAAACGAAAACCCGCGATTTCCCGTAAATCCCGGACTCGGCCCGTATAGTCAAAAGTATACAAAGAAAGTACTCTTTGAGTAAACTCATTTCCCGAACGATTTTTTAAATTATTTCTGCACCACTAGAACGAATGAGACTTATAGTTTTCAAAAATGTTTTCATTTTTAATGAGACGCTTAATGAAAGAGGTTTAATCGCCGGCAAACGAAAACCCGCGATTTCCCGTAAATCCCGGGCTTGTCTCGTATAGTCGAATGTATACAAAGAAAGTACCCAGGGAGTAAGCTCATTTCCCGAACGATTTTTTAAATTATTTTTTCTCCACTAAAACGCATGAGACTTGCAGTTTTCAAAAATGTTTTCATTTTTGATGATACGCTTAATGAAAGGGGTTTAATCGCCGGCAAATGAAAACCCGCGATTTCCCGTTAATCACGGGCTTGGCCCGTATAGTCGAATGTATACAAAGAAAGTGCCCTGTGAGTAAACTCATTTCCAAAACGATTTTTTAAATTATCTTTTCACCACTAAAACGCATGAGACTTGTAGTTTTCAAAAATGTTTTCATTTTTGATGAGACGCTGGATAAAAGAAGTTTAATCGCCGGCAAACGAAAACCCGCGATTTCCCGTGAATCCCGTACTCGGCCGGTATAGTCAAAAGTATACAAAGAAAGTACCCTTTGAGTAAACTCATTTCCCGAACGATTTTTTAAATTATTTCTGCACCACTAGAACAAATGAGACTTATAGTTTTCAAAAATGTTTTCATTTTTAATTAGACTCTTAATGAAAGAGGTTTAATCGCCGGCAAACGAAAACCCGCGATTTCCCGTAAATCCCGGGCTTGTCCCGTATAGTCGAATGTATACAAAGAAAGTACCCAGGGAGTAAACTCATTTCCCGAACGATTTTTTAAATTATTTTT
Source organism: Hydractinia symbiolongicarpus (assembly GCF_029227915.1). Classification (NCBI taxonomy): domain Eukaryota; kingdom Metazoa; phylum Cnidaria; class Hydrozoa; order Anthoathecata; family Hydractiniidae; genus Hydractinia; species Hydractinia symbiolongicarpus. Next base: position 25,389,118 of record NC_079887.1, on the reverse strand, counting down.
TCTCCACTAAAACGCATGAGACTTGTAGTTTTCAAAAATGTTTTCATTTTTGATGAGACGCTTAATGAAAGGGGTTTAATCGCCGGCAAATGAAAACCCGCGATTTCCCGTAAATCACGGGCTTGGCCCGTATAGTCGAATGTATACAAAGAAAGTGCCCTGTGAGTAAACTCATTTCCAAAACGATTTTTTAAATTCTCTTTTCACCACTAAAACGCATGAGACTTGTAATTTTCAAAAATGTTTTTATTTTTGATGAGACGCTGGATAAAAGAAGTTTAATCGCCGGCAAACGAAAACCCGCGATTTCCCGTAAATCCCGGACTCGGCCCGTATAGTCAAAAGTATACAAAGAAAGTACTCTTTGAGTAAACTCATTTCCCGAACGATTTTTTAAATTATTTCTGCACCACTAGAACGAATGAGACTTATAGTTTTCAAAAATGTTTTCATTTTTAATGAGACGCTTAATGAAAGAGGTTTAATTGCCGGCAAACGAAAACCCGCGATTTCCCGTAAATCCCGGGCTTGTCCCGTATAGTCGAATGTATACAAAGAAAGTACCCAGGGAGTAAACTCATTTCCCGAACGATTTTTTAAATTATTTTTTCTCCACTAAAACGCATGAGACTTGCAGTTTTCAAAAATGTTTTCATTTTTGATGATACGCTTAATGAAAGGGGTTTAATCGCCGGCAAATGAAAACCCGCGATTTCCCGTTAATCACGGGCTTGGCCCGTATAGTCGAATGTATACAAAGAAAGTGCCCTGTGAGTAAACTCATTTCCAAAACGATTTTTTAAATTATCTTTTCACCACTAAAACGCATGAGACTTGTAGTTTTCAAAAATGTTTTCATTTTTGATGAGACGCTGGATAAAAGAAGTTTAATCGCCGGCAGACGAAAACCCGCGATTTCCCGTGAATCCCGGACTCGGCCGGTATAGTCAAAAGTATACAAAGAAAGTACCCTTTGAGTAAACTCATTTCCCGAACGATTTTTTAAATTATTTCTGCACTACTAGAACGAATGAGACTTATAGTTTTCAAAAATGTTTTCATTTTTAATGAGACGCTTAATGAAAGAGGTTTAATCGCCGGCAAACGAAAACCCGCGATTTCCCGTAAATCCCGGGCTTGTCCCGTATAGTCGAATGTATACAAAGAAAGTACCCAGGGAGTAAACTCATTTCCCGAACGATTTTTTAAATTATCTTTTCACCACTAAAACGCGTGAGACTTGTAGTTTTCAAAAATGTTTTCATTTTTTATGAGACGCTGAATAAAAGGAGTTTAATCGCCGGCAAACAAAAACCCGCCATTTCCCGTAAACCCCGGACTCGGCCCGTATAGTCAAAAGTATACAAAGAAAGTACCCAGGGAGTAAACTCATTTCCCGAACGATTTTTTAAATTATCTTTTCACCACTAAAACGCATGAGACTTGTAGTTTTCAGAAATGTTTTTATTTTTGATGAGACGCATAATTAAAGTGGTTTAATCGCCGGCAAACGAAAACCCGCGATTTCCCGTAAATCCCGGGCTTGGCCCGTATAGTCGAATGTATACAAAGAAAGTACCCTGTGAGTAAACTCATTTCCAAAACGATTTTTTAAATTATCTTTTCACCACTAAAACGCATGAGACTTGTAGTTTTCAAAAATGTTTTTATTTTTGATGAGACGCTGGATAAAAGAAGTTTAATCGCCGGCAAACGAAAACCCGCGATTTCCCGTAAATCCCGGACTCGGCCCGTATAGTCAAAAGTATACAAAGAAAGTACTCTTTGAGTAAACTCATTTCCCGAACGATTTTTTAAATTATTTCTGCACCACTAGAACGAATGAGACTTATAGTTTTCAAAAATGTTTTCATTTTTAATGAGACGCTTAATGAAAGAGGTTTAATCGCCGGCAAACGAAAACCCGCGATTTCCCGTAAATCCCGGGCTTGTCCCGTATAGTCGAATGTATACAAAGAAAGTACCCAGGGAGTAAACTCATTTCCAAAACGATTTTTTAAATTATCTTTTCACCACTAAAACGCATGAGACTTGTAGTTTTCAAAAATGTTTTTATTTTTGATGAGACGCTGGATAAAAGAAGTTTAATCGCCGGCAAACGAAAACCCGCGATTTCCCGTAAATCCCGGACTCGGCCCGTATAGTCAAAAGTATACAAAGAAAGTACTCTTTGAGTAAACTCATTTCCCGAACGATTTTTTAAATTATTTCTGCACCACTAGAACGAATGAGACTTATAGTTTTCAAAAATGTTTTCATTTTTAATGAGACGCTTAATGAAAGAGGTTTAATCGCCGGCAAACGAAAACCCGCGATTTCCCGTAAATCCCGGGCTTGTCCCGTATAGTCGAATGTATACAAAGAAAGTACCCAGGGAGTAAACTCATTTCCCGAACGATTTTTTAAATTATTTTTTCTCCACTAAAACGCATGAGACTTGTAGTTTTCAAAAATGTTTTCATTTTTGATGATACGCTTAATGAAAGGGGTTTAATCGCCGGCAAATGAAAACCCCCGATTTCCCGTAAATCACGGGCTTGGCCCGTATAGTCGAATGTATACAAAGAAAGTGCCCTGTGAGTAAACTCATTTCCAAAACGATTTTTTAAATTATCTTTTCACCACTAAAACGCATGAGACATGTAGTTTTCAAAAATGTTTTCATTTTTGATGAGACGCTGGATAAAAGAAGTTTAATCGCCGGCAAACAAAAACCCGCCATTTCCCGTAAACCCCGGACTCGGCCCGTATAGTCAAAAGTATACAAAGAAAGTACCCAGGGAGTAAACTCATTTCCCGAACGATTTTTTAAATTATCTTTTCACCACTAAAACGCATGAGACTTGTAGTTTTCAGAAATGTTTTTATTTTTAATGAGACGCATAATTAAAGTGGTTTAATCGCCGGCAAACGAAAACCCGCGATTTCCCGTAAATCCCGGGCTTGGCCCGTATAGTCGAATGTATACAAAGAAAGTACCCTGTGAGTAAACTCATTTCCAAAACGATTTTTTAAATTATCTTTTCACCACTAAAACGCATGAGACTTGTAGTTTTCAAAAATGTTTTTATTTTTGATGAGACGCTGGATAAAAGAAGTTTAATCGCCGGCAAACGAAAACCCGCAATTTCCCGTAAATCCCGGACTCGGCCCTTATAGTCAAAAGTATACAAAGAAAGTACTCTTTGAGTAAACTCATTTCCCGAACGATTTTTTAAATTATTTCTGCACCACTAGAACGAATGAGACTTATAGTTTTCAAAAATGTTTACATTTTTAATGAGACGCTTAATGAAAGAGGTTTAATCGCCGGCAAACGAAAACCCGCGATTTCCCGTAAATCCCGGGCTTGTCCCGTATAGTCGAATGTATACAAAGAAAGTACCCAGGGAGTAAACTCATTTCCCGAACGATTTTTTAAATTATTTTTTCTCCACTAAAACGCATGAGACTTGTAGTTTTCAAAAATGTTTTCATTTTTGATGATACGCTTAATGAAAGGGGTTTAATCGCCGGCAAATGAAAACCCGCGATTTCCCGTAAATCACGGGCTTGGCCCGTATAGTCGAATGTATACAAAGAAAGTGCCCTGTGAGTAAACTCATTTCCAAAACGATTTTTTAAATTATCTTTTCACCACTAAAACGCATGAGACTTGTAGTTTTCAAAAATGTTTTCATTTTTGATGAGACGCTGGATAAAAGAAGTTTAATCGCCGGCAAACAAAAACCCGCGATTTCCCGTAAATCCCGGACTCGGCCCGTATAGTCAAAAGTATACAAAGAAAGTACCCTTTGAGTAAACTCATTTCCCGAACGATTTTTTAAATTATTTCTGCACCACTAGAACGAATGAGACTTATAGTTTTCAAAAATGTTTTCATTTTTAATGAGACGCTTAATGAAAGAGGTTTAATCGCCGGCAAACGAAAACCCGCGATTTCCCGTAAATCCCGGGCTTGTCCCGTATAGTCGAATGTATACAAAGAAAGTACCCAGGGAGTAAACTCATTTCCCGAACGATTTTTTAAATTATTTTTTCTCCACTAAAACGCATGAGACTTTTAGTTTTCAAAAATGTTTTCATTTTTGATGAGACGCTTAATGAAAGGGGTTTATTCGCCGGCAAATGAAAACCCGCGATTTCCCGTAAATCACGGGCTTGGCCCGTATAGTCGAATGTATACAAAGAAAGTGCCCTGTGAGTAAACTCATTTCCAAAACGATTTTTTAAATTATCTTTTCACCACTAAAACGCGTGAGACTTGTGGTTTTCAAAAATGTTTTCATTTTTTATGAGACGCTGAATAAAAGAAGTTTAATCGCCGGCAAACAAAAACCCGCCATTTCCCGTAAACCCCGGACTCGGCCCGTATAGTCAAAAGTATACAAAGAAAGTACCCAGGGAGTAAACTCATTTCCCGAACGATTTTTTAAATTATCTTTTCACCACTAAAACGCATGAGACTTGTAGTTTTCAGAAATGTTTTTATTTTTGATGAGACGCATAATTAAAGTGGTTTAATCGCCGGCAAACGAAAACCCGCGATTTCCCGTAAATCCCGGGCTTGGCCCGTATAGTCGAATGTATACAAAGAAAGTACCCTGTGAGTAAACTCATTTCCAAAACGATTTTTTAAATTATCTTTTCACCACTAAAACGCATGAGACTTGTAGTTTTCAAAAATGTTTTTATTTTTGATGAGACGCTGGATAAAAGAAGTTTAATCGCCGGCAAACGAAAACCCGCGATTTCCCGTAAATGCCGGACTCGGCCCGTATAGTCAAAAGTATACAAAGAAAATACTCTTTGAGTAAACTCATTTCCCGAACGATTTTTTAAATTATTTCTGCACCACTAGAACGAATGAGACTTATAGTTTTCAAAAATGTTTTCATTTTTAATGAGACGCTTAATGAAAGAGGTTTAATCGCCGGCAAACGAAAACCCGCGATTTCCCGTAAATCCCGGGCTTGTCCCGTATAGTCGAATGTATACAAAGAAAGTACCCAGGGAGTAAACTCATTTCCCGAACGATTTTTAAAATTATTTTTTCTCCACTAGAACGAATGAGACTTATAGTTTTCAAAAATGTTTTCATTTTTAATGAGACGTTTAATGAAAGAGGTTTAATCGCCGGCAAACGAAAACCCGCGATTTCCCGTAAATCTCGGGCTTGTCCCGTATAGCCGAATGTATACAAAGAAAGTACCCAGGGAGTAAACTCATTTCCCGAACGATTTTTTAAATTATTTTTTCTCCACTAAAACGCATGAGACTTGTAGTTTTCAAAAATGTTTTCATTTTTGATGAGACGCTGGATAAAAGAAGTTTAATCGCCGGCAAACGAAAACCCGCGATTTCCCGTAAATCCCGGACTCGGCCCGTATAGTCAAAAGTATACAAAGAAAGTACCCTTTGAGTAAACTCATTTCCCGAACGATTTTTTAAATTATTTCTGCACCACTAGAACGAATGAGACTTGTAGTTTTTAGAAATGTTTTTATTTTTGATGAGACGCATAATTAAAGTGGTTTAATCGCCGGCAAACGAAAACCCGCGATTTCCCGTAAATCCCGGGCTTGGCCCGTATAGTCGAATGTATACAAAGAAAGTGCCCTGTGAGTAAACTCATTTCCAAAACGATTTTTTAAAATATCTTTTCACCACTAAAACGCGTGAGACTTGTAGTTTTCAAAAATGTTTTCATTTTTGATGAGACGCTGAATAAAAGAAGTTTAATCGCCGGCAAACAAAAACCCGCCATTTCCCGTAAACCCCGGACTCGGCCAGTATAGTCATATGTATACAAAGAAGGCCGGCAAACGAAAACCCGCGATTTCCCTTAAATCCTGCGCTTGGGCCGTATAGTCGAATGTATACAAAGAAAGTACCCTGTGAGTAAACTCATTTCCCGAACGATTTTTCAAATTATTTCTGCACCACTAGAACGAATGAGACTTGTAGTTTTCAAAAATGTTTTAATTTCTAATGAGACGCTTAATGAAAGAGGTTTAATCGCCGGCAAACGAAAACCCGCGATTTCCCGTAAATCCCGGGCTTGTCCCGTATAGTCAAAAGTATACAAAGAAAGTACCCAGGGAGTAAACTCATTTCCCGAACGATTTTTTAAATTATTATTTCACCACTAAAGCCCATGAGACTTGTACTTTTTAAAAATGTTTTCATTTTTGATGAGACGCTGAATAAAAGGAGTTTAATCGCCGGCAAACGAAAACCCGCCATTTCCCGTTAACCCAGGACTCGGCCCGTATAGTCAAAAGTATACAAAGAAAGTACCCAGGGAGTAAACTCATTTCCCAAACGATTTTTTAAATTATTTTTTCACCACTAAAACGCATGATACTTGTAGTTTTCAAAAATGTTTTCATTTTTGATGAGACGCTGGATAAAAGAAGTTTAATCGCCGGCAAACAAAAACCCGCGATTTCCCGTAAATCGCGGACTCGGCCCGTATAGTCAAAAGTATACAAAGAAAGTACCCAGGGAGTAAACTCATTTCCCGAACGATTTTTTAAATTATTTTTTCACCACTAAAACGCATGAGACTTGCAGTTTTCAGAAATGTTTTCATTTTTGATGAGACGCCTAATGAAAGTGGTTTAATCGCCGGCAAACGAAAACCCGCGATTTCCCGTAAATCCCGGGCTTGGCCCGTATAGTCGAATGTATACAAAGAAAGTACCCTGTGAGTAAACTCATTTCCCAAACGATTTTTTAAATTATTATTTCAGCACTAAAACGCATGAGACTTGTAGTTTTCAAAAATGCTTTCATTTTTGATGAGACGCTGAATAAAAGAAGTTTAATCGCCGGCAAACGCAAACCTGCGATTTCCCGTAAATCCCGGGCTTGGCCCGTATAGTCGAATGTATACAAAGAAAGTGCCCTGTGAGTAAACTCATTTCCAAAACGATTTTTTTAATTATCTTTTCACCACTAAAACGCGTGAGACTTGTAGTTTTCAAAAATGTTTTCATTTTTGATGAGACGCTGAATAAAAGAAGTTTAATCGCCGGCAAACAAAAACCCGCCATTTCCGTAAACCCCGGACTCGGCCAGTATAGTCATATGTATACAAAGAAGGCCGGCAAACGAAAACCCGCGATTTCCCTTAAATCCTGGGCTTGGGCCGTATAGTCGAATGTATACAAAGAAAGTACCCTGTGAGTAAACTCATTTCCCGAACGATTTTGCAAATTATTTCTGCACCACTAGAACGAATGAGACTTGTAGTTTTCAAAAATGTTTTAATTTCTAATGAGACGCTTAATGAAAGAGGTTTAATCGCCGGCAAACGAAAACCCGCGATTTCCCGTAAATCCCGGGCTTGTCCCGTATAGTCAAAAGTATACAAAGAAAGTACCCAGGGAGTAAACTCATTTCCCGAACGATTTTTTAAATTATTATTTCACCACTAAAGCCCATGAGACTTGTAGTTTTTAAAAATGTTTTCATTTTTGATGAGACGCTGAATAAAAGGAGTTTAATCGCCGGCAAACGAAAACCCGCCATTTCCCGTAAACCCAGGACTCGGCCCGTATAGTCAAAAGTATACAAAGAAAGTACCTAGGGAGTAAACTCATTTCCCAAACGATTTTTTAAATTATTTTTTCACCACTAAAACGCATGAGACTTGTAGTTTTCAAAAATGTTTTCATTTTTGATGAGACGCTGGATAAAAGAAGTTTAATCGCCGGCAAACAAAAACCCGCGATTTCCCGTAAATCCCGGACTCGGCCCGTATAGTCAAAAGTATACAAAGAAAGTACCCAGGAAGTAAACTCATTTCCCCAACGATTTTTTAAATTATTTTTTCACCACTAAAACGCATGAGACTTGTAGTTTTCAGAAATGTTTTCATTTTTGATGAGACGCTGAATAAAAGAAGTTTAATCGCCGGCAAACAAAAACCCGCCATTTCCGTAAACCCCGGACTCGGCCAGTATAGTCATATGTATACAAAGAAGGCCGGCAAACGAAAACCCGCGATTTCCCTTAAATCCTGGGCTTGGGCCGTATAGTCGAATGTATACAAAGAAAGTACCCTGTGAGTAAACTCATTTCCCGAACGATTTTGCAAATTATTTCTGCACCACTAGAACGAATGAGACTTGTAGTTTTCAAAAATGTTTTAATTTCTAATGAGACGCTTAATGAAAGAGGTTTAATTGCCGGCAAACGAAAACCCGCGATTTCCCGTAAATCCCGGGCTTGTCCCGTATAGTCAAAAGTATACAAAGAAAGTACCCAGGGAGTAAACTCATTTCCCGAACGATTTTTTAAATTATTATTTCACCACTAAAGCCCATGAGACTTGTAGTTTTTAAAAATGTTTTCATTTTTGATGAGACGCTGAATAAAAGGGGTTTAATCGCCGGCAAACGAAAACCCGCCATTTCCCGTAAACCCAGGACTCGGCCCGTATAGTCAAAAGTATACAAAGAAAGTACCTAGGGAGTAAACTCATTTCCCAAACGATTTTTTAAATTATTTTTTCACCACTAAAACGCATGAGACTTGTAGTTTTCAAAAATGTTTTCATTTTTGATGAGACGCTGGATAAAAGAAGTTTAATCGCCGGCAAACAAAAACCCGCGATTTCCCGTAAATCCCGGACTCGGCCCGTATAGTCAAAAGTATACAAAGAAAGTACCCAGGAAGTAAACTCATTTCCCCAACGATTTTTTAAATTATTTTTTCACCACTAAAACGCATGAGACTTGTAGTTTTCAGAAATGTTTTCATTTTTGATGAGACGCCTACTGAAAGTGGTTTAATCGCCGGCAAACGCAAACCTGCGATTTCCCGTAAATCCTGGGCTTGGCCCGTATAGTCGAATGTATACAAAGAAAGTACCCAGGGAGTAAACTCATTTATCGAACGATTTTTTTAATTATTTTCTCACCACTAAAACGCATGAGACTTGTAGTTTTCAAAAAAGTTTTCATTCTTGATGAGACGCTGAATAAAAGAAGTTTAATCGCCGGCGAACGCAAACCTGCGATTTCCCGTAAATCCTGGGCTTGGCCCGTATAGTCGAATGTATACAAAGAAAGTACCCAGGGAGTAAACTCATTGATCGAACGATTTTTTTAATTATTTTCTCACCACTAAAACGCATGAGACTTGTAGTTTTCAAAAAAGTTTTCATTCTTGATGAGACGCTGAATAAAAGAAGTATAATCGCCGGCAAACGAAAACCCGCGATTTCCCGTAAATCCCGGGCTTGGCCCGTATATTCGAATTTATACATAGAAAGTACCCAGGGAGTAAACTCATTTCCCGAACAATTTTTTAAACTATTTTTTCACCACTAAAACGCATGAGACTTGTACTTTTCAAAAATGTTTTCATTTTTGATGAAACGCTTAATGAAAGGGGTTTAATCGCCGGCAAACGAAAACCCGCGATTTCCCGTAAATCCCGGGCTTGGCCCGTATAGTCGAATGTATACAAAGAAAGTACCCTATGAGTAAACTCATTTCCAGAACGATTTTTTAAATGAGTTTTTCACCACTAAAACGCATAAGACTTGTAGTTTTCAAAAATGTTTTCATTTTTGATGAGACGCTGAATAAAAGAAGTTTAATCGCCGGCAAACGAAAACCCACCATTTCCCGTAAACCCAGGACTCGGCCCGTATTGTCAAAAGTATACAAAGAAAGTGCCCAGGGAGTAAACTCATTTCCCAAACGATTTTTTAAATTATTTTTTCACCACTAAAACGCATGAGACTTGTAGTTTTCAAAAATGTTTTCATTTTTGATGAGACGCTGGATAAAAGAAGTTTAATCGCCGGCAAACGAAAACCCGCGATTTCCCGTAAATCCCGGACTCGGCCCGTATAGTCAAAAGTATACAAAGAACGAACCCAGGGAGTAAACTCATTTCCCGAACGATTTTTTAAATTAGTTTTTCACCACTAAAACGCATGAGACTTGTAGTTTTCAAAAATGTTTTCATTTTTGATGAGACGCTGAATAAAAGAAGTTTAATCGCTGTCAAACGAAAACCCGCGATTTCCCGTAAATCGCGGGCTTGGCCCGTATAGTCAAAAGTATACAAAGAAAGTACCCTGTGAGTAAACTCATTTCCAGAACGATTTTTTAAATTATTATTTCACCACTAAAGCCCATGAGACTTGTAGTTTTTAAAAATGTTTTCATTTTTGATGACACGCTGAATAAAAGGAGTTTAATCGCCGGCAACCGAAATCCCGCCATTTCCCGTTAACCCAGGACTCGGCCCGTATAGTCAAAAGTATACAAGGAAAGTACCCAGGGAGTAAACTCATTTCCCGAACAATTTTTTAAACTATTTTTTCACCACCAAAACGCATGAGATTTGTAGTTTTCAAAAATGTTTTCATTTTTGATGAAACGCTTAATGAAAGTGGTTTAATCGCCGGCAAACGAAAACCCGCGATTTCCCGTAAATCCCGGGCTTGGACCGTATAGTCGAATGTATACAAAGAAAGTACCCTATGAGTAAACTCATTTCCAGAACGATTTTTTAAATTAGTTTTTCACCACTAAAACGCATAAAACTTCTAGTTTTCAAAAATGTTTTCATTTTTGATGAGACGCTGAATAAAGGAAGTTTAATCGCCGTCAAACGAAAACCCGCGATTTCCCGTAAATCCCGGGCTTGGCCCGTATAGTCGAATGTATACAAAGAAAGTGCCCTGTGAGTAAACTCATTTCCAAAACGATTTTTTAAATTATCTTTTCACCACTAAAACGCGTGAGACTTGTAGTTTTCAAAAATGTTTTCATTTTTGATGAGACGCTGAATAAAAGAAGTTTATTCGCCGGCAAACAAAAACCCGCCATTTCCGTAAACCCCGGAGTCGGCCAGTATAGTCATATGTATACAAAGAAGGCCGGCAAACGAAAACCCGCGATTTCCCTTAAATCCTGGGCTTGGGCCGTATAGTCGAATGTATACAAAGAAAGTACCCTGTGAGTAAACTCATTTCCCGAACGATTTTTCAAATTATTTCTGCACCACTAGAACGAATGAGACTTGTAGTTTTCAAAAATGTTTTAATTTCTAATGAGATGCTTAATGAAAGAGGTTTAATCGCCGGCAAACGAAAACCCGCGATTTCCCGTAAATCCCGGGCTTGTCCCGTATAGTCAAAAGTATACAAAGAAAGTACCCAGGGAGTAAACTCATTTCCCGAACGATTTTTTAAATTATTATTTCACCACTAAAGCCCATGAGACTTGTAGTTTTCAAAAATGTTTTCATTTTTGATGAGACGCTGGATAAAAGAAGTTTAATCGCCGGCAAACAAAAACCTGCGATTTCCCGTAAATCCCGGACTCGGCCCGTATAGTCAAAAGTATACAAAGAAAGTACCCAGGGAGTAAACTCATTTCCCCAACGATTTTTTAAATTATTTTTTCACCACTAAAACGCATGAGACTTGTAGTTTTCAGAAATGTTTTCATTTTTGATGAGACGCCTAATGAAAGTGGTTTAATCGCCGGCAAACGAAAACCCGCGATTTCCCGTAAATCCCGGGCTTGGCCCGTATATTCGAAGGTATACATAGAAAGTACCCAGGGAGTAAACTCATTTCCCGAACAATTTTTTAAACTATTTTTTCACCACTAAAACGCATGAGACTTGTACTTTTCAAAAATGTTTTCATTTTTGATGAAACGCTTAATGAAAGGGGTTTAATCGCCGGCAAACGAAAACCCGCGATTTCCCGTAAATCCCGGGCTTGGCCCGTATAGTCGAATGTATACAAAGAAAGTACCCTATGAGTAAACTCATTTCCAGAACGATTTTTTAAATTAGTTTTTCACCACTAAAACGCATAAGACTTGTAGTTTTCAAAAATGTTTTCATTTTTGATGAGACGCTGGATAAAAGAAGTTTAATCGCCGGCAAACAAAAACCCGCGATTTCCCGTAAATCCCGGACTCGGCCCGTATAGTCAAAAGTATACAAAGAACGAACCCAGGGAGTAAACTCATTTCCCGAACGATTTTTTAAAATAGTTTTTCACCACTAAAACGCATGAGACTTGTAGTTTTCAAAAATGTTTTCATTTTTGATGAGACGCTGAATAAAAGAAGTTTAATCGCTGTCAAACGAAAACCCGCGATTTCCCGTAAATCGCGGGCTTGGCCCGTATAGTCAAAAGTATACAAAGAAAGTACCCTGTGAGTAAACTCATTTCCAGAACGATTTTTTAAATTATTATTTCACCACTAAAGCCCATGAGACTTGTAGTTTTTAAAAATGTTTTCATTTTTGATGAGACGCTGAATAAAAGGAGTTTAATCGCCGGCAACCGAAATCCCGCCATTTCCCGTAAACCCAGGACTCGGCCCGTATAGTCAAAAGTATACAAAGAAAGTACCCAGGGAGTAAACTCATTTCCCGAACGATTTTTTAAATTATTTTTTCATCACTAAAACGCATGAGACTTGTAGTTTTCAAAAATGTTTTCATTTTTGATGAGACGCTGGATAAAAGAAGTTTAATCGCCGGCAAACGAAAACCCGCAATTTCCCGTAAATCCCGGACTCGGCCCGTATAGTCAAAAGTATACAAAGAAAGTACCCAGGGAGTAAACTCATTTCCCGAACAATTTTTTAAACTATTTTTTCACCACCAAAACGCATGAGACTTGTAGTTTTCAAAAATGTTTTCATTTTTGATGAAACGCTTAATGAAAGTGGTTTAATCGCCGGCAAACGAAAACCCGCGATTTCCCGTAAATCCCGGGCTTGGACCGTATAGTCGAATGTATACAAAGAAAGTACCCTATGAGTAAACTCATTTCCAGAACGATTTTTTAAATTAGTTTTTCACCACTAAAACGCATAAAACTTCTAGTTTTCAAAAATGTTTTCATTTTTGATGAGACGCTGAATAAAGGAAGTTTAATCGCCGTCAAACGAAAACCCGCGATTTCCCGTAAATCCCGGGCTTGGCTCGTATAGTCAAAAGTATACAAAGAAAGTACCCTGTGAGTAAACTCATTTCCAGAACGATTTTTTAAATTATTATTTCACCACTAAAGCCCATGAGACTTGTAGTTTTTAAAAATGTTTTCATTTTTGATGAGACGCTGAATAGAAGGAGTTTAATCGCCGGCAACCGAAATCCCGCCATTTCCGTAAACCCCGGACTCGGCCAGTATAGTCATATGTATACAAAGAAGGCCGGCAAACGAAAACCCGCGATTTCCCTTAAATCCTGGGCTTGGGCCGTATAGTCGAATGTATACAAAGAAAGTACCCTGTGAGTAAACTCATTTCCCGAACGATTTTTCAAATTATTTCTGCACCACTAGAACGAATGAGACTTGTAGTTTTCAAAAATGTTTTCATTTTTGATGAGACGCTGAATAAAGGAAGTTTAATCGCCGTCAAACGAAAACCCGCGATTTCCCGTAAATCCCGGGCTTGGCCCGTATAGTCGAATGTATACAAAGAAAGTGCCCTGTGAGTAAACTCATTTCCAAAACGATTTTTTAAATTATCTTTTCACCACTAAAACGCGTGAGACTTGTAGTTTTCAAAAATGTTTTCATTTTTGATGAGACGCTGAATAAAAGAAGTTTAATCGCCGGCAAACAAAAACCCGCCATTTCCGTAAACCCCGGACTCGGCCAGTATAGTCATATGTATACAAAGAAGGCCGGCAAACGAAAACCCGCGATTTCCCTTAAATCCTGGGCTTGGGCCGTATAGTCGAATGTATACAAAGAAAGTACCCTGTGAGTAAACTCATTTCCCGAACGATTTTTCAAATTATTTCTGCACCACTAGAACGAATGAGACTTGTAGTTTTCAAAAATGTTTTAATTTCTAATGAGACGCTTGATGAAAGAGGTTTAATCGCCGGCAAACGAAAACCCGCGATTTCCCTTAAATCCTGGGCTTGGGCCGTATAGTCGAATGTATACAAAGAAAGTACCCTGTGAGTAAACTCATTTCCCGAACGATTTTTTAAATTATTATTTCACCACTAAAGCCCATGAGACTTGTAGTTTTTAAAAATGTTTTCATTTTTGATGAGACGCTTGATGAAAGAGGTTTAATCGCCGGCAAACGAAAACCCGCGATTTCCCGTAAATCCCGGGCTTGTCCCGTATAGTCAAAAGTATACAAAGAAAGTACCCAGGGAGTAAACTCATTTCCCGAACGATTTTTTAAATTATTATTTCACCACTAAAGCCCATGAGACTTGTAGTTTTTAAAAATGTTTTCATTTTTGATGAGACGCTGAATAAAAGGAGTTTAATCGCCGGCAAACGAAAACCCGCCATTTCCCGTAAACCCAGGACTCGGCCTGTATAGTCAAAAGTATACAAAGAAAGTACCCAGGGAGTAAACTCATTTCCCAAACGATTTTTTAAATTATTTTTTCACCACTAAAACGCATGAGACTTGTAGTTTTCAAAAATGTTTTCATTTTTGATGAGACGCTGGATAAAAGAAGTTTAATCGCCGGCAAACAAAAACCCGCGATTTCCCGTAAATCCCGGACTCGGCCCGTATAGTCAAAAGTATACAAAGAAAGTACCCAGGGAGTAAACTCATTTCCCCAACGATTTTTTAAATTATTTTTTCACCACTAAAACGCATGAGACTTGTAGTTTTCAGAAATGTTTTCATTTTTGATGAGACGCCTAATGAAAGTGGTTTAATCGCCGGCAAACGAAAACCCGCGATTTCCCGTAAATCCCGGGCTTGGCCCGTATAGTCGAATGTATACAAAGAAAGTACCCTGTGAGTAAACTCATTTCCCAAACCATTTTTTAAATTATTATTTCAGCACTAAAACGCATGCGACTTGTAGTTTTCAAAAATGCTTTCATTTTTGATGAGACGCTGAATAAAAGAAGTTCAATCGCCGGCGAACGCAAACCTGCGATTTCCCGTAAATCCCGGGCTTGGCCCGTATAGTCGAATGTATACAAAGAAAGTACCCAGGGAGTAAACTCATTTATCGAACGATTTTTTTAATTATTTTCTCACCACTAAAACGCATGAGACTTGTAGTTTTCAAAAAAGTTTTCATTCTTGATGAGACGCTGAATAAAAGAAGTTTAATCGCCGGCAAACGAAAACCCGCGATTTCCCGTAAATCCCAGGCTTGGCCCGTATATTCGAATGTATACATAGAAAGTACCCAGGGAGTAAACTCATTTCCCGAACAATTTTTTAAACTATTTTTTCACCACTAAAACGCATGAGACTTGTACTTTTCAAAAATGTTTTCATTTTTGATGAAACGCTTAATGAAAGGGGTTTAATCGCCGGCAAACGAAAACCCGCGATTTTCCGTAAATCCCGGGCTTGGCCCGTATAGTCGAATGTATACAAAGAAAGTACCCTATGAGTAAACTCATTTCCAGAACGATTTTTTAAATTAGTTTTTCACCACTAAAACGCATAAGACTTGTAGTTTTCAAAAATGTTTTTATTTTTGATGAGACGCTGAATAAAAGAAGTTTAATCGCCGGCAAACGAAAACCCGCGATTTCCCTTAAATCCTGGGCTTGGGCCGTATAGTCGAATGTATACAAAGAAAGTACCCTGTGAGTAAACTCATTTCCCGAACGATTTTTCAAATTATTTCTGCACCACTAGAACGAATGAGACTTGTAGTTTTCAAAAATGTTTTAATTTCTAATGAGACGCTTAATGAAAGAGGTTTAATCGCCGGCAAACGAAAACCCGCGATTTCCCGTAAATCCCGGACTTGTCCCGTATAGTCAAAAGTATACAAAGAAAGTACCCAGGGAGTAAACTCATTTCCCGAACGATTTTTTAAATTATTAATTCACCACTAAAGCCCATGAGACTTGTAGTTTTTAAAAATGTTTTCATTTTTGATGAGACGCTGAATAAAAGGAGTTTAATCGCCGGCAAACGAAAACCCGCCATTTCCCGTAAACCCAGGACTCGGCCGGTATAGTCAAAAGTATACAAAGAAAGTACCCAGGGAGTAAACTCATTTCCCAAACAATTTTTTAAATTATTTTTTCACCACTAAAACGCATGAGACTTGTAGTTTTCAAAAATGTTTTCATTTTTGATGAGACGCTGGATAAAAGAAGTTTAATCGCCGGCAAACGAAAACCCGCCATTTCCCGTAAACCCAGGACTCGGCCGGTATAGTCAAAAGTATACAAAGAAAGTACCCAGGGAGTAAACTCATTTCCCAAACAATTTTTTAAATTATTTTTTCACCACTAAAACGCATGAGACTTGTAGTTTTCAAAAATGTTTTCATTTTTGATGAGACGCCTAATGAAAGTGGTTTAATCGCCGGCAAACGAAAACCCGCGATTTCCGTAAATCCCGGGCTTGGCCCGTATAGTCAAATGTATACAAAGAAAGTACCCTGTGAGTAAACTCATTTCCCAAACGATTTTTTAAATTATTATTTCAGCACTAAAACGCATGAGACTTGTAGTTTTCAAAAATGCTTTCATTTTTGATGAGACGCTGAATAAAAGAAGTTCAATCGCCGGCGAACGCAAACCTGCGATTTCCCGTAAATCCCGGGCTTGGCCCGTATAGTCGAATGTATACAAAGAAAGTACCCAGGGAGTAAACTCATTTATCGAACGATTTTTTTAATTATTTTCTCACCACTAAAACGCATGAGACTTGTAGTTTTCAAAAAAGTTTTCATTCTTGATGAGACGCTGAATAAAAGAAGTTTAATCGCCGGCAAACGAAAACCCGCGATTTCCCGTAAATCCCGGGCTTGGCCTGTATATTCGAATGTATACATAGAAAGTACCCAGGGAGTAAACTCATTTCCCGAACAATTTTTTAAACTATTTTTTCACCACTAAAACGCATGAGACTTGTACTTTTCAAAAATGTTTTCATTTTTGATGAGACGCTGAATAAAAGAAGTTTAATCGCCGGCAAACGAAAACCCGCGATTTCCCTTAAATCCTGGGCTTGGGCCGTATAGTCGAATGTATACAAAGAAAGTACCCTGTGAGTAAACTCATTTCCCGAACGATTTTTCAAATTATTTCTGCACCACTAGAACGAATGAGACTTGTAGTTTTCAAAAATGTTTTAATTTCTAATGAGACGCTTAATGAAAGAGGTTTAATCGCCGGCAAACGAAAACCCGCGATTTCCCGTAAATCCCGGGCTTGTCCCGTATAGTCAAAAGTATACAAAGAAAGTACCCAGGGAGTAAACTCATTTCCCGAACGATTTTTTAAATTATTAATTCACCACTAAAGCCCATGAGACTTGTAGTTTTTAAAAATGTTTTCATTTTTGATGAGACGCTGAATAAAAGGAGTTTAATCGCCGGCAAACGAAAACCCGCCATTTCCCGTAAACCCAGGACTCGGCCGGTATAGTCAAAAGTATACAAAGAAAGTACCCAGGGAGTAAACTCATTTCCCAAACAATTTTTTAAATTATTTTTTCACCACTAAAACGCATGAGACTTGTAGTTTTCAAAAATGTTTTTTATTTTTGATGAGACGCTGGATAAAAGAAGTTTAATCGCCGGCAAACGAAAACCCGCCATTTCCCGTAAACCCAGGACTCGGCCGGTATAGTCAAAAGTATACAAAGAAAGTACCCAGGGAGTAAACTCATTTCCCAAACAATTTTTTAAATTATTTTTTCACCACTAAAACGCATGAGACTTGTAGTTTTCAAAAATGTTTTCATTTTTGATGAGACGCCTAATGAAAGTGGTTTAATCGCCGGCAAACGAAAACCCGCGATTTCCCGTAAATCCCGGGCTTGGCCCGTATAGTCGAATGTATACAAAGAAAGTACCCTGTGAGTAAACTCATTTCCCAAACGATTTTTTAAATTATTATTTCAGCACTAAAACGCATGAGACTTGTAGTTTTCAAAAATGCTTTCATTTTTGATGAGACGCTGAATAAAAGAAGTTCAATCGCCGGCGAACGCAAACCTGCGATTTCCCGTAAATCCCGGGCTTGGCCCGTATAGTCGAATGTATACAAAGAAAGTACCCTGGGAGTAAACTCATTTATCGAACGATTTTTTTAATTATTTTCTCACCACTAAAACGCATGAGACTTGTAGTTATTAAAAAAGTTTTCATTCTTGATGAGACGCTGAATAAAAGAAGTTTAATCGCCGGCAAACGAAAACCCGCGATTTCCCGTAAATCCCGGGCTTGGCCTGTATATTCGAATGTATAGATAGAAAGTACCCAGGGAGTAAACTCATTTCCCGAACAATTTTTTAAACTATTTTTTCACCACTAAAACGCATGAGACTTGTACTTTTCAAAAATGTTTTCATTTTTGATGAAACGCTTAATGAAAGGGGTTTAATCGCCGGCAAACGAAAACCCGCGATTTTCCGTAAATCCCGGGCTTGACCCGTATAGTCGAATGTATACAAAGAAAGTACCCTATGAGTAAACTCATTTCCAGAACGATTTTTTAAATTAGTTTTTCACCACTAAAACGCATAAGACTTGTAGTTTTCAAAAATGTTTTCATTTTTGATGAGACGCTGAATAAAAGAAGTTTAATCGCCGGCAAACGAAAACCCGCCATTTCCCGTAAACCCAGGACTCGGCCCGTATTGTCAAAAGTATACAAAGAAAGTGCCCAGGGAGTAAACTCATTTCCCAAACGATTTTTTAAATTATTTTTTCACCACTAAAACGCATGAGACTTGTAGTTTTCAAAAATGTTTTCATTTTTGATGAGACGCTGGATAAAAGAAGTTTAATCGCCGGCAAACGAAAACCCGCGATTTCCCGTAAATCTCGGACTCGGCCCGTATAGTCAAAAGTATACAAAGAACGAACCCAGGGAGTAAACTCATTTCCCGAACGATTTTTTAAATCGGTTTTTCACCACTAAAATGCATGAGACTTGTAGTTTTCAAAAATGTTTTCATTTTTGATGAGACGCTGAATAAAAGAAGTTTAATCGCTGTCAAACGAAAACCTGCGATTTCCCGTAAATCGCGGGCTTGGCCCGTATAGTCAAAAGTATACAAAGAAAGTACCCTGTGAGTAAACTCATTTCCAGAACGATTTTTTAAATTATTATTTCACCACTAAAGCCCATGAGACTTGTAGTTTTTAAAAATGTTTTCATTTTTGATGAGACGCTGAATAAAATGAGTTTAATCGCCGGCAACCGAAATCCCGCCATTTCCCGTAAACCCAGGACTCGGCCCGTATAGTCAAAAGTATACAAAGAAAGTACCCAGGGAGTAAACTCATTTCCCGAACGATTTCTTAAATTATTTTTTCACCACTAAAACGCATGAGACTTGTAGTTTTCAAAAATGTTTTCATTTTTGATGAGACGCTGGATAAAAGAAGTTTAATCGCCGGCAAACGAAAACCCGCAATTTCCCGTAAATCCCGGACTCGGCCCGTATAGTCAAAAGTATACAAAGAAAGTACCCAGGGAGTAAACTCATTTTCCGAACAATTTTTTAAACTATTTTTTCACCACTAAAACGCATGAGACTTGTAGTTTTCAAAAATGTTTTCATTTTTGATGAAACGCTTAATGAAAGTGGTTTAATCGCCGGCAAACGAAAACCCGCGATTTCCCGTAAATCCCGGGCTTGGGCCGTATAGTCGAATGTATACAAAGAAAGTACCCTATGAGTAAACTCATTTATAGAACGATTTTTTAAATTAGTTTTTCACCACTAAAACGCATAAAACTTCTAGTTTTCAAAAATGTTTTCATTTTTGATGAGACGCTGAATAAAGGAAGTTTAATCGCCGTCAAACGAAAACCCGCGATTTCCCGTAAATCCCGGGCTTGGCCCGTATAGTCAAAAGTATACAAAGAAAGTACCCAGGGAGTAAACTTATTTCCCAAACGATTTTTTAAATTATTTTTTCACCACTAAAACGCATGAGACTTGTAGTTTTCAAAAATGACAAAGAAAGTACCCTGTGAGTAAACTCATTTCCCAAACGATTTTTTTAATTATTATTTCACCATTAAAACGCATGAGACTTGTAGTTTTCAAAAGTGTTTTCATTTTTGATGAGACGCTGAATAAAAGAAGTCTAATCGCCGGCAAACGCAAACCTGCGATTTCCCGTAAATCCCGGGCTTGGCCCGTATAGTCGAATGTATACAAAGAAAGTACCCTATGAGTAAACTCATTTCCAGAACGATTTTTTAAATTAGTTTTTCACCACTAAAACGCATAAAACTTCTAGTTTTCAAAAATGTTTTCATTTTTGATGAGACGCTGAATAAAGGAAGTTTAATCGCCGTCAAACGAAAACCCGCGATTTCCCGTAAATCCCGGGCTTTGCCCGTATAGTCAAAAGTATACAAAGAAAGTACCCAGGGAGTAAACTCATTTTCCGAACGTAGTTTTCAAAAGTGTTTTCATTTTTGATGAGACGCTGAATAAAAGAAGTTTAATCGCCGGCAAACGAAAACCCACGATTTCCCGTAAATCCTGGGCTTGGCCCGTATAGTCGAATGTATACAAAGACAGTACCCTGTAAGTAAACTCATTTCCAGAACGATTTTTTAAATTAGTTTTTCACCACTAAAACGCATAAAACTTCTAGTTTTCAAAAATGTTTTCATTTTTGATGAGACGCTGAATAAAGGAAGTTTAATCGCCGTCAAACGAAAACCCGCGATTTCCCGTAAATCCCGGGCTTGGCCCGTATAGTCAAAAGTATACAAAGAAAGTACCCAGGGAGTAAACTTATTTCCCAAACGATTTTTTAAATTATTTTTTCACCACTAAAACGCATGAGACTTGTAGTTTTCAAAAATGTTTTCATTTTTGATGAGACGCTGGATAAAAGAAGTTTAATCGCCGGTAAACGAAAACCCGCGATTTCCCGTAAATCCCGGACTCGGCCCGTATAGTCAAAAGTATACAAATAAAGTACCCAGGGAGTAAACTCATTTCCCGAACGATTTTTTAAATTATTTTTTCAGCACTAAGACGCATGAGACTTGTAGTTTTCAGAAATGCTTTCATTTTTGATGAGACGCCTAATGAAAGTGGTTTAATCGCCGGCAAACGAAAACCCGCGATTTCCCGTAAATCCCGGGCTTGGCCCGTACAGTCGAATGTATACAAAGAAAGTACCCTGTGAGTAAACTCATTTCCCAAACGATTTTTTTAATTATTATTTCACCATTAAAACGCATGAGACTTGTAGTTTTCAAAAGTGTTTTCATTTTTGATGAGACGCTGAATAAAAGAAGTCTAATCGCCGGCAAACGCAAACCTGCGATTTCCCGTAAATCCCGGGCTTGGCCCGTATAGTCGAATGTATACGAAGAAAGTACCCAGGGAGTAAACTCATTTACCGAACGATTTTTTAAATTATTTTCTCACCACTAAAACGCATGAGACTTGTAGTTTTCAAAAAAGTTTTCATTCTTGATGAGACGCTTAATGAAAGAGGTTTAATCGCCGGCAAACGAAAACCCGCGATTTTCCGTAAATCCCGGGCTTGGCCTGTATAGTCGAATGTATATATAGAAAGTACCCAGGGAGTAAACTCATTTCCCGAACAATTTTTTAAACTATTTTTTCACCACTAAAACGCATGAGACTTGTAGTTTTCAAAAATGTTTTCATTTTTGATGAAACGCTTAATGAAAGGGGTTTAATCGCCGGCAAACGAAAACCCGCGATTTCCCGTAAATCCCGGGCTTGGCCCGTATAGTGGAATGTATACAAAGAAAGTACCCTATGAGTAAACTAATTTCCAGAACGATTTTTTAAATCATTTTCTCACCACTAAAACGCATGAGACTTGTAGTTTTCAAAAACGTTTTCATTCTTGATGAGACGCTTAATGAAAGGGGTTTAATCGCCGGCAAACGAAAAACCGCGATTTCCCGTAAATCCCGGGCTTGTCCCGTATAGTCGAATGTATACATAGAAAGTACCCAGGGAGTAAACTCATTTCCCGAACAATTTTTTAAACTATTTTTTCACCACTAAAACGTATGAGACTTGTAGTTTTCAAAAATGTTTTCATTTTTGATGAAACGTTTAATGAAAGGGGTTTCAACGCCGGCAAACGAAAACCCGCGATTTCCCGTAAATCCCGGGCTTGGCCCGTATAGTCGAATGTATACAAAGAAAGTACCCTATGAGTAAACTAATTTCCAGAACGATTTTTTAAATTAGTTTTTCACCACTAAAACGCATAAGACTTGTAGTTTTCAAAAATGTTTTCATTTTTGATGAGACGCTGAATAAAAGAAGTTTAATCGCCGTCAAACGAAAACCCGCGATTTCCCGTAAATCCCGGGCTTGGCCCGTATAGTCAAAAGTATACAAAGAAAGTACCCAGGGAGTAAACTCATTTCCCAAACGTTTTTTTAAATTATTTTGTCACCACTAAAACGCATGAGACTTGTAGTTTTCAAAAGTGTTTTCATTTTTGATGAGACGCTGAATAAAAGAAGTTTAATCGTTGGCAAACGAAAACCCGCAATTTCCCGTAAATAGCAGGCTTGGCCCGTATAGTTGTATGTATCTAAAGAAAGTACCCAGGGAGTAAACTGATTTTCCAAACGATTTTTCAAATTATTTCTGCACCACTAGAAAAAATGAGACTTGTAGTTTTCAAAAATGTTTTCATTTTTAATGAGAAGATTAATGAAAGAGGTTTAATCGCCGGCAAACGAAAACCCGCGATTTCCCGTAAATCCCGGACTCGGCCCGTATAGTCAAAAGTATACAAAGAAAGTACCCAGGGAGTAAACTCATTTCCCAAACGATTTTTTAAATTATTTTGTCACCCCTAAAACGCATGAGACTTGTAGTTTTCAAAAGTGTTTTCATTTTTGATGAGACGCTGAATAAAAGAAGTTTAATCGCCGGCAAACGAAAACCCACGATTTCCCGTAAATCCTGGGCTTGGCCCGTATAGTCAAAAGTATACAAAGAAAGTACCCAGGGAGTAAACTCATTTCCCGAACGATTTTTTAAATTATTTTTTCACCACTAAAACGCATGAGACTTGTAGTTTTCAGAAATGTTTTCATTTTTTATGAGACGCTTAATGAAAGTGGTTTAATCGCCGGCAAACGAAAACCCGCGATTTCCCGTAAATCCTGGGCTTGGCCCGTATAGTCAAAAAAATACAAAGAAAGTACCCAGGGAGTAAACTCATTTCCCGAACGATTTTTTAAATTATTTTGTCACCACTAAAACGCATGAGACTTGTAGTTTTCAAAAGTGTTTTCATTTTTGATGAGACGCTGAATAAAAGAAGTTTAATCGCCGGCAAACGAAAACCCACGATTTCCCGTAAATCCTGGGCTTGGCCCGTATAGTCAAAAGTATACAAAGAAAGTACCCAGGGAGTAAACTCATTTTCCGAACGATTATTTAAATTATTTTTTCACCACTAAAACGCATGAGACTTGTAGTTTTCAAAAATGTTTTCATATTTGATGAGACGCTTAATGAAAGTGGTTTAATCACCGGCAAACGAAAACCCGCGATTTCCCGTAAATCCCGGGCTTGGCCCGTATAGTCGGATGTATACAAAGAAAGTACCCTGTGAGTAAACTCATTTCCAGAACGATTTTTTAAATTATTATTTCACCACTAAAGCCCATAAGACTTGTAGTTTTTAAAAATGTTTTCATTTTTGATGAGACGCTGAATAAAGGGAGTTTAATCGCCGCAAACGAAAACCCGCCATTTCCCGTAAACCCAGGACTCGGCCCGTATTGTCAAAAGTATACAAAGGAAGTACCCAGGGAGTAAACTCATTTGCCGAACGATTTTTTAAATTATTTTTTCACCACTAAAACGCATGAGACTTGTAGTTTTCAAAAATGTTTTCATTTTTGATGAGACGCAGGTTAAAAGAAGTTTAATCGCCGGCAAACGAAAACCCGCGATTTCCCGTAAATCCCGGACTCGGCCCGTATAGTCAAAAGTATACAAAGAAAGTACCCAGGGAGTAAACCCATTTCCCCAACGATTTTTTAAATTATTTTTTCACCACTAAAACGCATGAGACTTGTAGTTTTCAGTAATGTTTTCATTTTTGATGAGACGCCTAATGAAAGTGGTTTAATCGCCGGCAAACGAAAACCCGCGATTTCCCGTAAATCCCGGGCTTGGCCCGTATAGTCGAATGTATACATAGAAAGTACCCTGTGAGTAAACTCATTTCCCAAACGATTTTTTAAATTATTTTGTCACCCCTAAAACGCATGAGACTTGTAGTTTTCAAAAGTGTTTTCATTTTTGATGAGACGCTGAATAAAAGAAGTTTAATCGCCGGCAAACGAAAACCCACGATTTCCCGTAAATCCTGGGCTTGGCCCATATAGTCAAAAGTATACAAAGAAAGTACCCAGGGAGTAAACTCATTTTCCGAACAATTTTTTAAATTATTTTTTCACCACTAAAACGCATGAGACTTGTAGTTTTCAAAAATGTTTTCATTTTTGATGAGACGCTTAATGAAAGTGGTTTAATCACCGGCAAACGAAAACCCGCGATTTCCCGTAAATCCCGGGCTTGGCCCGTATAGTCGAATGTATACAAAGAAAGTACCCAGGGAGTAAACTCATTTCCAGAACGATTTTTTAAATTATTATTTCACCACTAAAGCCCATAAGACTTGTAGTTTTTAAAAATGTTTTCATTTTTGATGAGACGCTGAATAAAGGGAGTTTAATCGCCGCAAACGAAAACCCGCCATTTCTTGTAAACCCAGGACTCGGCCCGTATAGTCAAAAGTATACAAAGAAAGTACCCAGGGAGTAAACTCATTTGCCGAACGATTTTTTAAATTATTTTTTTACCACTAAAACGCATGAGACTTGTAGTTTTCAAAAATGTTTTCATTTTTGATGAGACGCAGGTTAAAAGAAGTTTAATCGCCGGCAAACGAAAACCCGCGATTTCCCGTAAATCCCGGACTCGGCCCGTATAGTCAAAAGTATACAAAGAAAGTACCCAGGGAGTAAACTCATTTCCCCAACGATTTTTTAAATTATTTTTTCACCACTAAAACGCATGAGACTTGTAGTTTTCAGTAATGTTTTCATTTTTGATGAGACGCCTAATGAAAGTGGTTTAATCGCCGGCAAACGAAAACCCGCGATTTCCCGTAAATCCCGGGCTTGGCCCGTATAGTCGAATGTATACAAAGAAAGTACCCTGTGAGTAAACTCATTTCCCAAACGTTTTTTTAAATTATTAATTCACCACTAAAACGCATGAGACTTGTAGTTTTCAAAAGTGTTTTCATTTTTGATGAGACGCTGAATAAAAGAAGTTTAATCGCCGGCAAACGCAAACCTGCGATTTCCCGTAAATCCCGGGCTTGGCCCGTATAGTCGAATGTATACAAAGAAAGTACCCAGGGAGTAAACTCATTTACCGAACGATTTTTTAAATTATTTTCTCACCACTAAAACGCATGAGACTTGTAGTTTTCAAAAAAGTTTTCATTCTTGATGAGACGCTTAATGAAAGGGGTTTAATCGCCGGCAAACGAAAACCCGCGATTTCCCGTAAATCCCGGGCTTGGCCCGTATAGTCGAATTTATACATAGAAAGTACCCAGGGAGTAAACTCATTTCCCGAACAATTTTTTAAACTATTTTTTCACCACTAAAACGCATGAGACTTGTAGTTTTCAAAAATGTTTTCATTTTTGATGAAACGCTTAATGAAAGGGGTTTAATCGCCGGCAAACGAAAACCCGCGATTTACCGTAAATCCCGGGCTTGGCCCGTATAGTCGAATGTATACAAAGAAAGTACCCTATGAGTAAACTCCTTTCCAGAACGATTTTTTAAATTAGTTTTTCACCACTAAAACGCATAAGACTTGTAGTTTTCAAAAATGTTTTCATTTTTGATGAGACGCTGAATAAAAGAAGTTTAATCGCCGTCAAACGAAAACCCGCGATTTCCCGTAAATCCCGGGCTTTGCCCGTATAGTCAAAAGTATACAAAGAAGGTACCCAGGGAGTAAATTCATTTCCCAAACGATTTTTTAAATTATTTTGCCACCACTAAAACGCATGAGACTTGTAGTTTTCAAAAGTGTTTTCATTTTTGATGAGACGCTGAATAAAAGAAGTTTAATCGTTGGCAAACGAAAACCCGCAATTTCCCGTAAATCCCAGGCTTGGCCCGTATAGTTGTATATATCTAAAGAAAGTACCCAGGGAGTAAACTGATTTTCCGAACGATTTTTCAAATTATTTCTGCACCACTAGAACAAATGAGACTTGTAGTTTTCAAAAATGTTTTCATTTTTAATGAGAAGATTAATGAAAGAGGTTTAATCGCCGGCAAACGAAAACCCGCGATTTCCCGTAAATCCTGGGCTTGGCCCGTATAGTCGAATGTATACAAAGAAAGTACCCTGTGCGTAAACTCATTTCCAGAACGATGTTTTAAATTATTTTTCCACCACTAAAACGCATAAGACTTGTAGTTTACAAAATTTTTTTCATTTTTGATGAGACGCTGAATAAAAGAAGTTTAATCGCCGGCAAACGAAACCCCGCGATTTCCCGTAAATCCTGGGCTTGGCCCGTATAGTCAAAAAAATACAAAGAAAGTACCCAGGGAGTAAACTCATTTCCCGAACGATTTTTTAAATTATTTTGTCACCACTAAAACGCACGAGACTTGTAGTTTTCAAAAGTTTTTTTATTTTTGATGAGACGCTGAATAAAAGAAGTTTAATCGCCGGCAAACGCAAACCTGCGATTTGCCGTAAATCCCGGGCTTGGCCCGTATAGTCGAATGTATACAAAGAAAGTACCCTGTGGGTAAACTCATTTCCAAAACGATTTTTTAAACTATTTTTTCACCACTAAAACGCATGACACTTGTAGTTTTCAAAAATGTTTTCATTTTTGATGAAACGCTTAATGAAAGGGGTTTAATCGCCGGCAAACGAAAACCCGCGATTTCACGTAAATCCCGGGCTTGGCCCGTATAGTCGAATGTATACAAAGAAAGTACCCTATGAGTAAACTCATTTCCAGAACGATTTTTTAAATTAGTTTTTCACCACTAAAACGCATAAGACTTGTAGTTTTTAAAAATGTTTTCATTTTTGATGAGACGCTGAATAAAAGAAGTTTAATCGCCGTCAAACGAAAACCCGCGATTTCCCGTAAATCCCGGGCTTGGCCCGTATAGTCAAAAGTATACAAAGAAAGTACCCAGGGAGTAAACTCATTTCCCAAACGATTTTTTAAATTATTTTGTCACCACTAAAACGCATGAGACTTGTAGTTTTCAAAAGTGTTTTCATTTTTGATGAGACGCTGAATAAAAGAAGTTTAATCGTTGGCAAACGAAAACCCGCGATTTCCCGTAAATCCCGGGCTTGGCCCGTATAGTTGTATGTATCTAAAGAAAGTACCCAGGGAGTAAACTGATTTCATGAACGATTTTTCAAATTATTTCTGCACCACTAGAACAAATGAGACTTGTAGTTTTCAAAAATGTTTTCATTTTTAATGAGAAGATTAATGAAAGAGGTTTAATCGCCGGCAAACGAAAACCCGCGATTTCACGTAAATCCCGGGCTTGGCCCGTGTAGTCGAATGTATACAAAGAAAGTACCCAGGGAGTAAACTCATTCCCCAAACGATTTTTTAAATTATTATTTCACCACTAAAGCCCATGAGAGTTGTAGTTTTTAAGAATGTTTACATTTTTGATGAGACGCTGAATGAAAGATGTTTAATTGCCGGCAAACGAAAACCCGCGATTTCCCGTAAATCCCGGACTCGGCCCATATAGTCGAATGTATACAAAGAAAGTACCCTATGAGTAAACTCCTTTCCAGAACGATTTTTTAATTTAGTTTTTCACCACTAAAACGCATAAGACTTGTAGTTTTTAAAAATGTTTTCATTTTTGATGAGACGCTGAATAAAAGAAGTTTAATCGCCGTCAAACGAAAACCCGCGATTTCCCGTAAATCCCGGGCTTGGCCCGTATAGTCAAAAGTATACAAAGAAAGTACCCAGGGAGTAAACTCATTCCCCAAACGATTTTTTAAATTATTATTTCACCACTAAAGCCCATGAGAGTTGTAGTTTTTAAGAATGTTTACATTTTTGATGAGACGCTGAATGAAAGACGTTTAATCGCCGGCAAACGAAAACCCGCGATTTCCCGTAAATCCCGGACTCGGCCCGTATAGTCGAATGTATACAAAGAAAGTACCCTATGAGTAAACTCATTTCCAGAACGATTTTTTAATTTAGTTTTTCACCACTAAAACGCATAAGACTTGTAGTTTTTAAAAATGTTTTCATTTTTGATGAGACGCTGAATAAAAGAAGTTTAATCGCTGGTAAACGAAAACCCGCGATTTCCCGTAAATCCCGGGCTTGGCCCGTATAGTCAAAAGTATCTACAGAAAGTACCCAGGCAGTAAACCCATTTCCCAAACGATTTTTTAAGTTATTTTGTCACCACTAAAACGCATGAGACTTGTAGTTTTCAAAAGTGTTTTCATTTTTGATGAGACGCTGAATAAAAGAAGTTTAATCGTTGGCAAACGAAAACCCGCGATTTCCCGTAAATCCCGGGCTTGGCCCGTATAGTTGTATGTATCTGAAGAAAGTACCCAGGGAGTAAACTGATTTCCCGAACGATTTTTCAAATTATTTCTGCACCACTAGAACAAATGAGACTTGTAGTTTTCAAAAATGTTTTCATTTTTAATGAGAAGATTAATGAAAGAGGTTTAATCGCCGGCAAACGAAAACCCGCGATTTCCCGTAAATCCCGGGCTTGGCCCGTTTAGTCAAAAGTATACAAAGAAAGTACCCAGGGAGTAAACTCATTTCCCAAACGATTTTTTAAATTACTTTGTCACCACTAAAACGCATGAGACTTGTAGTTTTCAAAAGTGTTTTCATTTTTGATGAGACGCTGAATAAAAGAAGTTTAATCGTTGGCAAACGAAATCCCGCGATTTCCCGTAAATCCCGGGCTTGGCTCGTATAGTCAAAAGTATAGAAAGAAAGTACCCAGGGAGTAAACTCATTTCCCGAACAATTTTTTAAACTATTTTTTCACCACTAAAACGCATGAGACTTGTAGTTTTCAAAAATGTTTTCATTTTTGATGAAACGCTTAATGAAAGGGGTTTAATCGCAGGCAAACGAAAACCCGCAATTTCACGTAAATCCCGGGCTTGTCCCGTATAGTCGAATGTATACAAAGAAAGTACCCTATGAGTAAACTCATTTCCAGAACGATATTTTAAATTAGTTTTTCACCACTAAAACGCATAAGACTTGTAGTTTTTAAAAATGTTTTCATTTTTGATGAGACGCTGAATAAAAGAAGTTTAATCGCCGTCAAACGAAAACCCGCGATTTCCCGTAAATCCCGGGCTTGGCCCGTATAGTCAAAAGTATACAAAGAAAGTACCCAGGGAGTAAACTCATTTCCCAAACGATTTTTTAAATTATTTTGTCACCACTAAAACGCATGAGACTTGTAGTTTTCAAAAGTGTTTTCATTTTTGATGAGACGCTGAATAAAAGAAGTTTAATCGTTGGCAAACGAAAACCCGCGATTTCCCGTAAATCCCGGGCTTGGCCGGTATAGTTGTATGTATCTAAAGAAAGTACCCAGGGAGTAAACTCATTTCCCAAACGATTTTTTAAATTATTTTGTCACCACTAAAACGCATGAGACTTGTAGTTTTCAAAAGTGTTTTCATTTTTGATGAGACGCTGAATAAAAGAAGTTGAATCGTTGGCAAAAGAAAACCCGCGATTTCCCGTAAATCCCGGGCTTGGCCCGTATAGTTGTATGTATCTAAAGAAAGTACCCAGGGAGTAAACTGATTTCCCGAACGATTTTTCAAATTATTTTTGCACCACTAGAACAAATGAGACTTGTAGTTTTCAAAAATGTTTTCATTTTTAATGAGAAGATTAATGAAAGAGGTTTAATCGCCGGCAAACGAAAACCCGCGATTTCACGTAAATCCCGGGCTTGGCCCGTATAGTCGAATGTATACAAAGAAAGTACCCAGGGAGTAAACTCATTCCCCAAACGATTTTTTAAAATATTATTTCACCACTAAAGCCCATGAGACTTGTAGTTTTTAAAAATGTTTTCATTTTTGATGAGACGCTGAATAAAAGAAGTTTAATCGCCGGCAAACGAAAACCCGCGATTTAAGGTAAATCCCGGACTCGGCCCGTATAGTCAAATATATACATAGAAAGTACCCAGTGAGTAAACTCAATTCCCGAACAATTTTTTAAACTATTATTTCACCACTAAAACGCATGAGACTTGTAGTTTTCAAAAATGTTTTCATTTTTGATGAAACGCTTAATGAAAGGGGTTTAATCGCCGGCAAACGAAAACCCGCGACTTCACGTAAATCCCGGGCTTGGCCCGTATAGTCGAATGTATACAAAGAAAGTACCCTATGAGTAAACTCATTTCCAGAACGATTTTTTAAATTAGTTTTTCACCACTAAAACGCATGAGACTTGTAGTTTTCAAAAGTGTTTTCATTTTTGATGAAACGCTGAATAAAAGAAGTTTAATCGGTGGCAAACGAAAACCCGCGACTTCCCGTAAATCCCGGGCTTGGCCCGTATAGTTGTATGTATCTGAAGAAAGTACCCAGGGAGTAAACTGATTTCCCGAACGATTTTTCAAATTATTTCTGCACCACTAGAACAAATGAGACTTGTAGTTTTCAAAAATGTTTTCATTTTTAATGAGAAGATTAATGAAAGAGGTTTAATCGCCGGCAAACGAAAACCCGCGATTTCACGTAAATCCCGGGCTTGGCCCGTGTAGTCGAATGTATACAAAGAAAGTACCCAGGGAGTAAACTCATTCCCCAAACGATTTTTTAAATTATTATTTCACCACTAAAGCCCATGAGAGTTGTAGTTTTTAAGAATGTTTACATTTTTGATGAGACGCTGAATGAAAGATGTTTAATCGCCGGCAAACGAAAACCCGCGATTTCCCGTAAATCCCGGACTCGGCCCATATAGTCGAATGTATACAAAGAAAGTACCCTATGAGTAAACTCCTTTCCAGAACGATTTTTTAATTTAGTTTTTCACCACTAAAACGCATAAGACTTGTAGTTTTTAAAAATGTTTTCATTTTTGATGAGACGCTGAATAAAAGAAGTTTAATCGCCGTCAAACGAAAACCCGCGATTTCCCGTAAATCCCGGGCTTGGCCCGTATAGTCAAAAGTATACAAAGAAAGTACCCAGGGAGTAAACTCATTCCCCAAACGATTTTTTAAATTATTATTTCACCACTAAAGCCCATGAGAGTTGTAGTTTTTAAGAATGTTTACATTTTTGATGAGACGCTGAATGAAAGACGTTTAATCGCCGGCAAACGAAAACCCGCGATTTCCCGTAAATCCCGGACTCGGCCCGTATAGTCGAATGTATACAAAGAAAGTACCCTATGAGTAAACTCATTTCCAGAACGATTTTTTAATTTAGTTTTTCACCACTAAAACGCATAAGACTTGTAGTTTTTAAAAATGTTTTCATTTTTGATGAGACGCTGAATAAAAGAAGTTTAATCGCTGGTAAACGAAAACCCGCGATTTCCCGTAAATCCCGGGCTTGGCCCGTATAGTCAAAAGTATCTACAGAAAGTACCCAGGCAGTAAACCCATTTCCCAAACGATTTTTTAAGTTATTTTGTCACCACTAAAACGCATGAGACTTGTAGTTTTCAAAAGTGTTTTCATTTTTGATGAGACGCTGAATAAAAGAAGTTTAATCGTTGGCAAACGAAAACCCGCGATTTCCCGTAAATCCCGGGCTTGGCCCGTATAGTTGTATGTATCTGAAGAAAGTACCCAGGGAGTAAACTGATTTCCCGAACGATTTTTCAAATTATTTCTGCACCACTAGAACAAATGAGACTTGTAGTTTTCAAAAATGTTTTCATTTTTAATGAGAAGATTAATGAAAGAGGTTTAATCGCCGGCAAACGAAAACCCGCGATTTCCCGTAAATCCCGGGCTTGGCCCGTTTAGTCAAAAGTATACAAAGAAAGTACCCAGGGAGTAAACTCATTTCCCAAACGATTTTTTAAATTACTTTGTCACCACTAAAACGCATGAGACTTGTAGTTTTCAAAAGTGTTTTCATTTTTGATGAGACGCTGAATAAAAGAAGTTTAATCGTTGGCAAACGAAATCCCGCGATTTCCCGTAAATCCCGGGCTTGGCTCGTATAGTCAAAAGTATAGAAAGAAAGTACCCAGGGAGTAAACTCATTTCCCGAACAATTTTTTAAACTATTTTTTCACCACTAAAACGCATGAAACTTGTAGTTTTCAAAAATGTTTTCATTTTTGATGAAACGCTTAATGAAAGGGGTTTAATCGCAGGCAAACGAAAACCCGCAATTTCACGTAAATCCCGGGCTTGTCCCGTATAGTCGAATGTATACAAAGAAAGTACCCTATGAGTAAACTCATTTCCAGAACGATATTTTAAATTAGTTTTTCACCACTAAAACGCATAAGACTTGTAGTTTTTAAAAATGTTTTCATTTTTGATGAGACGCTGAATAAAAGAAGTTTAATCGCCGTCAAACGAAAACCCGCGATTTCCCGTAAATCCCGGGCTTGGCCCGTATAGTCAAAAGTATACAAAGAAAGTACCCAGGGAGTAAACTCATTTCCCAAACGATTTTTTAAATTATTTTGTCACCACTAAAACGCATGAGACTTGTAGTTTTCAAAAGTGTTTTCATTTTTGATGAGACGCTGAATAAAAGAAGTTTAATCGTTGGCAAACGAAAACCCGCGATTTCCCGTAAATCCCGGGCTTGGCCGGTATAGTTGTATGTATCTAAAGAAAGTACCCAGGGAGTAAACTCATTTCCCAAACGATTTTTTAAATTATTTTGTCACCACTAAAACGCATGAGACTTGTAGTTTTCAAAAGTGTTTTCATTTTTGATGAGACGCTGAATAAAAGAAGTTGAATCGTTGGCAAACGAAAACCCGCGATTTCCCGTAAATCCCGGGCTTGGCCCGTATAGTTGTATGTATCTAAAGAAAGTACCCAGGGAGTAAACTGATTTCCCGAACGATTTTTCAAATTATTTTTGCACCACTAGAACAAATGAGACTTGTAGTTTTCAAAAATGTTTTCATTTTTAATGAGAAGATTAATGAAAGAGGTTTAATCGCCGGCAAACGAAAACCCGCGATTTCACGTAAATCCCGGGCTTGGCCCGTATAGTCGAATGTATACAAAGAAAGTACCCAGGGAGTAAACTCATTCCCCAAACGATTTTTTAAAATATTATTTCACCACTAAAGCCCATGAGACTTGTAGTTTTTAAAAATGTTTTCATTTTTGATGAGACGCTGAATAAAAGAAGTTTAATCGCCGGCAAACGAAAACCCGCGATTTAAGGTAAATCCCGGACTCGGCCCGTATAGTCAAATATATACATAGAAAGTACCCAGTGAGTAAACTCAATTCCCGAACAATTTTTTAAACTATTATTTCACCACT
Organism: Hydractinia symbiolongicarpus; assembly: GCF_029227915.1. NCBI lineage: Eukaryota > Metazoa > Cnidaria > Hydrozoa > Anthoathecata > Hydractiniidae > Hydractinia > Hydractinia symbiolongicarpus. The sequence continues at coordinate 25,355,535 of NC_079887.1, read as the reverse complement.
AAAACGCATGAGACTTGTAGTTTTCAAAAATGTTTTCATTTTTGATGAAACGCTTAATGAAAGGGGTTTAATCGCCGGCAAACGAAAACCCGCGACTTCACGTAAATCCCGGGCTTGGCCCGTATAGTCGAATGTATACAAAGAAAGTACCCTATGAGTAAACTCATTTCCAGAACGATTTTTTAAATTAGTTTTTCACCACTAAAACGCATGAGACTTGTAGTTTTCAAAAGTGTTTTCATTTTTGATGAAACGCTGAATAAAAGAAGTTTAATCGGTGGCAAACGAAAACCCGCGACTTCCCGTAAATCCCGGGCTTGGCCCGTATAGTTGTATGTATCTGAAGAAAGTACCCAGGGAGTAAACTGATTTCCCGAACGATTTTTCAAATTATTTCTGCACCACTAGAACAAATGAGACTTGTAGTTTTCAAAAATGTTTTCATTTTTAATGAGAAGATTAATGAAAGAGGTTTAATCGCCGGCAAACGAAAACCCGCGATTTCCCGTAAATCCCGGGCTTGGCCCGTATAGTCAAAAGTATACAAAGAAAGTACCCAGGGAGTAAACTCATTTCCCAAACGATTTTTTAAATTACTTTGTCACCACTAAAACGCATGAGACTTGTAGTTTTCAAAAGTGTTTTCATTTTTGATGAGACGCTGAATAAAAGAAGTTTAATCGTTGGCAAACGAAAACCCGCGATTTCCCGTAAATCCCGGGCTTGGCTCGTATAGTCAAAAGTATACAAAGAAAGTACCCAGGGAGTAAACTCATTTCCCGAACAATTTTTTAAACTATTTTTCACCACTAAAACGCATGAGACTTGTAGTTTTCAAAAATGTTTTCATTTTTGATGAAACGCTTAATGAAAGGGGTTTAATCGCAGGCAAACGAAAACCCGCGATTTCACGTAAATCCCGGGCTTGTCCCGTATAGTCGAATGTATACAAAGAAAGTACCCTATGAGTAAACTCATTTCCAGAACGATATTTTAAATTAGTTTTTCACCACTAAAACGCATAAGACTTGTAGTTTTTAAAAATGTTTTCATTTTTGATGAGACGCTGAATAAAAGAAGTTTAATCGCCGTCAAACGAAAACCCGCGATTTCCCGTAAATCCCGGGCTTGGCCCGTATAGTCAAAAGTATACAAAGAAAGTACCCAGGGAGTAAACTCATTTCCCAAACGATTTTTTAAATTATTTTGTCACCACTAAAACGCATGAGACTTGTAGTTTTCAAAGGTGTTTTCATTTTTGATGAGACGCTGAATAAAAGAAGTTTAATCGTTGGCAAACGAAAACCCGCGATTTCCCGTAAATCCCGGGCTTGGCCCGTATAGTTGTATGTATCTAAAGAAAGTACCCAGGGAGTAAACTCATTTCCCAAACGATTTTTTAAATTATTTTGTCACCACTAAAACGCATGAGACTTGTAGTTTTCAAAAGTGTTTTCATTTTTGATGAAACGCTGAATAAAAGAAGTTTAATCGGTGGCAAACGAAAACCCGCGACTTCCCGTAAATCCTGGGCTTGGCCCGTATAGTTGTATGTATCTACAGAAAGTACCCAGGGAGTAAACCCATTTCCCAAACGATTTTTTAAGTTATTTTGTCACCACTAAAACGCATGAGACTTGTAGTTTTCAAAAGTGTTTTCATTTTTGATGAGACGCTGAATAAAAGAAGTTTAATCGTTGGCAAACGAAAACCCGCGATTTCCCGTAAATCCCGGGCTTGGCCCGTATAGTTGTATGTATCTGAAGAAAGTACCCAGGGAGTAAACTGATTTCCCGAACGATTTTTCAAATTATTTCTGCACCACTAGAACAAATGAGACTTGTAGTTTTAAAAAATGTTTTCATTTTTAATGAGAAGATTAATGAAAGAGGTTTAATCGCCGGCAAACGAAAACCCGCGATTTCCCGTAAATCCCGGGCTTGGCCCGTATAGTCAAAAGTATACAAAGAAACTACCCAGGGAGTAAACTCATTTCCCAAACGATTTTTTAAATTACTTTGTCACCACTAAAACGCATGAGACTTGTAGTTTTCAAAAGTGTTTTCATTTTTGATTAGACGCTGAATAAAAGAAGTTTAATCGTTGGCAAACGAAAACCCGCGATTTCCCGTAAATCCCGGGCTTGGCTCGTATAGTCAAAAGTATAGAAAGAAAGTACCCAGGGAGTAAACTCATTTCCCGAACAATTTTTTAAACTATTTTTTCACCACTAAAACGCATGAGACTTGTAGTTTTCAAAAATGTTTTCATTTTTGATGAAACGCTTAATGAAAGGGGTTTAATCGCAGGCAAACAAAAACCCGCGATTTCACGTAAATCCCGGGCTTGTCCCGTATAGTCGAATGTATACAAAGAAAGTACCCTATGAGTAAACTCATTTCCAGAACGATATTTTAAATTAGTTTTTCACCACTAAAACGCATAAGACTTGTAGTTTTTAAAAATGTTTTCATTTTTGATGAGACGCTGAATAAAAGAAGTTTAATCGCCGTCAAACGAAAACCCGCGATTTCCCGTAAATCCCGGGCTTGGCCCGTATAGTCAAAAGTATACAAAGAAAGTACCCAGGGAGTAAACTCATTTCCCAAACGATTTTTTAAATTATTTTGTCACCACTAAAACGCATGAGACTTGTAGTTTTCAAAAGTGTTTTCATTTTTGATGAGACGCTGAATAAAAAAAGTTTAATCGTTGGCAAACGAAAACCCGCGATTTCCCGTAAATCCCTGGCTTGGCCCGTATAGTTGTATGTATCTAAAGAAAGTACCCAGGGAGTAAACTCATTTCCCAAACGATTTTTTAAATTATTTTGTCACCACTAAAACGCATGAGACTTGTAGTTTTCAAAAGTGTTTTCATTTTTGATGAGACGCTGAATAAAAGAAGTTGAATCGTTGGCAAACGAAAACCCGCGATTTCCCGTAAATCCCGGGCTTGGCCCGTATAGTTGTATGTATCTAAAGAAAGTACCCAGGGAGTAAACTGATTTCCCGAACGATTTTTCAAATTATTTCTGCACCACTAGAACAAATGAGACTTGTAGTTTTCAAAAATGTTTTCATTTTTAATGAGAAGATTAATGAAAGAGGTTTAATCGCCGGCAAACGAAAACCCGCGATTTCACGTAAATCCCGGGCTTGGCCCGTATAGTCGAATGTATACAAAGAAAGTACCCAGGGAGTAAACTCATTCCCCAAACGATTTTTTAAAATATTATTTCACCACTAAAGCCCATGAGACTTGTAGTTTTTAAAAATGTTTTCATTTTTGATGAGACGGTGAATAAAAGAAGTTTAATCGCCGGCAAACGAAAACCCGCGATTTAACGTAAATCCCGGACTCGGCCCGTATAGTCAAATATATACATAGAAAGTACCCAGGGAGTAAACTCAATTCCCGAACAATTTTTTAAACTATTATTTCACCACTAAAACGCATGAGACTTGTAGTTTTCAAAAATGTTTTCATTTTTGATGAAACGCTTAATGAAAGGGGTTTAATCGCCGGCAAACGAAAACCCGCGACTTCACGTAAATCCCGGGCTTGGCCCGTATAGTCGAATGTATAAAAAGAAAGTACCCTATGAGTAAACTCATTTCCAGAACGATTTTTTAAATTAGTTTTTCACCACTAAAACGCATGAGACTTGTAGTTTTCAAAAGTGTTTTCATTTTTGCTGAAACGCTGAATAAAAGAAGTTTAATCGGTGGCAAACGAAAACCCGCGACTTCCCGTAAATCCCGGGCTTGGCCCGTATAGTTGTATGTATCTACAGAAAGTACCCAGGGAGTAAACCCATTTCCCAAACGATTTTTTAAATTATTTTGTCACCACTAAAACGCATGAGACTTGTAGTTTTCAAAAGTGTTTTCATTTTTGATGAGACGCTGAATAAAAGAAGTTTAATCGTTGGCAAACGAAAACCCGCGATTTCCCGTAAATCCCGGGCTTGGCCCGTATAGTTGTATGTATCTGAAGAAAGTACCCAGGGAGTAAACTGATTTCCCGAACGATTTTTCAAATTATTTCTGCACCACTAGAACAAATGAGACTTGTAGTTTTCAAAAATGTTTTCATTTTTAATGAGAAGATTAATGAAAGAGGTTTAATCGCCGGCAAACGAAAACCCGCGATTTCCCGTAAATCCCGGGCTTGGCCCGTATAGTCAAAAGTATACAAAGAAAGTACCCAGGGAGTAAACTCATTTCCCAAACGATTTTTTAAATTACTTTGTCACCACTAAAACGCATGAGACTTGTAGTTTTCAAAAGTGTTTTCATTTTTGATGAGACGCTGAATAAAAGAAGTTTAATCGTTGGCAAACGAAAACCCGCAATTTCCCGTAAATCCCGGGCTTGGCTCGTATAGTCAAAAGTATACAAAGAAAGTACCCAGGGAGTAAACTCATTTCCCGAACAATTTTTTAAACTATTTTTTCACCACTAAAACGCATGAGACTTGTAGTTTTCAAAAATGTTTTCATTTTTGATGAAACGCTTAATGAAAGGGGTTTAATCGCAGGCAAACGAAAACCCGCGATTTCACGTAAATCCCGGGCTTGTCCCGTATAGTCGAATGTATACAAAGAAAGTACCCTATGAGTAAACTCATTTCCAGAACGATATTTTAAATTAGTTTTTCACCACTAAAACGCATAAGACTTGTAGTTTTTAAAAATGTTTTCATTTTTGATGAGACGCTGAATAAAAGAAGTTTAATCGCCGTCAAACGAAAACCCGCGATTTCCCGTAAATCCCGGGCTTGGCCCGTATAGTCAAAAGTATACAAAGAAAGTACCCAGGGAGTAAACTCATTTCCCAAACGATTTTTTAAATTATTTTGTCACCACTAAAACGCATGAGACTTGTAGTTTTCAAAAGTGTTTTCATTTTTGATGAGACGCTGAATAAAAGAAGTTTAATCGTTGGCAAACGAAAACCCGCGATTTCCCCTAAATCCCGGGCTTGGCCCGTATAGTTGTATGTATCTAAAGAAAGTACCCAGGGAGTAAACTCATTTCCCAAACGATTTTTTAAATTATTTTGTCACCACTAAAACGCATGAGACTTGTAGTTTTCAAAAGTGTTTTCATTTTTGATGAGACGCTGAATAAAAGAAGTTTAATCGTTGGCAAACGAAAACCCGCGATTTCCCGTAAATCCCGGGCTTGGCCCGTATAGTTGTATGTATCTAAAGAAAGTACCCAGGGAGTAAACTCATTTCCCAAACGATTTTTTAAATTATTTTGTCACCACTAAAACGCATGAGACTTGTAGTTTTCAAAAGTGTTTTCATTTTTGATGAGACGCTGAATAAAAGAAGTTGAATCGTTGGCAAACGAAAACCCGCGATTTCCCGTAAATCCCGGGCTTGGCCCGTATAGTTGTATGTATCTAAAGAAAGTACCCAGGGAGTAAACTGATTTCCCGAACGATTTTTCAAATTATTTCTGCACCACTAGAACAAATGAGACTTGTAGTTTTCAAAAATGTTTTCATTTTTAATGAGAAGATTAATGAAAGAGGTTTAATCGCCGGCAAACGAAAACCTGCGATTTCACGTAAATCCCGGGCTTGGCCCGTATAGTCGAATGTATACAAAGAAAGTACCCAGGGAGTAAACTCATTCCCCAAACGATTTTTTAAAATATTATTTCACCACTAAAGCCCATGAGACTTGTAGTTTTTAAAAATGTTTTCATTTTTGATGAGACGCTGAATAAAAGAAGTTTAATCGCCGGCAAACGAAAACCCGCGATTTAAGGTAAATCCCGGACTCGGCCCGTATAGTCAAATATATACATAGAAAGTACCCAGGGAGTAAACTCAATTCCCGAACAATTTTTTAAACTATTATTTCACCACTAAAACGCATGAGACTTGTAGTTTTCAAAAATGTTTTCATTTTTGATGAAACGCTTAATGAAAGGGGTTTAATCGCCGGCAAACGAAAACCCGCGACTTCACGTAAATCCCGGGCTTGGCCCGTATAGTCGAATGTATACAAAGAAAGTACCCTATGAGTAAACTCATTTCCAGAACGATTTTTTAAATTAGTTTTTCACCACTAAAACGCATGAGACTTGTAGTTTTCAAAAGTGTTTTCATTTTTGATGAAACGCTGAATAAAAGAAGTTTAATCGGTGGCAAACGAAAACCCGCGACTTCCCGTAAATCCCGGGCTTGGCCCGTATAGTTGTATGTATCTACAGAAAGTACCCAGGGAGTAAACCCATTTCCCAAACGATTTTTTAAATTATTTTGTCACCACTAAAACGCATGAGACTTGCAGTTTTCAAAAGTGTTTTCATTTTTGATGAGACGCTGAATAAAAGAAGTTTAATCGTTGGCAAACGAAAACCCGCGATTTCCCGTAAATCCCGGGCTTGGCCCGTATAGTTGTATGTATCTGAAGAAAGTACCCAGGGAGTAAACTGATTTCCCGAACGATTTTTCAAATTATTTCTATACCACTAGAACAAATGAGACTTGTAGTTTTCAAAAATGTTTTCATTTTTAATGAGAAGATTAATGAAAGAGGTTTAATCGCCGGCAAACGAAAACCCGCGATTTCCCGTAAATCCCGGGCTTGGCCCGTATAGTCAAAAGTATACAAAGAAAGTACCCAGGGAGTAAACTCATTTCCCAAACGATTTTTTAAATTACTTTGTCACCACTAAAACGCATGAGACTTGTAGTTATCAAAAGTGTTTTCATTTTTGATGAGACGCTGAATAAAAGAAGTTTAATCGTTGGCAAACGAAAACCCGCGATTTCCCGTAAATCCCGGGCTTGGCTCGTATAGTCAAAAGTATACAAAGAAAGTACCCAGGGAGTAAACTCATTTCCCGAACAATTTTTTAAACTATTTTTTCACCACTAAAACGCATGAGACTTGTAGTTTTCAAAAATGTTTTCATTTTTGATGAAACGCTTAATGAAAGGGGTTTAATCGCAGGCAAACGAAAACCCGCGATTTCACGTAAATCCCGGGCTTGTCCCGTATAGTCGAATGTATACAAAGAAAGTACCCTATGAGTAAACTCATTTCCAGAACGATATTTTAAATTAGTTTTTCACCACTAAAACGCATAAGACTTGTAGTTTTTAAAAATGTTTTCATTTTTGATGAGACGCTGAATAAAAGAAGTTTAATCGCCGTCAAACGAAAACCCGCGATTTCCCGTAAATCCCGGGCTTGGCCCGTATAGTCAAAAGTATACAAAGAAAGTACCCAGGGAGTAAACTCATTTCCCAAACGATTTTTTAAATTATTTTGTCACCACTAAAACGCATGAGACTTGTAGTTTTCAAAAGTGTTTTCATTTTTGATGAGACGCTGAATAAAAGAAGTTTAATCGTTGGCAAACGAAAACCCGCGATTTCCCCTAAATCCCGGGCTTGGCCCGTATAGTTGTATGTATCTAAAGAAAGTACCCAGGGAGTAAACTCATTTCCCAAACGATTTTTTAAATTATTTTGTCACCACTAAAACGCATGAGACTTGTAGTTTTCAAAAGTGTTTTCATTTTTGATGAGACGCTGAATAAAAGAAGTTTAATCGTTGGCAAACGAAAACCCGCGATTTCCCGTAAATCCCGGGCTTGGCCCGTATAGTTGTATGTATCTAAAGAAAGTACCCAGGGAGTAAACTCATTTCCCAAACGATTTTTTAAATTATTTTGTCACCACTAAAACGCATGAGACTTGTAGTTTTCAAAAGTGTTTTCATTTTTGATGAGACGCTGAATAAAAGAAGTTGAATCGTTGGCAAACGAAAACCCGCGATTTCCCGTAAATCCCGGGCTTGGCCCGTATAGTTGTATGTATCTAAAGAAAGTACCCAGGGAGTAAACTGATTTCCCGAACGATTTTTCAAATTATTTCTGCACCACTAGAACAAATGAGACTTGTAGTTTTCAAAAATGTTTTCATTTTTAATGAGAAGATTATTGAAAGAGGTTTAATCGCCGGCAAACGAAAACCTGCGATTTCACGTAAATCCCGGGCTTGGCCCGTATAGTCGAATGTATACAAAGAAAGTACCCAGGGAGTAAACTCATTCCCCAAACGATTTTTTAAAATATTATTTCACCACTAAAGCCCATGAGACTTGTAGTTTTCAAAAATGTTTTCATTTTTGATGAAACGCTTAATGAAAGGGGTTTAATCGCCGGCAAACGAAAACCCGCGACTTCACGTAAATCCCGGGCTTGGCCCGTATAGTCGAATGTATACAAAGAAAGTACCCTATGAGTAAACTCATTTCCAGAACGATTTTTTAAATTAGTTTTTCACCACTAAAACGCATGAGACTTGTAGTTTTCAAAAGTGTTTTCATTTTTGATGAAACGCTGAATAAAAGAAGTTGAATCGTTGGCAAACGAAAACCCGCGATTTCCCGTAAATCCCGGGCTTGGCCCGTATAGTTGTATGTATCTAAAGAAAGTACCCAGGGAGTAAACTGATTTCCCGAACGATTTTTCAAATTATTTCTGCACCACTAGAACAAATGAGACTTGTAGTTTTTAAAAATGTTTTCATTTTTGATGAGACGCTGAATAAAAGAAGTTTAATCGCCGGCAAACGAAAACCCGCGATTTAAGGTAAATCCCGGACTCGGCCCGTATAGTCAAATATATACATAGAAAGTACCCAGGGAGTAAACTCAATTCCCGAACAATTTTTTAAACTATTATTTCACCACTAAAACGCATGAGACTTGTAGTTTTCAAAAATGTTTTCATTTTTGATGAAACGCTTAATGAAAGGGGTTTAATCGCCGGCAAACGAAAACCCGCGACTTCACGTAAATCCCGGGCTTGGCCCGTATAGTCGAATGTATACAAAGAAAGTACCCTATGAGTAAACTCATTTCCAGAACGATTTTTTAAATTAGTTTTTCACCACTAAAACGCATGAGACTTGTAGTTTTCAAAAGTGTTTTCATTTTTGATGAAACGCTGAATAAAAGAAGTTTAATCGGTGGCAAACGAAAACCCGCGACTTCCCGTAAATCCCGGGCTTGGCCCGTATAGTTGTATGTATCTACAGAAAGTACCCAGGGAGTAAACCCATTTCCCAAACGATTTTTTAAATTATTTTGTCACCACTAAAACGCATGAGACTTGTAGTTTTCAAAAGTGTTTTCATTTTTGATGAGACGCGGAATAAAAGAAGTTTAATCGTTGGCAAACGAAAACCCGCGATTTCCCGTAAATCCCGGGCTTGGCCCGTATAGTTGTATGTATCTGAAGAAAGTACCCAGGGAGTAAACTGATTTCCCGAACGATTTTTCAAATTATTTCTGCACCACTAGAACAAATGAGACTTGTAGTTTTCAAAAATGTTTTCATTTTTAATGAGAAGATTAATGAAAGAGGTTTAATCGCCGGCAAACGAAAACCCGCGATTTCCCGTAAATCCCGGGCTTGGCCCGTATAGTCAAAAGTATACAAAGAAAGTACCCAGGGAGTAAACTTATTTCCCAAACGATTTTTTAAATTACTTTGTCACCACTAAAACGCATGAGACTTGTAGTTTTCAAAAGTGTTTTCATTTTTGATGAGACGCTGAATAAAAGAAGTTTAATCGTTGGCAAACGAAAACCCGCGATTTCCCGTAAATCCCGGGCTTGGTTCGTATAGTCAAAAGTATACAAAGAAAGTACCCAGGGAGTAAACTCATTTCCCGAACAATTTTTTAAACTATTTTTTCACCACTAAAACGCATGAGACTTGTAGTTTTCAAAAATGTTTTCATTTTTGATGAAACGCTTAATGAAAGGGGTTTAATCGCAGGCAAACGAAAACCCGCGATTTCACGTAAATCCCGGGCTTGTCCCGTATAGTCGAATGTATACAAAGAAAGTACCCTATGAGTAAACTCATTTCCAGAACGATATTTTAAATTAGTTTTTCACCACTAAAACGCATAAGACTTGTAGTTTTCAAAAGTGTTTTCATTTTTGATGAAACGCTGAATAAAAGAAGTTTAATCGGTGGCAAACGAAAACCCGCGACTTCCCGTAAATCCCGGGCTTGGCCCGTATAGTTGTATGTATCTACAGAAAGTACCCAGGGAGTAAACCCATTTCCCAAACGATTTTTTAAATTATTTTGTCACCACTAAAACGCATGAGACTTGTAGTTTTCAAAAGTGTTTTCATTTTTGATGAGACGCGGAATAAAAGAAGTTTAATCGTTGGCAAACGAAAACCCGCGATTTCCCGTAAATCCCGGGCTTGGCCCGTATAGTTGTATGTATCTGAAGAAAGTACCCAGGGAGTAAACTGATTTCCCGAACGATTTTTCAAATTATTTCTGCACCACTAGAACAAATGAGACTTGTAGTTTTCAAAAATGTTTTCATTTTTAATGAGAAGATTAATGAAAGAGGTTTAATCGCCGGCAAACGAAAACCCGCGATTTCCCGTAAATCCCGGGCTTGGCCCGTATAGTCAAAAGTATACAAAGAAAGTACCCAGGGAGTAAACTCATTTCCCAAACGATTTTTTAAATTACTTTGTCACCACTAAAACGCATGAGACTTGTAGTTTTCAAAAGTGTTTTCATTTTTGATGAGACGCTGAATAAAAGAAGTTTAATCGTTGGCAAACGAAAACCCGCGATTTCCCGTAAATCCCGGGCTTGGTTCGTATAGTCAAAAGTATACAAAGAAAGTACCCAGGGAGTAAACTCATTTCCCGAACAATTTTTTAAACTATTTTTTCACCACTAAAACGCATGAGACTTGTAGTTTTCAAAAATGTTTTCATTTTTGATGAAACGCTTAATGAAAGGGGTTTAATCGCAGGCAAACGAAAACCCGCGATTTCACGTAAATCCCGGGCTTGTCCCGTATAGTCGAATGTATACAAAGAAAGTACCCTATGAGTAAACTCATTTCCAGAACGATATTTTAAATTAGTTTTTCACCACTAAAACGCATAAGACTTGTAGTTTTTAAAAATGTTTTCATTTTTGATGAGACGCTGAATAAAAGAAGTTTAATCGCCGTCAAACGAAAACCCGCGATTTCCCGTAAATCCCGGGCTTGGCCCGTATAGTCAAAAGTATACAAAGAAAGTACCCAGGGAGTAAACTCATTTCCCAAACGATTTTTTAAATTATTTTGTCACCACTAAAACGCATGAGACTTGTAGTTTTCAAAAGTGTTTTCATTTTTGATGAGACGCTGAATAAAAGAAGTTTAATCGTTGGCAAACGAAAACCCGCGATTTCCCGTAAATCCCGGGCTTGGCCCGTATAGTTGTATGTATCTAAAGAAAGTACCCAGGGAGTAAACTCATTTCCCAAACGATTTTTTAAATTATTTTGTCACCACTAAAACGCATGAGACTTGTAGTTTTCAAAAGTGTTTTCATTTTTGATGAGACGCTGAATAAAAGAAGTTGAATCGTTGGCAAACGAAAACCCGCGATTTCCCGTAAATCCCGGGCTTTGCCCGTATAGTTGTATGTATCTAAAGAAAGTACTCAGGGAGTAAACTGATTTCCCGAACGATTTTTCAAATTATTTCTGCACCACTAGAACAAATGAGACTTGTAGTTTTCAAAAATGTTTTCATTTTTAATGAGAAGATTAATGAAAGAGGTTTAATCGCCGGCAAACGAAAACCCGCGACTTCACGTAAATCCCGGGCTTGGCCCGTATAGTCGAATGTATACAAAGAAAGTACCCTATGAGTAAACTCATTTCCAGAACGATTTTTTAAATTAGTTTTTCACCACTAAAACGCATGAGACTTGTAGTTTTTAAAAGTGTTTTCATTTTTGATGAGACGCTGAATAAAAGAAGTTTAATCGTTGGCAAACGAAAACCCGCGATTTCCCGTAAATCCCGGGTTGGCCCGTATAGTTGTATGTATCTAAAGAAAGTACCCAGGGAGTAAACTGGTTTCCCGAACGATTTTTCAAATTATTTCTGCACCACTAGAACAAATGAGACTCGTAGTTTTCAAAAATGTTTTAATTTTTAATGAGAAGATTAATGAAAGAGGTTTAATCGCTGGCAAACGAAAACCCGCGATTTCACGTAAATCCCGGGCTTGGCCCGTATAGTCGAATGTATACAAAGAAAGTACCCAGGGAGTAAACTCATTCCCCAAACGATTTTTTAAATTATTATTTCACCACTAAAGCCCATGAGACTTGTAGTTTTTAAAAATGTTTTCATTTTTGATGAGATGCTGAATAAAAGAAGTTTAATCGCCGGCAAACGAAAACCCGCGATTTCCCGTAAATCCCGGACTCGGCCCGTATAGTCAAAAGTATACAAAGAAAGTACCGAGGGAGTAAACTCATTTCCCGAACGATTTTTTAAAATATTTTTCCACCACTAAAACGCATGAGACTTGTAGTTTTCAGAAATGTTTTCATTTTTGATGAGACGCTTAATGAAAGTGGTTTAATCGCCGGCAAACGAAAACCCGCGATTTCCCGTAAATCCCGGGCTTGGCCCGTATAGTCGAATGTATACAAAGAAAGTACCCTGTGAGTAAACTCATTTCCAGAACGATTTTTTAAATTAGTTTTTCACCACTAAAACGCATAATACTTGTAGTTTTCAAAAATGTTTTCATTTTTGATGAGACGCTGAATAAAAGAAGTTTAATCGCCGACAAACGAAAACCCGCGATTTTCCGTAAATCCCGGGCTTGGCCCGTATAGTCAAAAGTATGCAAAGAAAGTACCCAGGGAGTAAACTCATTTCCCAAACGATTTTTTAAATTATTTTGTCACCACTAAAACGCATGAGACTTGTAGTTTTCAAAAGTGTTTTCATTTTTGATGAGACGCTGAATAAAAGAAGTTTAATCGTTGGCAAACGAAAACCCGCGATTACCCGTAAATCCCGGGCTTGGCCCGTATAGTTGGATGCATCTAAAGAAAGTACCCAGGGAGTAAACTCATTTCCCAAACGATTTTTTAAATTATTTTGTCACCACTAAAACGCATGAGACTTGTAGTTTTCAAAAGTGTTTTCATTTTTGATGAGACGCTGAATAAAAGAAGTTTAATCGTTGGCAAACGAAAACCCGCAATTTCCCGTAAATCCCGGGCTTGGCCCGTATAGTTGTATGTATCTAAAGAAAGTACCCAGGGAGTAAACTGGTTTCCCGAACGATTTTTCAAATTATTTCTGCACCACTAGAACAAATGAGACTTGTAGTTTTCAAAAATGTTTTCATTTTTAATGAGAAGATTAATGAAAGAGGTTTAATCGCCGGCACACGAAAACCCGCGATTTCACGTAAATCCCGGGCTTGACCCGTATAGTCGAATGTATACAAAGAAAGTACCCAGGGAGTAAACTCATTCCCCAAACGATTTTTTAAATTATTATTTCACCACTAAAGCCCATGAGACTTGTAGTTTTTAAAAATGTTTTCATTTTTGATGAGATGCTGAATAAAAGAAGTTTAATCGCCGGCAAACGAAAACCCGCGATTTCCCGTAAATCCCGGACTCGGCCCGTATAGTCAAAAGTATACAAAGAAAGTACCCAGGGAGTAAACTCATTTCCCGAACGATTTTTTAAAATATTTTTTCACCACTAAAACGCATGAGACTTGTAGTTTTCAGAAATGTTTTCATTTTTGATGAGACGCTTAATGAAAGTGGTTTAATCGCCGGCAAACGAAAACCCGCGATTTCCCGTAAATCCCGGGCTTGGCCCGTATAGTCGAATGTATACAAAGAAAGTACCCTGTGAGTAAACTCATTTCCAGAACGATTTTTTAAATTAGTTTTTCACCACTAAAACGCATAAGACTTGTAGTTTTCAAAAATGTTTTCATTTTTGATGAGACGCTGAATAAAAGAAGTTTAATCGCCGACAAACGAAAACCCGCGATTTTCCGTAAATCCCGGGCTTGGCCCGTATAGTCAAAAGTATGCAAAGAAAGTACCCAGGGAGTAAACTCATTTCCCAAACGATTTTTTAAATTATTTTGTCACCACTAAAACGCATGAGACTTGTAGTTTTCAAAAGTGTTTTCATTTTTGATGAGACGCTGAATAAAAGAAGTTTAATCGTTGGCAAACGAAAACCCGCGATTACCCGTAAATCCCGGGCTTGGCCCGTATAGTTGGATGTATCTAAAGAAAGTACCCAGGGAGTAAACTCATTTCCCAAACGATTTTTTAAATTATTTTGTCACCACTAAAACGCATGAGACTTGTAGTTTTCAAAAGTGTTTTCATTTTTGATGAGACGCTGAATAAAAGAAGTTTAATCGTTGGCAAACGAAAACCCGCAATTTCCCGTAAATCCCGGGCTTGGCCCGTATAGTTGTATGTATCTAAAGAAAGTACCCAGGGAGTAAACTGGTTTCCCGAACGATTTTTCAAATTATTTCTGCACCACTAGAACAAATGAGACTTGTAGTTTTCAAAAATGTTTTCATTTTTAATGAGAAGATTAATGAAAGAGGTTTAATCGCCGGCACACGAAAACCCGCGATTTCACGTAAATCCCGGGCTTGACCCGTATAGTCGAATGTATACAAAGAAAGTACCCAGGGAGTAAACTCATTCCCCAAACGATTTTTTAAATTATTATTTCACCACTAAAGCCCATGAGACTTGTAGTTTTTAAAAATGTTTTCATTTTTGATGAGATGCTGAATAAAAGAAGTTTAATCGCCGGCAAACGAAAACCCGCGATTTCCCGTAAATCCCGGACTCGGCCCGTATAGTCAAAAGTATACAAAGAAAGTACCCAGGGAGTAAACTCATTTCCCGAACGATTTTTTAAAATATTTTTTCACCACTAAAACGCATGAGACTTGTAGTTTTCAGAAATGTTTTCATTTTTGATGAGACGCTTAATGAAAGTGGTTTAATCGCCGGCAAACGAAAACCCGCGATTTCCCGTAAATCCCGGGCTTGGCCCGTATAGTCGAATGTATACAAAGAAAGTACCCTGTGAGTAAACTCATTTCCAGAACGATTTTTTAAATTAGTTTTTCACCACTAAAACGCATAAGACTTGTAGTTTTCAAAAATGTTTTCATTTTTGATGAGACGCTGAATAAAAGAAGTTTAATCGCCGACAAACGAAAACCCGCGATTTTCCGTAAATCCCGGGCTTGGCCCGTATAGTCAAAAGTATGCAAAGAAAGTACCCAGGGAGTAAACTCATTCCCCAAACGATTTTTTAAATTATTATTTCACCACTAAAGCCCATGAGACTTGTAGTTTTTAAAAATGTTTTCATTTTTGATGAGATGCTGAATAAAAGAAGTTTAATCGCCGGCAAACGAAAACCCGCGATTTCCCGTAAATCCCGGACTCGGCCCGTATAGTCAAAAGTATACAAAGAAAGTACCCAGGGAGTAAACTCATTTCCCGAACGATTTTTTAAAATATTTTTTCACCACTAAAACGCATGAGACTTGTAGTTTTCAGAAATGTTTTCATTTTTGATGAGACGCTTAATGAAAGTGGTTTAATCGCCGGCAAACGAAAACCCGCAATTTCCCGTAAATCCCGGGCTTGGCCCGTATAGTCGAATGTATACAAAGAAAGTACCCTGTGAGTAAACTCATTTCCAGAACGATTTTTTAAATTAGTTTTTCACCACTAAAACGCATAAGACTTGTAGTTTTCAAAAATGTTTTCATTTTTGATGAGACGCTGAATAAAAGAAGTTTAATCGCCGACAAACGAAAACCCGCGATTTTCCGTAAATCCCGGGCTTGGCCCGTATAGTCAAAAGTATGCACAGAAAGTACCCAGGGAGTAAACTCATTTCCCAAACGATTTTTTAAATTATTTTGTCACCACTAAAACGCATGAGACTTGTAGTTTTCAAAAGTGTTTTCATTTTTGATGAGACGCTGAATAAAAGAAGTTTAATCGTTGGCAAACGAAAACCCGCGATTTCCCGTAAATCCCGGGCTTGGCCCGTATAGTCGAATGTATACAAAGAAAGTACCCTGTGAGTAAACTCATTTCCAGAACGATTTTTTAAATTAGTTTTTCACCACTAAAACGCATAAGACTTGTAGTTTTCAAAAATGTTTTCATTTTTGATGAGACGCTGAATAAAAGAAGTTTAATCGCCGACAAACGAAAACCCGCGATTTTCCGTAAATCCCGGGCTTGGCCCGTATAGTCAAAAGTATGCAAAGAAAGTACCCAGGGAGTAAACTCATTTCCCAAACGATTTTTTAAATTATTTTGTCACCACTAAAACGCATGAGACTTGTAGTTTTCAAAAGTGTTTTCATTTTTGATGAGACGCTGAATAAAAGAAGTTTAATCGTTGGCAAACGAAAACCCGCGATTACCCGTAAATCCCGGGCTTGGCCCGTATAGTTGGATGTATCTAAAGAAAGTACCCAGGGAGTAAACTCATTTCCCAAACGATTTTTTAAATTATTTTGTCACCACTAAAACGCATGAGACTTGTAGTTTTCAAAAGTGTTTTCATTTTTGATGAGACGCTGAATAAAAGAAGTTTAATCGTTGGCAAACGAAAACCCGCAATTTCCCGTAAATCCCGGGCTTGGCCCGTATAGTTGTATGTATCTAAAGAAAGTACCCAGGGAGTAAACTGGTTTCCCGAACGATTTTTCAAATTATTTCTGCACCACTAGAACAAATGAGACTTGTAGTTTTCAAAAATGTTTTCATTTTTAATGAGAAGATTAATGAAAGAGGTTTAATCGCCGGCACACGAAAACCCGCGATTTCACGTAAATCCCGGGCTTGACCCGTATAGTCGAATGTATACAAAGAAAGTACCCAGGGAGTAAACTCATTCCCCAAACGATTTTTTAAATTATTATTTCACCACTAAAGCCCATGAGACTTGTAGTTTTTAAAAATGTTTTCATTTTTGATGAGATGCTGAATAAAAGAAGTTTAATCGCCGGCAAACGAAAACCCGCGATTTCCCGTAAATCCCGGACTCGGCCCGTATAGTCAAAAGTATACAAAGAAAGTACCCAGGGAGTAAACTCATTTCCCGAACGATTTTTTAAAATATTTTTTCACCACTAAAACGCATGAGACTTGTAGTTTTCAGAAATGTTTTCATTTTTGATGAGACGCTTAATGAAAGTGGTTTAATCGCCGGCAAACGAAAACCCGCGATTTCCCGTAAATCCCGGGCTTGGCCCGTATAGTCGAATGTATACAAAGAAAGTACCCTGTGAGTAAACTCATTTCCAGAACGATTTTTTAAATTAGTTTTTCACCACTAAAACGCATAAGACTTGTAGTTTTCAAAAATGTTTTCATTTTTGATGAGACGCTGAATAAAAGAAGTTTAATCGCCGACAAACGAAAACCCGCGATTTTCCGTAAATCCCGGGCTTGGCCCGTATAGTCAAAAGTATGCAAAGAAAGTACCCAGGGAGTAAACTCATTTCCCAAACGATTTTTTAAATTATTTTGTCACCACTAAAACGCATGAGACTTGTAGTTTTCAAAAGTGTTTTCATTTTTGATGAGACGCTGAATAAAAGAAGTTTAATCGTTGGCAAACGAAAACCCGCGATTACCCGTAAATCCCGGGCTTGGCCCGTATAGTTGGATGTATCTAAAGAAAGTACCCAGGGAGTAAACTCATTTCCCAAACGATTTTTTAAATTATTTTGTCACCACTAAAACGCATGAGACTTGTAGTTTTCAAAAGTGTTTTCATTTTTGATGAGACGCTGAATAAAAGAAGTTTAATCGTTGGCAAACGAAAACCCGCAATTTCCCGTAAATCCCGGGCTTGGCCCGTATAGTTGTATGTATCTAAAGAAAGTACCCAGGGAGTAAACTGGTTTCCCGAACGATTTTTCAAATTATTTCTGCACCACTAGAACAAATGAGACTTGTAGTTTTCAAAAATGTTTTCATTTTTAATGAGAAGATTAATGAAAGAGGTTTAATCGCCGGCACACGAAAACCCGCGATTTCACGTAAATCCCGGGCTTGACCCGTATAGTCGAATGTATACAAAGAAAGTACCCAGGGAGTAAACTCATTCCCCAAACGATTTTTTAAATTATTATTTCACCACTAAAGCCCATGAGACTTGTAGTTTTTAAAAATGTTTTCATTTTTGATGAGATGCTGAATAAAAGAAGTTTAATCGCCGGCAAACGAAAACCCGCGATTTCCCGTAAATCCCGGACTCGGCCCGTATAGTCAAAAGTATACAAAGAAAGTACCCAGGGAGTAAACTCATTTCCCGAACGATTTTTTAAAATATTTTTTCACCACTAAAACGCATGAGACTTGTAGTTTTCAGAAATGTTTTCATTTTTGATGAGACGCTTAATGAAAGTGGTTTAATCGCCGGCAAACGAAAACCCGCGATTTCGCGTAAATCCCGGGCTTGGCCCGTATAGTCGAATGTATACAAAGAAAGTACCCTGTGAGTAAACTCATTTCCAGAACGATTTTTTAAATTAGTTTTTCACCACTAAAACGCATAAGACTTGTAGTTTTCAAAAATGTTTTCATTTTTGATGAGACGCTGAATAAAAGAAGTTTAATCGCCGACAAACGAAAACCCGCGATTTTCCGTAAATCCCGGGCTTGGCCCGTATAGTCAAAAGTATGCAAAGAAAGTACCCAGGGAGTAAACTCATTCCCCAAACGATTTTTTAAATTATTATTTCACCACTAAAGCCCATGAGACTTGTAGTTTTTAAAAATGTTTTCATTTTTGATGAGATGCTGAATAAAAGAAGTTTAATCGCCGGCAAACGAAAACCCGCGATTTCCCGTAAATCCCGGACTCGGCCCGTATAGTCAAAAGTATACAAAGAAAGTACCCAGGGAGTAAACTCATTTCCCGAACGATTTTTTAAAATATTTTTTCACCACTAAAACGCATGAGACTTGTAGTTTTCAGAAATGTTTTCATTTTTGATGAGACGCTTAATGAAAGTGGTTTAATCGCCGGCAAACGAAAACCCGCGATTTCCCGTAAATCCCGGGCTTGGCCCGTATAGTCGAATGTATACAAAGAAAGTACCCTGTGAGTAAACTCATTTCCAGAACGATTTTTTAAATTAGTTTTTCACCACTAAAACGCATAAGACTTGTAGTTTTCAAAAATGTTTTCATTTTTGATGAGACGCTGAATAAAAGAAGTTTAATCGCCGACAAACGAAAACCCGCGATTTTCCGTAAATCCCGGGCTTGGCCCGTATAGTCAAAAGTATGCACAGAAAGTACCCAGGGAGTAAACTCATTTCCCAAACGATTTTTTAAATTATTTTGTCACCACTAAAACGCATGAGACTTGTAGTTTTCAAAAGTGTTTTCATTTTTGATGAGACGCTGAATAAAAGAAGTTTAATCGTTGGCAAACGAAAACCCGCGATTACCCGTAAATCCCGGGCTTGGCCCGTATAGTTGGATGTATCTAAAGAATGTACCCAGGGAGTAAACTCATTTCCCAAACGATTTTTTAAATTATTTTGTCACCACTAAAACGCATGAGACTTGTAGTTTTCAAAAGTGTTTTCATTTTTGATGAGACGCTGAATAAAAGAAGTTGAATCGTTGGCAAACGAAAACCCGCGATTTCCCGTAAATCCCGGGCTTGGCCCGTATAGTTGTATGTATCTAAAGAAAGTACCCAGGGAGTAAACTGATTTCCCGAACGATTTTTCAAATTATTTCTGCACCACTAGAACAAATGAGACTTGTAGTTTTCAAAAATGTTTTCATTTTTAATGAGAAGATTAATGAAAGAGGTTTAATCGCCGGCACACGAAAACCCGCGATTTCCCGTAAATCCCGGACTCGGCCCGTATAGTCAAAAGTATACAAAGAAAGTACCCAGGGAGTAAACTCATTTCCCGAACGATTTTTTAAAATATTTTTTCACCACTTAAACGCATGAGACTTGTAGTTTTCAGAAATGTTTTCATTTTTGATGAGACGCTTAATGAAAGTGGTTTAATCGCCGGCAAACGAAAACCCGCGATTTCCCGTAAATCCCGGGCTTGGCCCGTATAGTCGAATGTATACAAAGAAAGTACCCTGTGAGTAAACTCATTTCCAGAACGATTTTTTAAATTAGTTTTTCACCACTAAAAGGAATAAGACTTGTAGTTTTCAAAAATGTTTTCATTTTTGATGAGACGCTGAATAAAAGAAGTTTAATCGCCGACAAACGAAAACCCGCGATTTTCCGTAAATCCCGGGCTTGGCCCGTATAGTCAAAAGTATGCAAAGAAAGTACCCAGGGAGTAAACTCATTTCCCAAACGATTTTTTACATTATTTTGTCACCACTAAAACGCATGAGACTTGTAGTTTTCAAAAGTGTTTTCATTTTTGATGAGACGCTGAATAAAAGAAGTTTAATCGTTGGCAAACGAAAACCCGCGATTACCCGTAAATCCCGGGCTTGGCCCGTATAGTTGGATGTATCTAAAGAAAGTACCCAGGGAGTAAACTCATTTCCCAAACGATTTTTTAAATTATTTTGTCACCACTAAAACGCATGAGACTTGTAGTTTTCAAAAGTGTTTTCATTTTTGATGAGACGCTGAATAAAAGAAGTTGAATCGTTGGCAAACGAAAACCAGCGATTTCCCGTAAATCCCGGGCTTGGCCCGTATAGTTGTATGTATCTAAAGAAAGTACCCAGGGAGTAAACTGATTTCCCGAACGATTTTTCAAATTATTTCTGCACCACTAGAACAAATGTGAATTGTAGTTTTCAAAAATGTTTTCATTTTTAATGAGAAGATTAATGAAAGAGGTTTAATCGCCGGCAAACGAAAACCCGCGATTTCACGTAAATCCCGTGCTTGGCCCGTATAATCGAATGTATACAAAGAAAGTACCCAGGGAGTAAACTCATTCCACAAACGATTTTTTAAAATATTATTTCACCACTAAAGCCCATGAGACTTGTAGTTTTCAAAAATGTTTTCATTTTTGATGAGACGCTGAATAAAAGAAGTTTAATCGCCGACAAACGAAAACCCGCGATTTTCCGTAAATCCCGGGCTTGGCCCGTATAGTCAAAAGTATGCAAAGAAAGTACCCAGGGAGTAAACTCATTTCCCAAACGATTTTTTACATTATTTTGTCACCACTAAAACGCATGAGACTTGTAGTTTTCAAAAGTGTTTTCATTTTTGATGAGACGCTGAATAAAAGAAGTTTAATCGTTGGCAAACGAAAACCCGCGATTACCCGTAAATCCCGGGCTTGGCCCGTATAGTTGGATGTATCTAAAGAAAGTACCCAGGGAGTAAACTCATTTCCCAAACGATTTTTTAAATTATTTTGTCACCACTAAAACGCATGAGACTTGTAGTTTTCAAAACTGTTTTCATTTTTGATGAGACGCTGAATAAAAGAAGTTGAATCGTTGGCAAACGAAAACCAGCGATTTCCCGTAAATCCCGGGCTTGGCCCGTATAGTTGTATGTATCTAAAGAAAGTACCCAGGGAGTAAACTGATTTCCCGAACGATTTTTCAAATTATTTCTGCACCACTAGAACAAATGTGAATTGTAGTTTTCAAAAATGTTTTCATTTTTAATGAGAAGATTAATGAAAGAGGTTTAATCGCCGGCAAACGAAAACCCGCGATTTCACGTAAATCCCGTGCTTGGCCCGTATAATCGAATGTATACAAAGAAAGTACCCAGGGAGTAAACTCATTCCACAAACGATTTTTTAAAATATTATTTCACCACTAAAGCCCATGAGACTTGTAGTTTTTAAAAATGTTTTCATTTTTGATGAGACGCTGAATAAAAGAAGTTTAATCGCCGGCAAACGAAAACCCGCGATTTAAGGTAAATCCCGGACTCGGCCCGTGTAGTCAAATATATACAAAGAAAGTACCCAGGGAGTAAACTCAATTCCCGAACAATTTTTTAAACTATTATTTCACCACTAAAACGCATGAGACTTGTAGTTTTCAAAAATGTTTTCATTTTTGATGAAACGCTTAATGAAAGGGGTTTAATCGCCGGCAAACGAAAACCCGCGACTTCACGTAAATCCCGGGCTTGGCCCGTATAGTCGAATGTATACAAAGAAAGTACCCTATGAGTAAACTCATTTCCAGAACGATTTTTTAAATTAGTTTTTCACCACTAAAACGCATGAGACTTGTAGTTTTCAAAAGTGTTTTCATTTTTGATGAGACGCTGAATAAAAGAAGTTTAATCGTTGGCAAACGAAAACCCGCGATTTCCCGTAAATCCCGGGTTGGCCCGTATAGTTGTATGTATCTAAAGAAAGTACCCAGGGAGTAAACTGGTTTCCCGAACGATTTTTCAAATTATTTCTGCACCACTAGAACAAATGAGACTTGTAGTTTTCAAAAATGTTTTCATTTTTAATGAGAAGATTAATGAAAGAGGTTTAATCGCCGGCAAACGAAAACCCGCGATTTCACGTAAATCCCGGGCTTGGCCCGTATAGTCGAATGTATACAAAGAAAGTACCCAGGGAGTAAACTCATTCCCCAAACGATTTTTTAAATTATTATTTCACCACTAAAGCCCATGAGACTTGTAGTTTTTAAAAATGTTTTCATTTTTGATGAGATGCTGAATAAAAGAAGTTTAATCGCCGGCAAACGAAAACCCGCGATTTCCCGTAAATCCCGGACTCGGCCCGTATAGTCAAAAGTATACAAAGAAAGTACTCAGGGAGTAAACTGATTTCTCGAACGATTTTTCAAATTATTTCTGCACCACTAGAACAAATGAGACTTGTAGTTTTCAAAAATGTTTTCATTTTTCATGAGAAGATTAATGAAAGAGGTTTAATCGCCGGCAAACGAAAACCCGCGATTTCACGTAAATCCCGGGCTTGTCCCGTATAGTCGAATGTATACAAAGAAAGTACCCTATGAGTAAACTCATTTCCAGAACGATATTTTAAATTAGTTTTTCACCACTAAAACGCATAAGACTTGTAGTTTTTAAAAATGTTTTCATTTTTGATGAGACGCTGAATAAAAGAAGTTTAATCGCCGTCAAACGAAAACCCGCGATTTCCCGTAAATCCCGGGCTTGGCCCGTATAGTCAAAAGTATACAAAGAAAGTACCCAGGGAGTAAACTCATTTCCCAAACGATTTTTTAAATTATTTTGTCACCACTAAAACGCATGAGACTTGTAGTTTTCAAAAGTGTTTTCATTTTTGATGAGACGCTGAATAAAAGAAGTTTAATCGTTGGCAAACGAAAACCCGCGATTTCCCGTAAATCCCGGGCTTGGCTCGTATAGTCAAAAGTATACAAAGAAAGTACCCAGGGAGTAAACTCATTTCCCGAACAATTTTTTAAACTATTTTTTCACCACTAAAACGCATGAGACTTGTAGTTTTCAAAAATGTTTTCATTTTTGATGAAACGCTTAATGAAAGGGGTTTAATCGCAGGCAAACGAAAACCCGCGATTTCACGTAAATCCCGGGCTTGTCCCGTATAGTCGAATGTATACAAAGAAAGTACCCTATGAGTAAACTCATTTCCAGAACGATATTTTAAATTAGTTTTTCACCACTAAAACGCATAAGACTTGTAGTTTTTAAAAATGTTTTCATTTTTGATGAGACGCTGAATAAAAGAAGTTTAATCGCCGTCAAACGAAAACCCGCGATTTCCCGTAAATCCCGGGCTTGGCCCGTATAGTCAAAAGTATACAAAGAAAGTACCCAGGGAGTAAACTCATTTCCCAAACGATTTTTTAAATTATTTTGTCACCACTAAAACGCATGAGACTTGTAGTTTTCAAAAGTGTTTTCATTTTTGATGAGACGCTGAATAAAAAAGTTTAATCGTTGGCAAACGAAAACCCGCGATTTCCCGTAAATCCCGGGCTTGGCCCGTATAGTTGTATGTATCTAAAGAAAGTACCCAGGGAGTAAACTCATTTCCCAAACGATTTTTTAAATTATTTTGTCACCACTAAAACGCATGAGACTTGTAGTTTTCAAAAGTGTTTTCATTTTTGATGAGACGCTGAATAAAAGAAGTTGAATCGTTGGCAAACGAAAACCCGCGATTTCCCGTAAATCCCGGGCTTGTCCCGTATAGTTGTATGTATCTAAAGAAAGTACTCAGGGAGTAAACTGATTTCCCGAACGATTTTTCAAATTATTTCTGCACCACTAGAACAAATGAGACTTGTAGTTTTCAAAAATGTTTTTATTTTTAATGAGAAGATTAATGAAAGAGGTTTAATCGCCGGCAAACGAAAACCCGCGATTTCACGTAAATCCCGGGCTTGGCCCGTATAGTCGAATGTATACAAAGAAAGTACCCAGGGAGTAAACTCATTCCCCAAACGATTTTTTAAAATATTATTTCACCACTAAAGCCCATGAGACTTGTAGTTTTTAAAAATGTTTTCATTTTTGATGAGACGCTGAATAAAAGAAGTTTAATCGCCGGCAAACGAAAACCCGCGATTTAAGGTAAATCCCGGACTCGGCCCGTATAGTCAAATATATACATAGAAAGTACCCAGGGAGTAAACTCAATTCCCGAACAATTTTTTAAACTATTATTTCACCACTAAAACGCATGAGACTTGTATTTTTTAAAAGTGTTTTCATTTTTGATGAGACGCTGAATAAAAGAAGTTTAATCGTTGGCAAACGAAAACCCGCGATTTCCCGTAAATCCCGGGTTGGCCCGTATAGTTGTATGTATCTAAAGAAAGTACCCAGGGAGTAAACTGGTTTCCCGAACGATTTTTCAAATTATTTCTGCACCACTAGAACAAATGAGACTTGTAGTTTTCAAAAATGTTTTCATTTTTAATGAGAAGATTAATGAAAGAGGTTTAATCGCCGGCAAACGAAAACCCGCGATTTCACGTAAATCCCGGGCTTGGCCCGTATAGTCGAATGTATACAAAGAAAGTACCCTATGAGTAAACTCATTTCCAGAACGATTTTTTAAATTAGTTTTTCACCACTAAAACGCATGAGACTTGTAGTTTTCAAAAGTGTTTTCATTTTTGATGAGACGCTGAATAAAAGAAGTTTAATCGTTGGCAAACGAAAACCCGCGATTTCCCGTAAATCCCGGGTTGGCCCGTATAGTTGTATGTATCTAAAGAAAGTACCCAGGGAGTAAACTGGTTTCCCGAACGATTTTTCAAATTATTTCTGCACCACTAGAACAAATGAGACTTGTAGTTTTCAAAAATGTTTTCATTTTTAATGAGAAGATTAATGAAAGAGGTTTAATCGCCGGCAAACGAAAACCCGCGATTTCACGTAAATCCCGGGCTTGGCCCGTATAGTCGAATGTATACAAAGAAAGTACCCAGGGAGTAAACTCATTCCCCAAACGATTTTTTAAATTATTATTTCACCACTAAAGCCCATGAGACTTGTAGTTTTTAAAAATGTTTTCATTTTTGATGAGATGCTGAATAAAAGAAGTTTAATCGCCGGCAAACGAAAACCCGCGATTTCCCGTAAATCCCGGACTCGGCCCGTATAGTCAAAAGTATACAAAGAAAGTACTCAGGGAGTAAACTGATTTCCCGAACGATTTTTCAAATTATTTCTGCACCACTAGAACAAATGAGACTTGTAGTTTTCAAAAATGTTTTCATTTTTCATGAGAAGATTAATGAAAGAGGTTTAATCGCCGGCAAACGAAAACCCGCGATTTCACGTAAATCCCGGGCTTGTCCCGTATAGTCGAATGTATACAAAGAAAGTACCCTATGAGTAAACTCATTTCCAGAACGATATTTTAAATTAGTTTTTCACCACTAAAACGCATAAGACTTGTAGTTTTTAAAAATGTTTTCATTTTTGATGAGACGCTGAATAAAAGAAGTTTAATCGCCGTCAAACGAAAACCCGCGATTTCCCGTAAATCCCGGGCTTGGCCCGTATAGTCAAAAGTATACAAAGAAAGTACCCAGGGAGTAAACTCATTTCCCAAACGATTTTTTAAATTATTTTGTCACCACTAAAACGCATGAGACTTGTAGTTTTCAAAAGTGTTTTCATTTTTGATGAGACGCTGAATAAAAGAAGTTTAATCGTTGGCAAACGAAAACCCGCGATTTCCCGTAAATCCCGGGCTTGGCTCGTATAGTCAAAAGTATACAAAGAAAGTACCCAGGGAGTAAACTCATTTCCCGAACAATTTTTTAAACTATTTTTTCACCACTAAAACGCATGAGACTTGTAGTTTTCAAAAATGTTTTCATTTTTGATGAAACGCTTAATGAAAGGGGTTTAATCGCAGGCAAACGAAAACCCGCGATTTCACGTAAATCCCGGGCTTGTCCCGTATAGTCGAATGTATACAAAGAAAGTACCCTATGAGTAAACTCATTTCCAGAACGATATTTTAAATTAGTTTTTCACCACTAAAACGCATAAGACTTGTAGTTTTTAAAAATGTTTTCATTTTTGATGAGACGCTGAATAAAAGAAGTTTAATCGCCGTCAAACGAAAACCCGCGATTTCCCGTAAATCCCGGGCTTGGCCCGTATAGTCAAAAGTATACAAAGAAAGTACCCAGGGAGTAAACTCATTTCCCAAACGATTTTTTAAATTATTTTGTCACCACTAAAACGCATGAGACTTGTAGTTTTCAAAAGTGTTTTCATTTTTGATGAGACGCTGAATAAAAAAGTTTAATCGTTGGCAAACGAAAACCCGCGATTTCCCGTAAATCCCGGGCTTGGCCCGTATAGTTGTATGTATCTAAAGAAAGTACCCAGGGAGTAAACTCATTTCTTAAACGATTTTTTAAATTATTTTGTCACCACTAAAACGCATGAGACTTGTAGTTTTCAAAAGTGTTTTCATTTTTGATGAGACGCTGAATAAAAGAAGTTGAATCGTTGGCAAACGAAAACCCGCGATTTCCCGTAAATCCCGGGCTTGTCCCGTATAGTTGTATGTATCTAAAGAAAGTACTCAGGGAGTAAACTGATTTCCCGAACGATTTTTCAAATTATTTCTGCACCACTAGAACAAATGAGACTTGTAGTTTTCAAAAATGTTTTCATTTTTAATGAGAAGATTAATGAAAGAGGTTTAATCGCCGGCAAACGAAAACCCGCGATTTCACGTAAATCCCGGGCTTGGCCCGTATAGTCGAATGTATACAAAGAAAGTACCCAGGGAGTAAACTCATTCCCCAAACGATTTTTTAAAATATTATTTCACCACTAAAGCCCATGAGACTTGTAGTTTTTAAAAATGTTTTCATTTTTGATGAGACGCTGAATAAAAGAAGTTTAATCGCCGGCAAACGAAAACCCGCGATTTAAGGTAAATCCCGGACTCGGCCCGTATAGTCAAATATATACATAGAAAGTACCCAGGGAGTAAACTCAATTCCCGAACAATTTTTTAAACTATTATTTCACCACTAAAACGCATGAGACTTGTATTTTTTAAAAGTGTTTTCATTTTTGATGAGACGCTGAATAAAAGAAGTTTAATCGTTGGCAAACGAAAACCCGCGATTTCCCGTAAATCCCGGGTTGGCCCGTATAGTTGTATGTATCTAAAGAAAGTACCCAGGGAGTAAACTGGTTTCCCGAACGATTTTTCAAATTATTTCTGCACCACTAGAACAAATGAGACTTGTAGTTTTCAAAAATGTTTTCATTTTTAATGAGAAGATTAATGAAAGAGGTTTAATCGCCGGCAAACGAAAACCCGCGATTTCACGTAAATCCCGGGCTTGGCCCGTATAGTCGAATGTATACAAAGAAAGTACCCAGGGAGTAAACTCATTCCCCAAACGATTTTTTAAATTATTATTTCACCACTAAAGCCCATGAGACTTGTAGTTTTTAAAAATGTTTTCATTTTTGATGAGATGCTGAATAAAAGAAGTTTAATCGCCGGCAAACGAAAACCCGCGATTTCCCGTAAATCCCGGACTCGGCCCGTATAGTCAAAAGTATACAAAGAAAGTACCCAGGGAGTAAACTCATTTCCCGAACGATTTTTTAAAATATTTTTCCACCACTAAAACGCATGAGACTTGTAGTTTTCAGAAATGTTTTCATTTTTGATGAGACGCTTAATGAAAGTGGTTTAATCGCCGGCAAACGAAAACCCGCGATTTCCCGTAAATCCCGGGCTTGGCCCGTATAGTCGAATGTATACAAAGAAAGTACCCTGTGAGTAAACTCATTTCCAGAACGATTTTTTAAATTAGTTTTTCACCACTAAAACGCATAAGACTTGTAGTTTTCAAAAATGTTTTCATTTTTGATGAGACGCTGAATAAAAGAAGTTTAATCGCCGACAAACGAAAACCCGCGATTTTCCGTAAATCCCGGGCTTGGCCCGTATAGTCAAAAGTATGCAAAGAAAGTACCCAGGGAGTAAACTCATTTCCCAAACGATTTTTTAAATTATTTTGTCACCACTAAAACGCATGAGACTTGTAGTTTTCAAAAGTGTTTTCATTTTTGATGAGACGCTGAATAAAAGAAGTTTAATCGTTGGCAAACGAAAACCCGCGATTACCCGTAAATCCCGGGCTTGGTCCGTATAGTTGGATGTATCTAAAGAAAGTACCCAGGGAGTAAACGCATTTCCCAAACGATTTTTTAAATTATTTTGTCACCACTAAAACGCATGAGACTTGTAGTTTTCAAAAGTGTTTTCATTTTTGATGAGACGCTGAATAAAAGAAGTTTAATCGTTGGCAAACGAAAACCCGCGATTTCCCGTAAATCCCGGGCTTGGCCCGTATAGTTGTATGTATCTAAAGAAAGTACCCAGGGAGTAAACTGGTTTCCCGAACGATTTTTCAAATTATTTCTGCACCACTAGAACAAATGAGACTTGTAGTTTTCAAAAATGTTTTCATTTTTAATGAGAAGATTAATGAAAGAGGTTTAATCGCCGGCACACGAAAACCCGCGATTTCACGTAAATCCCGGGCTTGGCCCGTATAGTCGAATGTATACAAAGAAAGTACCCAGGGAGTAAACTCATTCCCCAAACGATTTTTTAAATTATTATTTCACCACTAAAGCCCATGAGACTTGTAGTTTTTAAAAATGTTTTCATTTTTGATGAGATGCTGAATAAAAGAAGTTTAATCGCCGGCAAACGAAAACCCGCGATTTCCCGTAAATCCCGGACTCGGCCCGTATAGTCAAAAGTATACAAAGAAAGTACCCAGGGAGTAAACTCATTTCCCGAACGATTTTTTAAAATATTTTTTCACCACTAAAACGCATGAGACTTGTAGTTTTCAGAAATGTTTTCATTTTTGATGAGACGCTTAATGAAAGTGGTTTAATCGCCGGCAAACGAAAACCCGCGATTTCCCGTAAATCCCGGGCTTGGCCCGTATAGTCGAATGTATACAAAGAAAGTACCCTGTGAGTAAACTCATTTCCAGAACGATTTTTTAAATTAGTTTTTCACCACTAAAACGCATAAGACTTGTAGTTTTTAAAAATGTTTTCATTTTTGATGAGATGCTGAATAAAAGAAGTTTAATCGCCGGCAAACGAAAACCCGCGATTTCCCGTAAATCCCGGACTCGGCCCGTATAGTCAAAAGTATACAAAAAAGTACCCAGGGAGTAAAATCATTTCCCGAACAATTTTTTAAAATATTTTTTCAACACTAAAACGCATGAGACTTGTAGTTTTCAGAAATGTTTTCATTTTTGATGAGACGCTTAATGAAAGTGGTTTAATCGCCGGCAAACGAAAACCCGCGATTTCCCGTAAATCCCGGGCTTGGCCCGTATAGTCGAATGTATACAAAGAAAGTACCCTGTGAGTAAACTCATTTCCAGAACGATTTTTTAAATTAGTTTTTCACCACTAAAACGCATAAGACTTGTAGTTTTCAAAAATGTTTTCATTTTTGATGAGACGCTGAATAAAAGAAGTTTAATCGCCGACAAACGAAAACCCGCGATTTTCCGTAAATCCCGGGCTTGGCCCGTATAGTCAAAAGTATGCAAAGGTAGTACCCAGGGAGTAAACTCATTTCCCAAACGATTTTTTAAATTATTTTGTCACCACTAAAACGCATGAGACTTGTAGTTTTCAAAAGTGTTTTCATTTTTGATGAGACGCTGAATAAAAGAAGTTTAATCGTTGGCAAACGAAAACCCGCGATTACCCGTAAATCCCGGGCTTGGCTCGTATAGTTGGATGTATCTAAAGAATGTACCCAGGGAGTAAACTCATTTCCCAAACGATTTTTTAAATTATTTTGTCACCACTAAAACGCATGAGACTTGTAGTTTTCAAAAGTGTTTTCATTTTTGATGAGACGCTGAATAAAAGAAGTTGAATCGTTGGCAAACGAAAACCCGCGATTTCCCGTAAATCCCGGGCTTGGCCCGTATAGTTGTATGTATCTAAAGAAAGTACCCAGGGAGTAAACTGATTTCCCGAACGATTTTTCAAATTATTTCTGCACCACTAGAACAAATGAGACTTGTAGTTTTCAAAAATGTTTTCATTTTTAATGAGAAGATTAATGAAAGAGGTTTAATCGCCGGCACACGAAAACCCGCGATTTCCCGTAAATCCCGGACTCGGCCCGTATAGTCAAAAGTATACAAAGAAAGTACCCAGGGAGTAAACTCATTTCCCGAACGATTTTTTAAAATATTTTTTCACCACTAAAACGCATGAGACTTGTAGTTTTCAGAAATGTTTTCATTTTTGATGAGACGCTTAATGAAAGTGGTTTAATCGCCGGCAAACGAAAACCCGCGATTTCCCGTAAATCCCGGGCTTGGCCCGTATAGTCGAATGTATACAAAGAAAGTACCTTGTGAGTAAACTCATTTGCAGAACGATTTTTTAAATTATTTTTCCACCACTAAAACGCATAAGACTTGTTGTTTGCAAAAATTTTTTCATTTTTGATGAGACGCTGAATAAAAAAAGTTTAATCGCCGGCAAACGAAAACCCGCGATTTCCCGTAAATCCTGGGCTTGGCCCGTATAGTTGAATGTATCTAAAGAAAGTACCCAGGGAGTAAACTGATTTTCCGAACGATTTTTCAAATTATTTCTGCACCACTAGAACGAATGAGACTTGTAGTTTCAAAAGTGTTTTCATTTTTGATGAGACGCTGAATAAAAGAAGTTTAATCGCCGTCAAACGAAAACCCGCGATTTCCCGTAAATCCCGGGCTTGGCCCGTATAGTTGTATGTATCTAAAGAAAGTACCCAGGGAGTAAACTCATTTTCCAAACGATTTTTTAAATTATTATTTCACCAATAAAGCCCATGAGACTTGTAGTTTTTAAAAATGTTTTCATTTTTGATGAGACGCTGAATAAAAGAAGTTTAATCGCCGGCAAACGAAAACCCGCGATTTCCCGTAAGCCCCGGGCTTGGCCCATATAGTCGAAAGTATACAAAGAAAGTACCCAGGGAGTAAACTGATTTTCCGAACGATTTTTTAAATTATTTTTTAATCACTAAAACGCATGAGACTTGTAGTTTTTAAAAATGATTTCATTTTTGATGAGACGTTGAATAAAAGAAGTTTAATCGCCGGCAAACGAAAACCCGCGATTACCCGTAAATCCCGGAATCGGCCCGTATAATCAAAAGTATACAAAGAAAGTACCCAGGGAGTAAACTCATTTCCTGAACGATTTTTTAAATTTTTTTTTAATCACTAAAACGCATGAGACTTGTAGTTTTTAAAAATGTTTTCATTTTTGATGAGACGCTGAATAAAAGAAGTTTAATCGCTGGCAAACGAAAACCCGCGATTTCCCGTAAATCCCGGGCTTGGCCCGTATAGTCGAATGTATATAAAGAAAGTACCCAGGGAGTAAACTGATTTCTCGAACGATTTTTTAAATTATTTTTTCACCTCTAAAACGCATGAGACTTGTAGTTTTCAAAAATGTTTTCATTTTTGATGAGACGCTGAATAAAAGAAGTTTAATCGCCGGCAAACGAAAACCTGCGATTTCCCGTAAAACCCCGGCTTGGCCCGTATAGTCGAATGTATACAAAGAAAGTACCCAGGGATTAAACTGATTTCCCGAACGATTTTTTAAATTATTTTTTCACCTCTAAAACGCATGAGACTTGTAGTTTTCAAAAATGTTTTCATTTTTGATGAGACGCTGAATAAAAGAAGTTTAATCGCCGGCAAACGAAAACCCGCCATTTCCCGTAAATACCGGAATCGACCCGTATAGTCAAAAGTATACAAAGAAAGTACCCAGGGAGTAAACGCATTTCCCGAACGATTTTTTAAATTTTTTTTTAATCACTAAAACGCATGAGACATGTAGTTTTTAAAAATGTTTTCATTTTTGATGAGACGCTGAATAAAAGAAGTTTAATCGCCGGAAAACGAAAACCCGCGATTTCCCGAAAATACTGGGCTTGGCCGGTATACTCGAATGTATACAAAGAAAGTACCCAGGGAGTAAACTGATTTCCCGAACAATTTTTTAAATTATTTTTTAATCACTAAAACGCACGAGACTTGTAGTTTTCAAAAATGTTTTTATTTTTGATGAGACGTTGAATAAAAGAAGTTTAATCGCCGGCAAACGAAAACCCGCGATTTCCCGAAAATACCGAAATCGGCCAGTATAGTCAACAGTATACAAAGAAAGTTCCCAGGGAGTAAACTCATTTCCCGAACGATTTTTTAAATTATTTTTTCACCTCTAAAACGCATGAGACTTGTAGTTTTAAAAAATGTTTTAATTTTTGATGAGACGCTGAATAAAAGAAGTTTAATCGCCGGCAAACAAAAACCCGCGATTTCCAGTAAATACCGAAATTGGCCCGTATAGTCGAATGTATACAAAGAAAGTACCCAGGGAGTAAACTAATTTTCCGAACAATATTTTAAATAATTTTTTCACCTCTAAAACGCATGAGACTTGTAGTTTTAAAAAATGTTTTCATTTTTGATGAGACGCTGAATAAAAGAAGTTTAATCGCCGGCAAACGAAAACCCGCGATTTCCCGTAAATCCCGGGCTTGGCCCGTATAGTCGAATGTATACAAAGAAAGTACCCAGGGAGTAAATTGATTTCCCGAACGATTTTTCAAATTATTTCTGGACCACTAGAACGAATGAGACTTGTAGTTTTTAGAAATGTTTTCATTTTTGATGAGACGCTTAATGAATGTGGTTTAATCGCCGGCAAACGAAAACCCGCGATTTCCCGTAAATCCCGGGCTTGGCCCGTATAGTTAAATGTATCTAAAGAAAGTACCCAGGGAGTAAACTGATTTCCCGAACGATTTTTCAAATTATTTCTGCACCACTAGAACGAATGAGACTTGTAGTTTTCAAAAATGTTTTCATTTTTAATGAGACGCTTAATGAAAGAGTTTTAATCGCCGGCAAACGAAAACCCGCGATTTCCCGTAAATCCTGGGCTTGGCCCGTATAGTTGAATGTATCTAAAGAAAGTACCCAGGGAGTAAACTGATTTTCCGAACGATTTTTCAAATTATTTCTGCACCACTAGAAGGAATGAGACTTGTAGTTTTCAAAAGTGTTTTCATTTTTGATGAGACGCTGAATAAAAGAAGTTTAATCGCCGTCAAACGAAAACCCGCGATTTCCCGTAAATCCCGGGCTTGGCCCGTATAGTCAAAAGTATACAAAAAAAGTACCCAGGGAGTAAACTCATTTCCCAAACGATTTTTTAAATTATTTTGTCACCATTAAAACGCATGTGACTTGTAGTTTTCAAAAGTGTTTTCGTTTTTGATGAGACGCTGAATAAAAGAAGTTTAATCGCTGGTAAACGAAAACCCGCGATTTCCCGTAAATCCCGGGCTTGGCCTGTATAGTTGTATGTATCTAAAGAAAGTACCCAGGGAGTAAACTCATTTTCCAAACGATTTTTTAAATTATTATTTCACCAATAAAGCCCATGAGACTTGTAGTTTTTAAAAATGTTTTCATTTTTGATGAGACGCTGAATAAAAGAAGTTTAATCGCCGGCAAACGAAAACCCGCGATTTCCCGTAAGCCCCGGGCTTGGCCCATATAGTCGAAAATATACAAAGAAAGTACCCAGGGAGTAAACTGATTTTCCGAACGATTTTTTAAATTATTTTTTAATCACTAAAACGCATGAGACTTGTAGTTTTTAAAAATGCTTTCATTTTTGATGAGACGTTGAATAAAAGAAGTTTAATCGCCGGCAAACGAAAACCCGCGATTACCCGTAAATCCCGGAATCGGCCCGTATAATCAAAAGTATACAAAGAAAGTACCCAGGGAGTAAACTCATTTCCTGAACGATTTTTTAAATTTTTTTTTAATCACTAAAACGCATGAGACTTGTAGTTTTTAAAAATGTTTTCATTTTTGATGAGACGCTGAATAAAAGAAGTTTAATCGCTGGCAAACGAAAACCCGCGATTTCCCGTAAATCCCGGGCTTGGCCCGTATAGTCGAATGTATATAAAGAAAGTACCCAGGGAGTAAACTGATTTCTCGAACGATTTTTTACCTCTAAAACGCATGAGACTTGTAGTTTTCAAAAATGTTTTCATTTTTGATGAGACGCTGAATAAAAGAAGTTTAATCGCCGGCAAACGAAAACCTGCGATTTCCCGTAAAACCCCGGCTTGGCCCGTATAGTCGAATGTATACAAAGAAAGTACCCAGGGATTAAACTGATTTCCCGAACGATTTTTTAAATTATTTTTTCACCTCTAAAACGCATGAGACTTGTAGTTTTCAAAAGTGTTTTCATTTTTGATGAGACGCTGAATAAAAGAAGTTTAATCGCCGGCAAACGAAAACCCGCCATTTCCCGTAAATACCGGAATCGACCCGTATAGTCAAAAGTATACAAAGAAAGTACCCAGGGAGTAAACTCATTTCCCGAACGATTTTTTAAATTTTTTTTTAATCACTAAAACGCATGAGACATGTAGTTTTTAAAAATGTTTTCATTTTTGATGAGACGCTGAATAAAAGAAGTTTAATCGCCGGAAAACGAAAACCCGCGATTTCCCGAAAATACCGGGCTTGGCCGGTATACTCGAATGTATACAAAGAAAGTACCCAGGGAGTAAACTGATTTCCCGAACAATTTTTTAAATTATTTTTTAATCACTAAAACGCACGAGACTTGTAGTTTTCAAAAATGTTTTTATTTTTGATGAGACGTTGAATAAAAGAAGTTTAATCGCCGGCAAACGAAAACCCGCGATTTCCCGAAAATACCGAAATCGGCCAGTATAGTCAACTGTATACAAAGAAAGTTCCCAGGGAGTAAACTCTTTTCCCGAACGATTTTTTAAATTATTTTTTCACCTCTAAAACGCATGAGACTTGTAGTTTTAAAAAATGTTTTAATTTTTGATGAGACGCTGAATAAAAGAAGTTTAATCGCCGGCAAACAAAAACCCGCGATTTCCAGTAAATACCGAAATTGGCCCGTATAGTCGAATGTATACAAAGAAAGTACCCAGGGAGTAAACTAATTTTCCGAACAATATTTTAAATAATTTTTTCACCTCTAAAACGCATGAGACTTGTAGTTTTAAAAAATGTTTTCATTTTTGATGAGACGCTGAATAAAAGAAATTTAATCGCCGGCAAACGAAAACCCGCGATTTCCCGAAAATCCCGGGCTTGGCTTGTATAGTCGAATGTAAACAAACAAAGTACCCAGGGAGTAAACTGATTTCCCGAACGATTTTTTAAATTATTTTTTAATCACTGAAACGCTTGAGACTTGTAGTTTTCAAGAATGTTTTCATTTTTGATGAGACGCTGAATAAAAGAAGTTTAATCGCCGGGAAACGAAAACCGGCGATTTCCCGTAAATTCTGGAATCAGCCCGTATAGTCAAAAGTATACAAGGAAAGTACCCAGGGAGTAAACTCATTTCCCAAACGATTTTTTAAATTATTTTTTCACCAATAAAACGCATGAGACTTGTAGTTTTCAAAAATCGTTTCATTTTTGATGAGACGCTGACTAAAAGAAGCTTAATCGCCGGCAAACGAAAACCCGCAATTTCTCGTAAATCCCGGGCTTGGCCGTATAGTCGAATGTATACAAAGAAAGTACCCAGGGAGTAAATTGATTTCCCGAACGATTTTTTAAATAATTTCTGCACTACTAGAACGAATGAGACTTGTAGTATTCAAAAATGTTTACATTTTTGGTGAGACGCTGAATAAAAGAAGTTTAATCGCCGGCAAACGAAAACCCGCGTTAACCTAAATCCCGGACTCGGCCCGTATAATTAAAAGTGTACAAAGACAGTACCCAGGGATTAAACTGATTTCCCGACCGATTTTTTAAATAATCTCTGCACCACTAGAACGAATGAGACTTGTAGTAGTCAAAAATGTTTATATTTTTGGTGAGACGTTGAATAAAAGCAGTTTAATCTCCCGCAAACGAAAACCTGCGATTTCGCGAAAATCCCGGGCTTGGCTTTGTATAGTCCAATGTATACAAATAAAGTACCCAGGGAGTAAACTGATTTCCCGAACGATTTTTTAAATAATTTCTGCACCACTAGAACGAATGAGACTTGTAGTATTCAAAAATGTTCACATTTTTGATGAGACGCTGAATAAAAGAAGTTTAATAGCCGGCAAACGAAAACCCGCGATTTCCCGTAAATCCCGGGCTTGGCCGGTATACTCGAATGTATACAAAGAAAGTACCCAGGGAGTAAACTGATTTCCCGAACGATTTTTTAAATTATTTTTTAATCACTGAAACGCATGAGACTTGTAGTTTTCAAGAATGTTTTCATTTTTGATGAGACGCTGAATAAAAGAAGTTTAATCGCCGGCAAACGAAAACCGGCGATTTCCCGTAAATTCTGGAATCAGCCCGTATAGTCAAAAGTATACAAGGAAAGTACCCAGGGAGTAAACTCATTTCCCGAAGGATTTTTATATTATTTTTTAATCACTAAAACGCATGAGACTTGTAGTTTTCAAAAATGTTTTCATTTTTGATAAGACGCTGAATAAAAGAAGTTTAATCGCCGGCAAACGAAAACCCGCGATTACCCGTAAATACCGGGCTTGGACCGTATAGTCGAATGTATACAAAGAAAGTACCCAGGGAGTAAATTGATTTCCCAAACGATTTTTTAAATAATTTCTGCACCACTAGAACGAATGAGACTTGTAGTATTTAAAAATGTTTTCATTTTTGGTGAGACGCAGAATAAAAGAAGTTTAATCGCCGGCAAACGAAAACATGCGTTTCCCTAAATCCCGGGCTTGGCCCGTATAGTCGAATGTATACAAAGAAAGTTCCCAGGGAGTAAATTGATTTCCCGAACGATTTTTTAAATAATTTCGGCACCACTAGAACGAATGAGACTTGTAGTATTCAAAAATGTTTATATTTTTGGTGAGACGCTGAATAAAAGAAGTTTAATCGCCGGCAAACGAAAACCTGCGTTACCCTAAATCCCGAACTCGGCCCGTATAATTAAAAGTATACAAAGAAAGTACCCAGGGAGTAAACTGATTTCCCGAACGATTTTTTAAATAATCTCTGCACCACTAGAACGAATGAGACTTGTAGTATTCAAAAATGTTTACATTTTTGGTGAGACGCTGAATAAAAGAAGTTTAATCGCCGGCAAACGAAAACCCGCGATTACCCGTAAATACCGGGCTTGGACCGTATAGTCGAATGTATACAAAGAAAGTACCCAGGGAGTAAATTGATTTCCCAAACGATTTTTTAAATAATTTCTGCACCACTAGAACGAATGAGACTTGTAGTATTTAAAAATGTTTTCATTTTTGGTGAGACGCAGAATAAAAGAAGTTTAATCGCC
Source organism: Hydractinia symbiolongicarpus (assembly GCF_029227915.1). NCBI lineage: Eukaryota > Metazoa > Cnidaria > Hydrozoa > Anthoathecata > Hydractiniidae > Hydractinia > Hydractinia symbiolongicarpus. The sequence goes on along the minus strand of NC_079887.1, from coordinate 25,317,731 downwards.
GGCAAACGAAAACATGCGTTTCCCTAAATCCCGGGCTTGGCCCGTATAGTCGAATGTATACAAAGAAAGTTCCCAGGGAGTAAATTGATTTCCCGAACGATTTTTTAAATAATTTCTGCACCACTAGAACGAATGAGACTTGTAGTATTTAAAAATGTTTTCATTTTTGGTGAGACGCAGAATAAAAGAAGTTTAATCGCCGGCAAACGAAAACATGCGTTTCCCTAAATCCCGGGCTTGGCCCGTATAGTCGAATGTATACAAAGAAAGTTCCCAGGGAGTAAATTGATTTCCCGAACGATTTTTTAAATAATTTCGGCACCACTAGAACGAATGAGACTTGTAGTATTTAAAAATGTTTTCATTTTTGGTGAGACGCAGAATAAAAGAAGTTTAATCGCCGGCAAACGAAAACATGCGTTTCCCTAAATCCCGGGCTTGGCCCGTATAGTCGAATGTATACAAAGAAAGTTCCCAGGGAGTAAATTGATTTCCCGAACGATTTTTTAAATAATTTCGGCACCACTAGAACGAATGAGACTTGTAGTATTCAAAAATGTTTATATTTTTGGTGAGACGCTGAATAAAAGAAGTTTAATCGCCGGCAAACGAAAACCTGCGTTACCCTAAATCCCGAACTCGGCCCGTATAATTAAAAGTATACAAAGAAAGTACCCAGGGAGTAAACTGATTTCCCGAACGATTTTTTAAATAATCTCTGCACCACTAGAACGAATGAGACTTGTAGTATTCAAAAATGTTTACATTTTTGGTGAGACGCTGAATAAAAGCAGTTTAATCTCCGGCAAACGAAAACCCGCGATTTCCCCTAAATCCCGGACTCGACCTGTATAATTGAAAGTATACAAAGAAAGTACCCAGGGAGTAAACTGATTTCCCGAACGATTTTTTAAATAATCTCTGCACCACTAGAACGAATGAGACTTGTAGTATTCAAAAATGTTTACATTTTTGGTGAGACGCTGAATAAAAGAAGTTTAATCGCCGGCAAACAAAAACCCGCGATTTCCAGTAAATACCGAAATTGGCCCGTATAGTCGAATGAATACAAAGAAAGTACCCAGGGAGTAAACTAATTTTCCGAACAATATTTTAAATAATTTTTTCACCTCTAAAACGCATGAGACTTGTAGTTTTAAAAAATGTTTTCATTTTTGATGAGACGCTGAATAAAAGAAGTTTAATCGCCGGCAAACGAAAACCCGCGATTTCCCGAAAATCCCGGGCTTGGCTTGTATAGTCGAATGTAAACAAACAAAGTACCCAGGGAGTAAACTGATTTCCCGAACGATTTTTTAAATTATTTTTTAATCACTGAAACGCTTGAGACTTGTAGTTTTCAAGAATGTTTTCATTTTTGATGAGACGCTGAATAAAAGAAGTTTAATCGCCGGCAAACGAAAACCGGCGATTTCCCGTAAATTCTGGAATCAGCCCGTATAGTCAAAAGTATACAAGGAAAGTACCCAGGGAGTAAACTCATTTCCCAAACGATTTTTTAAATTATTTTTTCACCAATAAAACGCATGAGACTTGTAGTTTTTAAAAATCGTTTCATTTTTGATGAGACGCTGACTAAAAGAAGCTTAATCGCCGGCAAACGAAAACCCGAAATTTCTAGTAAATCCCGGGCTTGGCCGTATAGTCGAATGTATACAAAGAAAGTACCCAGGGAGTAAATTGATTTCCCGAACGATTTTTTAAATAATTTCTGCACCACTAGAACGAATGAGACTTGTAGTATTCAAAAATGTTTACATTTTTGGTGAGACGCTGAATAAAAGAAGTTTAATCGCCGGCAAACGAAAACCCGCGTTAACCTAAATCCCGGACTCGGCCCGTATAATTAAAAGTGTACAAAGAAAGTACCCAGGGATTAAACTGATTTCCCGACCGATTTTTTAAATAATCTCTGCACCACTAGAACGAATGAGACTTGTAGTAGTCAAAAATGTTTACATTTTTGGTGAGACGTTGAATAAAAGCAGTTTAATCTCCCGCAAACGAAAACCTGCGATTTCGCGAAAATCCCGGGCTTGGCTTTGTATAGTCCAATGTATACAAATAAAGTACCCAGGGAGTAAACTGATTTCCCGAACGATTTTTTAAATAATTTCTGCACCACTAGAACGAATGAGACTTGTAGTATTCAAAAATGTTCACATTTTTGATGAGACGCTGAATAAAAGAAGTTTAATAGCCGGCAAACGAAAACCCGCGATTTCCCGTAAATCCCGGGCTTGGCCGGTATACTCGAATGTATACAAAGAAAGTACCCAGGGAGTAAACTGATTTCCCGAACGATTTTTTAAATTATTTTTTAATCACTGAAACGCATGAGACTTGTAGTTTTCAAGAATGTTTTCATTTTTGATGAGACGCTGAATAAAAGAAGTTTAATCGCCGGCAAACGAAAACCGGCGATTTCCCGTAAATTCTGGAATCAGCCCGTATAGTCAAAAGTATACAAGGAAAGTACCCAGGGAGTAAACTCATTTCCCGAAGGATTTTTATATTATTTTTTAATCACTAAAACGCATGAGACTTGTAGTTTTCAAAAATGTTTTCATTTTTGATAAGACGCTGAATAAAAGAAGTTTAATCGCCGGCAAACGAAAACCCGCGATTACCCGTAAATACCGGGCTTGAACCGTATAGTCGAATGTATACAAAGAAAGTACCCAGGGAGTAAATTGATTTCCCAAACGATTTTTTATATAATTTCTGCACCACTAGAACGAATGAGACTTGTAGTATTTAAAAATGTTTTCATTTTTGGTGAGACGCAGAATAAAAGAAGTTTAATCGCCGGCAAACGAAAACCCGCGTTTCCCTAAATCCCGGGCTTGGCCCGTATAGTCGAATGTATACAAAGAAAGTTCCCAGGGAGTAAATTGATTTCCCGAACGATTTTTTAAATAATTTCGGCACCACTAGAACGAATGAGACTTGTAGTATTCAAAAATGTTTATATTTTTGGTGAGACGCTGAATAAAAGAAGTTTAATCGCCGGCAAACGAAAACCTGCGTTACCCTAAATCCCGAACTCGGCCCGTATAATTAAAAGTATACAAAGAAAGTACCCAGGGAGTAAACTGATTTCCCGAACGATTTTTTAAATAATCTCTGCACCACTAGAACGAATGAGACTTGTAGTATTCAAAAATGTTTACATTTTTGGTGAGACGCTGAATAAAAGCAGTTTAATCTCCGGCAAACGAAAACCCGCGATTTCCCCTAAATCCCGGACTCGACCCGTATAATTGAAAGTATACAAAGAAAGTACCCAGGGAGTAAACTCATTTCCCGAACGATTTTTTAAATTTTTTTTTAATCACTAAAACGCATGAGACATGTAGTTTTTAAAAATGTTTTCATTTTTGATGAGACGCTGAATAAAAGAAGTTTAATCGCCGGAAAACGAAAACCCGCGATTTCCCGAAAATACCGGGCTTGGCCGGTATACTCGAATGTATACAAAGAAAGTACCCAGGGAGTAAACTGATTTCCCGAACGATTTTTTAAATTATTTTTTAATCACTAAAACGCACGAGACTTGTAGTTTTCAAAAATGTTTTTATTTTTGATGAGACGTTGAATAAAAGAAGTTTAATCGCCGGCAAACGAAAACCCGCGATTTCCCGAAAATACCGAAATCGGCCAGTATAGTCAACAGTATACAAAGAAAGTTCCCAGGGAGTAAACTCATTTCCCGAACGATTTTTTAAATTATTTTTTCACCTCTAAAACGCATGAGACTTGTAGTTTTAAAAAATGTTTTAATTTTTGATGAGACGCTGAATAAAAGAAGTTTAATCGCCGGCAAACAAAAACCCGCGATTTCCAGTAAATACCGAAATTGGCCCGTATAGTCGAATGTATACAAAGAAAGTACCCAGGGAGTAAACTAATTTTCCGAACAATATTTTAAATAATTTTTTCACCTCTAAAACGCATGAGACTTGTAGTTTTAAAAAATGTTTTCATTTTTGATGAGACGCTGAATAAAAGAAGTTTAATCGCCGGCAAACGAAGACCCGCGATTTCCCGAAAATCCCGGGCTTGGCTTGTATAGTCGAATGTAAACAAACAAAGTACCCAGGGAGTAAACTGATTTCCCGAACGATTTTTTTAAATAATTTCTGCACCACTAGAACGAATGAGACTTGTAGTATTCAAAAATGTTCACATTTTTGATGAGACGCTGAATAAAAGAAGTTTAATAGCCGGTAAACGAAAACCCGCGATTTCCCGTAAACCCCGGACTTGGCCCGTATAGTCGAATGTATACAAAAAAAGTACCCAGGGAGTAAATTCATTTCCCGACCGATTTTTTAAATTATTTTTTAATCACTGAAACCCTTGAGACTTGTAGTTTTCAAGAATGTTTTCATTTTTGATGAGACGCTGAATAAAAGAAGTTTAATCGCAGGCAAACGAAAACCGGCGATTTCCCGTAAATTCTGGAATCAGCCCGTATAGTCAAAAGTATACAAGGAAAGTACCCAGGGAGTAAACTCATTTCCCAAACGATTTTTTAAATTATTTTTTCACCAATAAAACGCATGAGACTTGTAGTTTTCAAAAATCGTTTCATTTTTGTTGAGACGCTGACTAAAAGAAGTTTAATCGCCGGCAAACGAAAACCCGCGATTTCCCGTAAATCCCGGGCTTGGCCGTATAGTCGAATGTATACAAAGAAAGTACCCAGGGAGTAAATTGATTTCCCGAACGATTTTTTAAATAATTTCTGCACCACTAGAACGAATGAGACTTGTAGTATTCAAAAATGTTTATATTTTTGGTGAGACGCTGAATAAAAGAAGTTTAATCGCCGGCAAACGAAAACCCGCGTTAACCTAAATCCCGGACTCGGCCCGTATAATTAAAAGTGTACAAAGAAAGTACCCAGGGATTAAACTGATTTCCCCACCGATTTTTTAAATAATCTCTGCACCACTAGAACGAATGAGACTTGTAGTAGTCAAAAATGTTTACATTTTTGGTGAGACGTTGAATAAAAGCAGTTTAATCTCCCGCAAACGAAAACCTGCGATTTCGCGAAAATCCCGGGCTTGGCTTTGTATAGTCCAATGTATACAAATAAAGTACCCAGGGAGTAAACTGATTTCCCGAACGATTTTTTAAATAATTTCTGCACCACTAGAACGAATGAGACTTGTAGTATTCAAAAATGTTCACATTTTTGATGAGACGCTGAATAAAAGAAGTTTAATAGCCGGCAAACGAAAACCCGCGATTTCCCGTAAATCCCGGGCTTGGCCCGTATAGTCGAATGTATACAAAGAAAGTACCCAGGGAGTAAATTCATTTCCCGAACGATTTTTTAAATTATTTTTTCACCAATAAAACGCTTGCGACTTTTAGTTTTCAAGAATGTTTTCATTTTTGATGAGACGCTGAATAAAAGGAGTTTAATCGCCGGCAAACGAAAACCGGCGATTTCCCGTAAATTCTGGAATCAGCCCGTATAGTCAAAAGTATACAAGGAAAGTACCCAGGGAGTAAACTCATTTCCCGAAGGATTTTTATATTATTTTTTAATCACTAAAACGCATGAGACTTGTAGTTTTCAAAAATGTTTTTATTTTTGATAAGACGCTGAATAAAAGAAGTTTAATCGCCGGCAAACGAAAACCCGCGATTTCCCGAAAATCCCGGGCTTGGCTTGTATAGTCGAATGTAAACAAACAAAGTACCCAGGGAGTAAACTGATTTCCCGAACGATTTTTTTAAATAATTTCTGCACCACTAGAACGAATGAGACTTGTAGTATTCAAAAATGTTCACATTTTTGATGAGACGCTGAATAAAAGAAGTTTAATAGCCGGTAAACGAAAACCCGCGATTTCCCGTAAACCCCGGACTTGGCCCGTATAGTCGAATGTATACAAAAAAAGTACCCAGGGAGTAAATTAATTTCCCGACCGATTTTTTAAATTATTTTTTAATCACTGAAACCCTTGAGACTTGTAGTTTTCAAGAATGTTTTCATTTTTGATGAGACGCTGAATAAAAGAAGTTTAATCGCCGGCAAACG